>NC_088791.1:342409997-342754506 GCF_011386835.1 Chrysemys picta bellii
TGCTGCCCCGGTCACCGGCCGGGGGGCTTTGCTTATTCGGTTTCTTCTTTTATGTTTTGTTGGCTAAGGCTCCTTACTGAATTAGGCCTTGGATGGATTCTCTCTGTCAGCCGGTCTCTCACATTTAGCAGGAGTGGAGCTGACTCAATGTTTCTGTCTATACTAGACTCTTACATTCATCTATTACCAGTGCGGGTCCAGTGGGGAAGATGGGTGCAAAACTTCCTAGGGTCTTAACCAGCGCCCTCTCCCCTTGCTCAGAGCAGATCGAGAAGACGTAGGCTCTAGTTCTCCTCTTACTGACATTGGTGCAAATCTGGAGTAACTCAGCTGAAGTCACTGGGTTACACTGGTGTCAATGGTACAGAACTTGTGTAAGTAAGAGGAGAACTATACCCTATAGATCTGAAGTAATGAGAGGAACGATGATCCAGCGTTAGGACACTAGCGTGAGGCATGGTTTCAATTCCTGCAACAGACTTCCTGTGTGACCTTGGTCAAGTTACTTAGTCTCTCTTGGCCTCATTTCTTCATCTGAAGAAGGGGATGATCGCACTGCCCTGCCTCACAGGGGTGTTGTGAGGATAAATGCCGTTAAAGAACGGTACTACAGTAATGGGGCCCTATAAGTAGGACAGGGAGAAGCCCATGGGACCATATCCTGAGCTGGTGTGAATCAGGATAGCTCCATTGTATACAGTGATAATTGGTGGTAGTAGTAGCAGGATGGGTTCTTGTCTCGCAAGAAATATCCTGTAATGAAGAGGGTCCAGACCCCATAGGAAGGAAATTCGCTTGATCGTAGCTAGTTCCATCTTGCCCCGAAACGGACATTTGCTCTCACTTGCAGCACTCTGAACCTGGAGGGACTCCATTGACATCAATGGACTTCGCCCAGATCGGTGGGGTACCCGAGGTCGGCATTCGGCCCACCGTGCCGAAGGGCAGTTGCCGATGCTGGAAGATGGGTGCCCAGGCAGAGCACGTTCTGAAGGGTGAGCGCGTGCCGGGAGCGTTCCCAGCGTGCCCGCACGCAGTGGCTGAGCGCAGGTGGCGGTTGTTGCATTGGTGAGATAGACCGAGAACATTTGGCCGTGTTCAGTAGCCCTCAGCTTTGTGCTTCCACTGTGTGGTCTGGTGCTTGTCCGCTGTGCTGGAATGGAAAGCGTTGGATAACACTGGCGGGCCTACGGGCTGTTTTTACGACTCTGGCTCTGCGGCTGTGTTTATCCCGCTTTATTTCTTTGTTGCCGTATTTATATATTTTGGTTTTTTTTTAAAAAGGGCAGACCTGCAGGGAGCTTTTGATATGGCAGGATCTAGCCCTCATCACCCAAAGCACTTCACCGAGAGGGTAAAAATCAGTCTCCTTTTACACGTGGAGAAAGACAGCTACAGCAGTGTGCCCACAGTCCCTGGCAGATCTGGGAGCAGAACCCACAGTGGCCTTTGTATTGCAGGCTTCCTGTAATAATGCGATTAGGGTATCTGATACATTCCACAGTGCCTTTCCCAACGCATCTCAAAGTGCGGCTTTCCTGGGCGGATGGAATATAAATCTGCAGGGAGGCATAACGATTCCTTGGAGTTCATCTTCACCCTGCTCTCCATGCGGGCGCTTGAGAACCTGCCTTCCTGGCTGCCTGCCCACTGCCCTCTAGGCTTGCACTGAAATACCTGTGCAGTGATTCAAGAGCATCGTGAAGAGCTAGCCCATAACTCACAGCCAGTCTGCATTTGGAGGGAGGGGGCTAATGGAGAAGGCACGTGGTTAGCTGCAAGTGAAGTCTGTCGTGTTCTGGCTGTTCTGTATGTTTGGTTCCTTGTGGCTGGAATGTCAGATCGGCATACGTGGCCTATTTGGGCTGTGCCATTGCTAATCATGATCTAGACTTGTTCAATTGTTTGTAAGTATGGCCCTGTTTCGTGACTGAGGAAGTAAGTCCTGCTATTGGGACTGGCCACACACACAGTCTCCCTTAGCTCATGTGGCACGGGCTTGTGTTTCTGGAGCAGTCCTCCCGCGTTCTATCCCTGGTGATGCCCATGCTGCTAAGGGAGGGGGATAGAGAGAACGGATTGAAGTCATCCAGCTGCAGATGGATACCAGCTTGTGTCTAATCCACTCTCTGGGCCCAGAATGCACAAATGGAGTCACTTATAACCTAGGGTACAAGTGGCTGAATGCAAACAGAGCTGCAAAGGTTTTTGTAGTGCTCTCAACCCGTGTGACGGCACTAACTAATCAGATGGACCCACGAGAACTAGGGAATCCGTTATGCTCCTTTCCCAGCTGCACAAACAGAAGGTTCACGACACATCCGAAGTCCCACAGCAATTTAGTGGCAGCGGCAGGAACAAAACACAACAGTCCTTCCTCCCCGCCCCGTGTTAGGCCTTGCAGTCATTTGCCATCTCTGTTTTCATTATCTTGAGTCCATGCTAACCCACGGATAGGAGGTGCTGCTTGTCTCTGCTCACTGGGAAGCCAGTGGAGTTTACAAAGGGAGAAAACTGGAGTTAGATCAAAATCTGATCGCAACCCTGTGTATGGAGCAGCTGACACGGTTCAGCCTCATCCTCACACTTGTCACACCGTCAGTGTCAGCCCATCAGCTTTGATTGGAGCTACTCCTGATTTACACCGGCGTGAGCAAGAGGAGAATCAGGCATGTTCCTTTCGGAAACGTCACCCCAGGACGGCATGGGGCAGTGACGCTGGCTCCAATTCGACCCTGTCTTAATCAGCCTGTTAACTGATTGGAAATCAGTGGAGTTGCACCTTCTTACCCCAAAGCTGACTCTCCCCCAGCGGCTCCATCAGTGCAGATACGGGGGAGCATCCTAGCTGGGGTTTATTTGCTCTGAGATCTGTTAAACACACACAATCCGGCAGGGAGAATATTGTTGGGGGAAGGGATTATATTTATAAACTAACCCTCCTTTCCGGGCCCCTTTACGACTCCAGAGACTTGAAAGGGGCCCTGGAGCTAGAGGGCTTATAGCCGTTCTCTGCACTCTCCCCTAGAAAGGCAGGGTTTGGCAGGGAGCAGAGGAAGCATGGAAGGGCAGGCTGTTGGCCGAATGCTGCATGCGAAGACTCCCATGCTTTACTTTTATCAGGACAATGGGACGGACAGGCCGAACTCTTGTTCTCCCTGCAGCGTTTTGGATGTTTCCTTCTACGTGAAGACACGGGGGAAGTGGACTTTGCTTCCCAAGCGTATGTGTGTGCAGGGAGGTCCATGTGTGCGCATGCACCTCTCTGTGAGGATGTGCATGTCCCTCTGTGTGTGGGGATGGGTGTGTGTGTATGAGAGTGATGCTGGGCAAAGTGTGTGAACATGCACCACTGTGTGTGTGGATGTGCACGTGTGTGTATGCAGGCACCTCTGAAAGCGTGCACGCCCTTAGGCAAGTATCTACTGGGCATGGCTGTGTGTGGGTCCGTGTGGTCTCCTGTGCATGTGGTTACACTGCTGTTGGTTTGTGTGCGTGCATACACATGCTGAGCTGTGTCTGGGTGTGGATATTGCTGTGTGTTTGTGAGTGCATACATGGGTGTTCCTGGAAATGTAGGATTGGAAGAGACCTCATAAGAACGGCCATATTGGGTCAGACCAAAGGTCCATCTAGCCCAGTATCCTGTCTTCAGATAGTGGCCAACACCAGGTGCTTGAGAGGGAATAAACAGAACAGGTAATCATTGAGTGATCCATCCCGTCGCCCTCACCCATTCCCAGCTTCTGACAAACAGAGGCTAGGGACACCATCTCTGCCCATCCTGGCTAATAGCCAGTGATGGACCTATTCTCCATGAACTTATCTAGTTCTTTTTTGATCCCTGTTATAGTCTTGGCCTTCACAACATCCTCTGGCAAGGCATTCCACGGGTTGACTGTGCGTTGTGTGAAGAAATACTTCCTTTTGTTTGTTCTAAACCTGCTGCCTATTCATTTCATTTGGTGACCCCTAGTTCTTGTATTATGAAAAGGAGTAAATAATACTTCCTTATTTACTTTCTCACCAGTCATGATTTTATAGACCTCTATGATATCCCCCCTTAGTTGTCTCTTTTCCAAGCTGAAAAGTCCCAGTCTTATTAATCTCTCCTCTCATGGAAGCTGTTCCAGATCCTTAATCATTTTTTGTTGCCCTTTTCTGCACCATTTCCAAAGGTCATCTAGTCATCCCTCTGCCAGGAGGCAGAATCAAGTATACCTAGACCATCCCATTCATGTGCATGCTGGGTGGTGTGCGGGTTGCCTCCTGTGGGCCGTGCACACGCCGTGCAGGTGTGTACTGCTGTGTGTCTGTGCATGTGTGTATTCATATGTGGTGTTCTTTGTGTGTGAACGTTCTTGAGTGCGTCTCTTTCTTGTTTAAGCCCCTTTTGGCACCTGAAGAAGCCCTGGGAGGCGGCTCCATGTATAAATATCCGTTCTCACGCAGAGGGCAACTGGTGGACAGCCTGCCTGTGTTGAGTCCACAGACAATTGATGGGAAGCGGCCAGCTCAGCACAGCCCCATGAGACTTCTCCTGGTGTTGGGACCCACCCAATCCTGAAGCAATCGTGATAGAGGAAGACAAGCACTTACAGATCAGGAGATAACCTGGGAAAGTTTGGTCCAACTTCTGCTGTTCGTGCATGAACAGAAAGCTGCCCACTTCGTGCACAGAACTGAGCCCAAATGCCACCCACCCGGCTAGTTCTCCCCCGGCCCTCTTTTCTTGTGCGTGTACAACAGTTAGGAAGAAAATGTAGAAATGTCCTTGATTTCTAGCAGGCCCCGTGTGCTGAGAGATATTAAAGGGGACGTGCAGGGGTTTAGATCAGCATAGATTGCACCTGAAGGCAAAATGTCCATACCTTGATGCCTGACTCATCCTTCAAACACAGATGGGATCATGGCATTTGGAAACAGATATTCCTTCAGCACCGTCCCAGTCACAGATCCTACAGTGCAGCTTTGGGGACAGAGCGGTCAGTCGCCAACTCAGAGATCCACATGCTCCTCCTGGGTTGAAGAGCCTGCTGGCCTTGTTCAGGCGTTGCAGCTACGTCCCTGCCAAAGAGCCTTTGCACCCAGAACATTTTTCCAACCTTGAATAAAGCCTAAAAAGTTGACGTTTCTGGGGCAATGAGGCTGACATTTGGCTGGGCCTGTGCCAGATTTTATACAGGGTCTTTGGGTGATAAGCCACTTGACTCTGACTTTCCCCTTCCGTCCTGTGCAGCAGGATGACTGTTGATTATTTGTATTATAGTAGCACCTGGAATGAGGCATCCTTGAGCACCTACCACTACGTACAAGACAGGTCTGGCTCTGCAGCAGATGTAGTTGGTACCTATGATGACCTCACAACACCTGAGCCAGCGTGGACTGGGGACTTAGTTTCTATTTCTGGCTCTGCCACTTGCTGTGCGACCTTGGACAAGTCTCTGGACCTCTGTGTTCTCTCTTGTCCTTTGGCTGTCTTGTCTTTTTAGGCTGTAAGTTCTTTGGGGCAGGGACTGTCTCTTACCATGTGTTTGTACAGCATCTAGCACAATGGAGGCCTGATCTGTTTGGGCCTCTAGGTGCTACCATAGTATAAATAAATAATAATAATAATAATTCAGCAATGGTTAAAAAAATGCCGAAAGCCACCACAGATTTCTCAGCACTACAGCTCCCACAGGGAAATTGCACTGATGTCGATGTAACCCATAGGTCTCAGCATGTGTGCATCCCCCTCTGTGCCTGATCCACAGACAATACATTACAGCTCCTAGCTGCAGAGGCTGATGCTTGTAGGTCTGGAGGTCCTTGTGTCTATCCCCGGCGTTGGCCAAGATGGCAGCCATCACATAGACGAGGCCTTGATGAATGGTCACTGTCTGTGGAACCGGGATTTAGTCCTTAGGGAGTAAGACCCTTGACTCTGCTTCCCACCTCCTCTGCTTTTCCACACTGATCTCCTCAGTGAGGAAACACTCCATGACTCTTGCTTAAAAGTTCACCACCTTTTCTGTCCTGCGGGGATGGCCTGTCCACTCCCAGCAGACTTGCGGTCTTTGCTGAAAGCCTCTTTATTTCCGTCACTGAAATCTAAGACAACAAAACCCTTCGCATTCAGGACCCCGGAGGGGAGGGAAAAGGAGAGGAGGAGGTTAAGCCCTGTCTCTCTTTCTCTGCTGTTTCCTGTCATGAGGCCTGACCATGTGGGGCCTAAGTTCTGAGGCTTTGAAATTTGATCATGAAAATGTCAAGTCGATACCTTGCCTGGAAAGGGCTCCTGTTACCTTGTGATTTCGACTGTGGTGCTTCCTGGCCAATCAGCGTGCATGGATGGATCTGTCCAAAAAGAAAATCAGCCAATCACCCGTCACCTGCAATCTCTCCCCTGCCCCCACTCTGATAAAGCTCTGAGGCCTGGTCTACGCAAAAAAGTTAGGTCGACCCAGCAACATTGCTCAGGGGTGTGAAAAATCCACATCCCCGAGCAACGTCGTTAAGACGACCTAATCCCGGTGTAGACAGTGGTAGGTTGATGGAAGAATTCTTCCGTCAAACTAGCTCCTGCCTCTCGGGGAGGTGGATTAGCTGGGCTGTAGCGTTTCCAGTGTAGACAAGCCTGGAGGTTTGCTCCCAGTGGGGCTGTTTCTTGGGCTCTTTTGGTTACCATGGCGAAAGATGAGTGAGGAATTTCAACGGGAAGGGCTAGAATAAATGAGCCTCTCTCTATTTATAGAATGTTTACTTTTTGGTCTTTGGGAATTGTGGCCTGGCCAATGAAAGAGAGAGGGAAAATTGCTATCTGGTTCTGTAACTTACACTTCTTTCAGACTGTGGCCTGTCATTGCCAGAAGGGGTAGGGCCTGGAATTGCTCCATTGCACAGATGAGTGCAGGGGTCGCCAGGAGATAAATAAAGCCATTTGGCCAAAATAGTTTTTTTTAAAGACGCATAGGAATGGCCACATTAGATTAGACCAGCGCTCCGTCTAGCTCTATATCCCATCTCCGACAGCGACTGGTATTGAGTTGCTTCAGAGGAAAGTACAAGAAACGCTGAAGCTTTGCTTGCCCACTGGGGAAGTTTCCTCATGGCCCCCAGTAGTAGTTTGCAACTGGTTTATGCCCTGGAGCCTGAGGACTTATATAGCCCCTTCCAAACTTCTTGTTTGTTTCTTTTTTAATCCTCATTGTTATAACTGTGGATATTTGTTATCCATAGAAATAGCTAATCCTTTTCTTAAGGCAGCTAAGCTCTTGGCTTCAACGATCTCCCATGGCAATGAGACTCCACTAATCACACCAAGTCCTCCAGGACAGTCTATTTCAGTCTTTGTGTCTTTCTGTCCTATTATGATTATTAGTTAAGCCCCATCAACATGGTCAGCATTGTACAGGACAGCAATAAAGAGTTTAGGAACCGATTTTCATAGGTATTTAACCCAAGAGCTGCATTTGCTCAGGACCTCTGAAAAAGTTCAGGCCTGTCCCATTGCAAAGGCTGACATAGAAAAGAGCAAGATGTGCTTGGAGACTCAAAGGAAGGAGATAACTTAGATAGCTTGATTCTTCACTGCATCTGAACTCTGCTCATGGGAGGTGGGGGAAAAGGGAGAGGACTGGTTCCCTGATTTTCATCTGCAAGGAGGCAGCTTTAATTTAAGCCACTAATTTAAGTCTCTTGCCAATAGAGAATCAGCCACAGCTGAGTGTTAATGAACTGTGCCACCTCCCAGCTCCAGAGATACTCCCTCCCTCCACTTATGCCAGGCTGGGGTTCCATCTAAGGAGGCAGAGATTCCCCCACCGGGTTGGAATTCGCAGCTCAGGTCTCTCTCTAGATTAGAGTCACTTTACATTTAACACAAGGTGAAGTCGATGGATTGGCGAATCCAGCCCAGAATGTTTATATAATTTCCTCTTGTCCCCTTAGTCTGAATGTTGGCGTGCAGAGGACAATTGTTTGATGTGGGCTGGCCTCTCTCCTGATACTTATCCCTTCTCTAGTGCTAGATGAGCGCTGAGGCTGAGTTTTTCAAAACAACTTAGGACCCCTCGACACCCAATTCCCGTTAGAATTAGGTGCCCGGTTTTATTATCTGGGCCTCCAGATTAAGTTAATTGGGCACATAGACACAAGTTCTTGTCTCAATACAGGGATAACTGGCTGAGTTTTTATGGCCTGGGTTATGCACATCAGACTAATTGATCTAATGGTCCCTATTGGCCTTTAAAAAATAAAATAAAATAAAAAAAAACCAACAAAGCTATGACTCTATAAACCCTTGGGACCTTTGGAAATCTCAGCCCGAATTACTATTTTCAGCCCAAATAACTCTCCTTCCCCCTGTGTTCAACTTGTCTTTCTCAAGATCAGCTGGGTTACTGGTTAATATTTCCCCGGCCGAGCAAACGAGTTTCTATTTGTGCAACGCATGTTCTCTGGGCCTTTGGTACTTGCCAAAGAAAACGCGAAGGGAGCTGTTTGATGAAAAGACTGGCATCTACAAGACTTGGAAAAGGTTTCTCCTCCCCCCCCCCTTTTTTTTTAAAGCAGGGGTGGGCAGGAGGCTAACTGGACTCTACCCAACCTGCCTTGCTTTGCGTTTTTAGGGCTTGATCCTAAACCCTTTGCAGAAGTCTCATTACTATCCATGGGGCTTTAAAGAGCAGGATGGGTTGGTTTTGTATTCAGCCCCCTTAAGAGTTCTAGGCGAGAAATATGGTTTCTGTTTGCTCTCTTATTTTTAAATGCTCTGGTGAGAGGGGATTCAGGTGGCTCAGGGCATCAGTAGGAGGAGGTGGGGGCTCTTCGCATCTCAGCTCAGTAGAGACTGAAAGATATCACCACCTTTTGGCTTTGTGGTGGCTTATGTGAAACGAATTGATGCAGCTCAGTCCAGTTCTCATCGTACCATTGCTAGTGCAGACACCGGTTCTTACCGGCAGCCTCAGCACAGGGACCATGCGCTGCATGGGGGTGAATATTTGCCTCTCCGCTCTGCAAGGCCAGGACTGAGGGCTGTTAATGGCGCAGCGTGGGGAAATGGGAAAAGCTGCTGCTGCTGCTTCTGTACTTCACGCCCTTCGCTCTCTGGCCCTTGAAATCCTGCCTGGGGAGAGGAAGAGGTTTCCTTGATGCCAGCGTTAGGGAATGAGTGGGGCGTACCTACCACAGAGGGCCTTTTGCAGGCTGCCTGTGCTGGGGGCAGTGTCACCCTACCTGGGTTTTGTAGATGTCAGAGTGACTTCAGATTAAGAGCCCTCAAAATCAGCTTGTTCAGCATTTTCCTTGTTGCTTTCCTTTGCTCCTCAACAGAGTGTGTTAAATCTGTTGTGGTTTCTAACTGTCACGTCTGTCAAGCTTCCTGCTCTGGCCTGGGCCAAACCCAACCCAACAGCAGAAACGTTCACATGGTGACCCAAAGCCCCTTCCACAGGGGAGATCTTCAGTGGCTGCACCTTTCTTTCTGGGCCAATGCGGAGAACGAGACACCAGGCTCTCCGCTGGTGTTCATCAGCGTGACGCCATAGGAACGACGCTCACATACACCAGCTGAGGACGTGGTGCCTGTCGAGGAAGTGTATGGAACCAGGAGGCACTGAAGTGCCTTTGCTTGAATCATTTATAACTGGGTGGGACAAAGCCCCGGAGAACAGATGTGTAACAGGGTCCACTCACCGCTGGGTGTCCCCTCATGGCCAGGCGTGGCATCACAGCTCCCTCGCTGGGCTAGCGCCCCCTGCTCATAATCACTCCACCACAGTGGCGGTTTCCCCACCAGGTAACTTGGCCCTCTAGGCGGGTCACCATCTTTGCTCCACCCCTTCCAGGGTCCTACTTGTCCCAAACTAGAACCCCCAAAACAGAAAGCAGTTCTTCCACCCTCTCTGGGGGTTCTTCCTTAGCTGTTTGTTCAGCTCAGCCTGCAGTCCCCTTGCCAGGACTAACAGTCCTTTCCATAGGCGCCCTTCCTTGGGGCTGGTGGGGGAAACCCAGTACCACCCTAGACTCCAGGTTCTGGCCCAGGGTCCTGTACCGGACAACTAGGTCTGCTCCTTTACCTTTTGCTGCAGTTTTCCCTAGGCTGCATCCTACCTCTCTCCACAAACTCCTCTCTGGGTCTCCCAGTCACTTCCCTGCGCAGTCAGGGTCTCTCCTCACTCTATTCCCTGCAGTCTCCTTTCCCCTGATAACTCAGGACTCTGCAGTCTCTAAAGACACAGCTGCAGTCTCCTGTTATACAGGAATCACCTGATTCCTCTCAGGTGGGACCCATCCTGTTTTCAGGGCTGGCTTAGCCCCAGGCTCTCCAGCCCACAGGGCAAGCCGCCCTGTAACAAACCTGTAGGGAACAGGTCTACAGGAGCCCCCTGTGGGAATAGATTAGAATGGGTGTTTCTCAATGACCGGTGCTGGTTGAGAAACCCTGGATTAGATGAATTAACAGGCCTTTTCCATCTCCAATGTCTGCCTTTATTTCTAGAGAGGGACCTGTACATCTGAAACCGAAAAGCAAAGTATTCCTGCCCTGAGATCTGTGATTGCTCTGAAAGAATGTGAGTGTTTTCATTGTTGTCTTTGAGTTTTCATTGCTCCAGAGAGCCCTTGCTCTCTTCTCCAGGCACCTGCAAAAGAGAAGCCCGTACGAAGTTGAGCGCAATGATCTGAGCTCGTATTGGGGACACATTTGGGCTGTTACTAGCAGAAGCTAACTTCCTAAGGAGCTGACAGCGCTTTACAAATCGCTGCTTGTTATTCCTGTCAATCAATTGATCAGGTCTCGTAACAATCCTGTAACAGAGAAATATGGACCCCATTTTGTCAGATGGGGAAACAGAGGCACAGAAAAGCTAAATGACTGGCCCAAGGCCATTGTAATATTCTTGAAGAATTAAGGAGTCTCAGTGTTTAGTGAAAAGCTTTTATTTGTATTACCATAGCCTCTAAGTATATGACAGAGAGAGCTCCTAAACTCTGTTTAAGTACTTATATCGTCTGCATAACTATAATAGCAAGCCCCTCACAATCCTTACCAATATCCTATTTTACAGATAGGAAACTGAGGCACACAGAGGCTAATTGATGTTTCTACGGTCACACAGAGCATCTGTGGCAGAGTAGGGAATTGAAGCCAGGTCTCCCAAGTCCCTGTGGAGTAATCAGAGTCCCCGAGGTTCGCTCTCCGGTTACTGATATGAGCATGTAGAGTTCTGCTCTGCCTCTCTATTAGGACAAATAAAATGAAGATGCTGGTTCAAACCTGGTCCCGGTCAGTTAGCACTGGGGGTGATGGTCTCCTGAAGTAAGTTGTTGGCTCTCAGACCAGTCCCTGGGACAGAGGTGTCCACTGCTGGCACGCATGGGCACTGTCTGTGGGGAGGCCTAGGACCCACAGAGCCCTACAGTCTGAACTGTGGTAATGAACCGGCTGGCTCGTTACTGAACACCATTGCCACTTGCCAGCCGAGGACTCCATAGTCCCCTCCAGCACAGGAAAGGGCGGTAATGCTCAGGAGGGAGCCAGAGGCTGTAGTCTGGAAGCTGGCTGGAGGGAGGCTAGCAGTAGCCATGGCAGGTGGCTAGGCCCGAATGGGACACAAGGTGTGGGACGAAGGGACTGGATCTGGCTGAGGGATCTGCTGGCCAGGGTGCAATTCACTGTGGAAGAGTAGTGGCCTGGGGTGAGAATAGAAGAACTGGGAATAACAGTAATTATAATTATTCCTGGTACTAGGCCTACTGTCATGCCAGGGGGTTGACTGGGACCTGGTGCGCCCTGAGTTTATCATCTCTTGTTTGTAAGGTGAAGCCATCCTGCCCAGGTGCACATGCTACGGAAGCCATCTTGTTACTCAGCTTTTGGGTGTTCCCAGGAACCCACTGAGGGCCAGAGCCTGCACAGCCTGGTGCCTGCCACCCCTGCTCCCCCAAATGTGCGGGGCCCCCAGCAAGATCCTAGTCTGCAGTGTACCCCACCAGTTTCAGAATCTATGAATCTATGAATCCTTCATTGGAGTGGGACGTGCACCCTTGAGATGTCCTCTCTCGCCTTGCCACGGTGCTGCAGCTGAGATCAGCTCCCAAGGGCCCAATCCAACACTCCTCAGACCCAATGGAGAGACCCCTATTGACCTTGGTGGCAGCTGGGCCTGGAGTGGAAGGGGGCTGCTGGCGGGACATTCTCCCTGGACTCCCCCCTCCCTCCCGCCTTAGCAGAGCATGGATCTGTTTCTCTCCTGGGTGAAGCATGAGGCTTCTCTCTGGCATGTGGGGCTTTGTGAGGGAGGGGGAATGTTAATCTATTGATTGGGAGCATTGGCAGGCCAGGGCTGATAGCCGTTAAGGGCAGGCTGTGCAGTTTATGGCATAGGAAGTTGATGAGATCATACATTTCTAAAGGCTCCCAGAACACAGGGTGGGCCCCTGCCATCAGTCCTATAGGCAAACACTTCCGGGATGCTCAGATCAGATATGGTGAGGAAGGACCATAGATGTACCTAGACCTAGACAGATCAAAGGTCCCGTGTAAATGGGGAGGGGAAAGCGCCACAGATTCCATGAAGTCTGCTAGGGGCTTTGCTCCTGCTGACTGACAGTGCCCAGCGGCTACGGTGAGGGGAGTCATATAAACACCTACGGTTGATAGACAAAAGCTGTTACAAATACTGAGGCAAGTTGTTGCCTTGATCTCAACCTTTTCTTCCCCTGAAGCCTTTAGCAGCCAGACGCTGAAGCTCTTTGTTTGCCAGGCCTCCCAGCAGGAGTCCCTGAGTTTTTAGGAAGGCAAAGTTCACTCGGAAGGTTTGAGGGGGAGTGAGGGGCCTGGTCTTTGCTGGGGATGCGGGTGGAGCAGAAGAATTCTTCCCATTTCTGAGGGGTGGCCACTGGCCTGTCTCACCCCACACTGCTCAGGCTCGCAGAGAGCCAGCGGGCTCTTCTTGGCCAGTGTTTACAGGAGGGGAGGGAGGGGAGAGCAGCCGGGCTGTTTCTGTGTGACCTAATCCTCTGGAAAGCAACGCTCTTGGGCTGGGGCCTGCATGACTAAAACTGAGGCAAAAACCTTCCATATTTGGTGAAAGCCGTTCTCGGGACTCGGCTAGGGCCTGATTCAGAACTCGCTTCCTCCCCCACCCCCCCAACACGCCTTTAACTCTCTGGGAGCAGATGTACGGGAGACTGCGTTAACCGTTTTACTGCTGGATCGCTCTTGACCCACTCCCTGCTAGCGCCCTGGGAGGTAAAATGGACCAGCTGGGAGCAGACTCCTCCCATCTGTGGGCTTGTCGATACACAGGCGCGCATGGGGCTGTTTACTCTGATGGTGCTGATCAAGATTCACTGGACGGGACAGCTTTGCCTGGGCCAGGGCAGGTATTTGCCAGCCCCGGCGTGGGAATGGTTGAGTGGTGTGTCTGATTTAAAATCCCTAGGTTCCCTGGGACAGCGTGGGCCAGGGCTCTGAGGTGACACCAAGCATGCTCTCTCTCAGGTGCTTGGCTGGCTGGTTCTTGCCCACATGCTCAGGGTCTAATGGATCGCCACGGCAGGGGTGGGGAAGGAATTTTCCCCCAGGTCAGGCTGGCAGTGACATTAGAAGGTTTTCAGCTTCCTTTGCAGCCTGGAATGCGGGTCTCTTGCCAGGATCATCTGGGTATATCTCACTTAATCACTTCACTGCTATAGCAAGAGCCTCGGGTGCTGGTGCACTTCAGTCCCTCGAGACTCTGCCAGTGGAACATCATAGTTTAATCTCCTGTGGGCTGGAATACTTGGGTCTCATTTCGGTGGTTGGGTTGAGTCTGCGGGTGCTGGGTGGTGCTGGTGACCTGTGAGGCCAGACTAGATGATCTGGTCCCTTCTGGGCTTAAACTCTATGGATATGTGTACAGTGCAATAAAAAACCCACGGCAGCAAGTCTCAGAGCCTGGGTCAATTGACTTGGGCTCATGGGGTTCACACTAGGGGGGTGAAAATAGCAGCGTAGATGTTTGGGTGCGGGCTGGAGCCCTGGCTGTCAGAACACTGCCCCCCCACCCCCCCCGCTCACTAGGTTTCAGAGCCCAAGTGGGAATGTCTACACTGCTGCTTTAGCTCCATAGTGCGAGCCCTGCCAGCCCGAGTCAGCAAGCCTAGGCTTTGAGACTCACTGCAGCCGGTCTTTTATTGCCGTGTAGACCTGTACCCTGTGACTCTGAGCACGAGTGTGAATCCTGCCGGGTCAGCGTCGCTCTTCGCCTGTCTGTGGTGGAAGAGCCCAGATTTGATTCTGATCAAGAGTCAATGGGAAGACGGGTGTCAGTGAGAGGAGAATCAGGGCTGCTGAATCCCATTCACTTTGCTTTACCGGAGGGTTGCTAGGATCTGACTTTAAAAAAAGAAGAAGAAGCTGCTGCTGCTGTTTGCTCTGCATGCACATTAAACCTCCCTTGGCATATGACTTGATCCCAGTGTTCTTGGCCAAAATTCATCTCTTCCCCCAGCTCCCGCTCTTTGCCTGCTCCCCCCTCTGAAATGGCTGGAAGCGTCCCTGCATGTGTGCATGCCCTGAGCTTGCAAACTGCTCTACGCAGGGGGATCCCCGAGGCTGCCTGGAAGCGCACTGATGTCAGTGCGGCTCTGCACAGGCACAGGGTCTCTCTGTGTGTCATAGCTGTCAGCATCGGGGCCACAGTTTGTAATGTAAAGTTTTCGGCTGTTTGGGAGCAGGAGAAAGGTGCTTTGTAATAGCAAAGATAGTCTTGTGGCTAATAGCGCCGGGCTGGGAGGCAGGAGAGCTGAATTCTAGCCCTGCGTGGTCTTCGGCAAGATGCTATCTTGGCCGCTTTGGGACAGTGGGTAAAATTTTCAAAAACACGTAAGTGACTTAGGTTCCTAAGTACCATTGTGAAAAAGAAACTTGGGTACTTAAGCCCCTACATCTCGTTGAGAGTCAGTAGCCCAGCTGCCATGTGTAATGACACGATCACATGCTAGATCTGCAACACAATATAATCCATTATAACATACAATATCTTACAGCCTGCCGTACACGGCTTCTTGTAATGTTGTATGCTACTGTGTCCTTGCCAGAGAACCAGCCATTTCTATGCTAATTACACAGTAAGCTTACACAACATACTACTGGTCAATCCGACCAGATATAATGAAAACTTGCTGGCTTAGGCTGAGTGCCCTTCACTCCCGTTGACTTCAGAGGGAGTTAGAATTGCTCAGCACTGGACAGAATCATGCTCACCTGTAGGTCACCTAAATGAGAGGCAATGTGGCTTAATGGCTTGAGCTGGGCCTCGGGAAACCTGGGTTCTATTGCTGGCTTTACCGCTGGCTTATCAGGTAACCGTAGCCAAGTTTTTTCACCTTTATGTGCCTCAGTTTCCCCACCTGTAAAATGGGGATAAAGATACTGACTTCCCTTTATCAAGTGTTTTGTGATCTCCCGCTGGAAAGTGCTGTATAAGATCTAGGAATTGTTATTAAGGTCTTGATCCTGCCAGTCAAAGTAGCTGGCAGGATTAGGCCCTAAATCCTTGCAGCTAAGTGCACTTCTTCATAAACTACCTCATCTGCTGAATTGCAGCTACAAAAGGCCATGCTGCCGTTTGAAAAGAGCATCTATGGCTGCTGACCAAATCTCTATAACAAGTCTACGTTAGTAAAGAGATATACTGGGCCAATATGACAATGAAAATAGCGTATGTGTACACAAATGGGGGAAAATATGTGTCTACGATTCTCTGTGTAATTTTTTTGATAGAATCTATTTATAGTCACTCAAGTACAACAATGATGAGTGCAGTATAAGTGACTAGATAGAGAGAATATTGACATTCTTACACTGTTATAGGGCCAACCACACCCACATCAGTGGATTTTTGATAATGGTCAAGTCCTAGGAGCACTAGCTTACTAATTTTAACACTGGGTTCTTTTCAGGTCAACCCTTAACTTGAACTGTATTTCTCAAATCAGGACATTTGCTTATTCTTAACCAGCCTGCAAATCATTAATTCACCCAGAGCCACATGAGTATACAGTCAATTGTTCACACTCAAGTGTAGCCAGAAGCAGTGTTCTACTTGATAATGGTTGATGTTTGGGTAGTGATCGTGTCTCTATGTTTTCCTGTAGTCATAGAAATGTAGGGCTGGAATAGACCTCGTGGGGTCATCTAGTCCAACCTCCCATGCTGGAGCAGGACCAAGCAACCTAGACCAGTGGTCCCCAAACTTTATTGTACCACCTCTTTAAAAAATTGTGTTTTGTATAGTTAATGGTACCAGAAGATAACAAGAAGAACATTCATTTTAATTAAAATCACACAGGAAAAGCCCTGCTGCCTATTGGATGTTTGTTTTATAAGCTATAATTTCTTAGACAAACAAGAAAAAGAAGGACCACCTATTTGTTGAATGTGCAGTTTGATTTCCAGGACTATTCTTTGGTGCTAACCCCTACTCTTTTGGGGTAACTCAGTCAATCCTTTTACATAAGCCTTTAGGTCTTCTGCCAGCAGCAATTCTATTGCTTTAAATGCTATAAAAGTTGCTGAGGCTTTTTTCTCGCGCTTAAAGTTACGGCTGGTCTGTGCCTTCCCAGCTGCAAAATCAAACTCAGGGATGAATCGTGGAAGCAGCAGCAGCCAGAAATGGAAAAGACCAACTAGGCCATCTACTCCCATACCCTACTCACTCGTTCCCCTCTCGCTAATGCAAACTTGTTCCCTTCAATAGCTGTTCTAGGATCCTGTGGCATAGCCAGGGTCTGTGGCATCTTTTGCTGATAGGTGACCATACCTTTTTCCCTCCGCTATTAAATCCATGAAGCCCCAGTTGACTATTAGGATTTGAAGTCTTTACTCTGTCTTTATTTAACAGAACTCTCATAAAAGTCAGATTCTCAGCTGCTGTCAATCAGAATAGCTCCATGGAAGTCAGTGGAACTGGGCCAGTTCACGCCAGCGGAGGGTCTGGCCCAGAGAGTGGTTGCATTAGTGGCTCTGGGAGGGGGACACAGACAGGGATAAGGGGGCCGAGACTGGGGCCACAGCTGGGGGTGGGCACGGGGCCGGCAGCCGGGGCTGGGGCCAGGAGCGGAGCTGGGTGGTTCTCCTTTCCCGCTCCCAGTGGGGGCTGGCCTGGGCCCCAACCGTACCCCCCTGAATGGTCTTCTGTGCCCCCATAGAGGGGCATGCCCCACAAATTGGGGACCTCAGGTTTAGTGGCTTAACCATAAGACCACAGCGATCAAGTCGTCCACAGTGGCCGGGGCTCAGTGGGATAAGGGCTGGCAGTGCACTAGTGTCTGAGCACTACTGGTCCTTGTTGGACTGATGCGGCAGACCCTGCCACTTATTTGAAGCCAATTTTTTTTTTTTAACAGTAGGGCTTGGTCTTTGCTGGCTGGAGGGGGCAGAGTCTGGCCAGGGAATCTCAGGAATCCTCTCTCTGCCTCGCTGAGCGCCGAGCCGCTGTGGAGACTGAGGCACTTTGTATTCCCTGGTGGCAGAGGGTGAAGCTGCGCTTTCTTCCTTTCCCAGGTTGAGCCTGGAAGGCAGCTGTGCCCGGGGCTGCTGGAAAGCCGTTTTTATAAATGGAGGTTTCTGTACACAAAAACAAAGCTCTTGTGCAGCCTGGGAGCCTGGGAAAAACCACGGACAAGTCAAAAGCAAACATATACTGCCGGAGGGCTGCGGATAAACACAGGAGTATTCTTAGTAACCCAAGCCAAGCTGAATCACAGAGCGGCTGATTTATGCTCTGATTTTCTCTAAAGAGGTTACGCCTTGCAGAGTGACTTGGGCTCTTCTTACCCGTGGGAGAACAGCAGCCTGGATCCTCAGCTCATGCCTCTCGGCGCAGAGGACAGGAGGCTTTAACGAGGCTCCTGCATCATCAGCCCAGCAAAAGGCTGCCCAGGCACCGTGACCTTTGTCTGCTTTTCGAAGGAACTGGCCCAACGCCTGCTTAAGCAATGACCGAGCTAACATCTCTGTAGCTGTGTGGGATACCGCACAGCAGGTGTCTGTTGCGGACAAGCTGTAGCCCTCCCTAGCAACGGTTGGCCCTTCTGGAGCACTTTTCAGCTGAGGAAAGGATGGGCTTTGGAAATGTGCCCCTGTGCCCCCGCGGCTGCTAATCAGCAGATCATGAGTTCTAATCCTTCCTCTGCCAGTTACTGGGTGTGGGGCCTTGGGTGCGTCTGTATCTTTGTTTTCCCCTCTGTAGGACGGTGATAACGATATTGTCTCGCCTCACCGGGGTGAGCGAGAGCCAATTAATTGATATTTGTGCTGTGCTTTGACTGTAGAAACAAATGAAATAATATGAAGACTCTCAAAGCACTGTACAGCTAGCATTTTAAGACGCTCACCTCCCTTGCAAGGCAGGAGACTACTACCCCTGTTTTATAGATGGGTGGACTGAGGGAGAGAAAGGTTAAATAATGTGCCGGGGTCACATAACAGTGGCAAAATGAGAAATCTGACATACCTCTGCCCCCCTGCTCTAACCACTAGACAAGACAGCATTATGGGCTCACTGATAGAAGTGCCTATCTTAGGTACTTACATGGCCCCTGTCGTGGCTAGCTGCAATGCAGTTCCCTTTTGGGGGCTCTCACCGCAGGTGCGGTCACCTCTCGGCATGGAATCGCACGATTCACTCACTCCTAGAGCGGGAGCTGGGGTAGCGACCCCAGTGTGCTAACCATAATTACTACAGCAGGCCGTAGGTTGAGTCCCTATATCTCTGCCCATGGCAGCTGTGGCCAGCGGTGTACGCAGAGGGACCTGGCAGTCCTTTCAAAACAAAGTATTGTTCATTTTTAACAGTAGGAACCCCACCTAGCCTAGGAGAACACCAATAAACCAGGCTGCTTGCAGGCTTGTCTCCCCAGATCTCACCATCCCCGGGGTGTTATCCAGGTAGTCCAACTTCTGCCTTTCTCCCCAGCGCCTCTGTCTGGGGCGGCCTGTTTCCCCCAAATAGCGCCCGACAGCTGACTCCCCCTCTCTAGTCTAGAGGGTGATTTTTTGTAACTGTTTGGTTCTTTTGATCTTAGGGTTCCGGCCTTGGCAAAGAAAGTCTTTTACCTTTGCTGGCGCCATGGGAGGTAGGCCCTTCAAATTGATAGCCCAGTCATTACTGTTCTCTTAACCATCCTGCAGTGTTTGACCCAGAGGTGTCCAAGCTGTTGTCATTGTTTTATTTCAGGGATGGGCAAATTTTTGGGCCCGAGAGCCACATCAGGGTTGCAAAAATGTATGGAGGGCCGGGTAGGGAAGGCTGTGCCTCCCCAAACAGCCTGGCCCCCCGCCCCCTATCCGCCCTCTCCCACTTCCCGCCTTCTGATGGCCCCCCTCAGAACCTCCGACCCATCCAACCCCCCCTGCTCCTTGTCCTTTGACCGCCCCCTCCCGGGAACCCCCGCCCCTAACCGCCCCCCCTTCCGGGACCCACCCCATCCAAACCCCCCCTGCTCCCTGTCCCCTGACTGCCCCGACCCTTATCCAAACCCCCCTGCTCCCTTTCCCCTGACTGCCCCGACCCCTATCCACACCTCTGCCCCTGATAGGCCCCCTGGGACTCCGACGCCTATCCAACCACCCCCTGTGCCCTGACCGCCCCGCCCCCAGAATCTCCGCCCCATCCAACCACCCCTGCTCCCTGTCCCCTGACTGCCCCCGGGACCCTCTGCCCCTTAGGCCGGGCAGGGCGGTCCCACGGGCCAGATGTGGCCTGCGGGCTGTAGTTTGCCCACTTCTGTTTTATTTCCTGCTTTGGGCTTAACTCCATATGGACAGACAGGAAACATCTCTTAGAGCAATCAGACAATCATATGGCATATAGAGCAATCATTAGTTAATACAGACCAGCCCCACGTCCTTCCTGGCTCCCAGTACCACAGCACTTGTCAGTCTGTCATGTATTTATCTTCACAGCACCCCTGTGATGCTGAACAGGCGATTGCACCTACAGCTCTTAAATTCCTCACTGGTGCCCTAATCACTGAGCCATCCTTCCTCATGCAAGGGAGGATGGTTGCCGGTATAAATGTTAGGTACAACGTGATAGACAGGAAGGCATGTGGGCGAGGGGTGGGGGAGTATGTGATCTTCCATTAGAATGCTGGTGTGTGTCTCCAAAGTTATTCACGCCCGACATGGTGGGAAGAGATACAGAAGCAGAACTAAGACTGTTAGTGGGTCCTTAGTACTAACTTTGTCACTTGCAGATGTTTGATATTTTATAACAAGGGTCTTCTAATAACACTGGTTTGCATTTATGGGTGGTTTTTAAGCTCTTGGACTTTATTTTGTCAAAGTGTTTTGTCTAGGAATTTCCTTAGGTTTTTTTTTTTAACAAGTAGTTAGGTATTATTTGTGTGGTTCACTATCTCTTTTCATGCACACATCTCAAAGTGCTTTACAAAGGAGGATAGTATCATTGTTCCCATTTTGCAGAAGGGGAAACTGAGGCACAGAGCAGGACGGTACCTTGTCCAACGTTATACAGTAGGCCAGTGACAGAATCAGGAATAGAACGCAGGTCCCAGTCCAGCGTGCTAGCCACTAAGTCACACTGCCTCATGCTTGGGTTAAAGTGATGCCTGCAGATTTGTCCTCTCCTTGAATCATTGAGAGCTCTGAGAAATTCGTGGCTGGATTCTTCACTAAAGGCATGCAGCACAAAGTGGCCTTAAACCAACTGGAGGTAGCCAGTGAGAATAATAATAAGGTAAAATATATGCTAACATAACATGGAAGCAAAATATTACCACACAATCTCACCACCTCTTCATATCATGCTCCTCTCCATGGTGAAATTGACCGCTGGGCAGAGGGCCAAGCCAATACTTAAGCCCTGTATTGGTTCATCTTAAAAGCTATATTAAACCTAATCAAACTCTATATTTAAAAATGCCCCAAGAGGAGATAAGGTAATTTATCCAAGCTAATCTCCGTCCAGAAACCAAACTATTGAGGAAATATGGAACTGGATGTAGAATCATCATCCAAGTTATTTAGGTTAGCATAAGCCACATCATTACTAACCACCAGCCCTATAAACCCTAAAAACAGCTCATTTGATTAACCTCAAACTTTCCTCCAAAAAAAAAAAAAATCTCCTCTGGCCTTAAAGTTAGCATGAAAAGTACCAGGCAGAAAGCAGCTTTTTGTTGAGAAAGCTAGATGGGGGTGAAAATCAGGCTTGTAATAGATATAATTTGGTTACTTTCTAAATTATGGAGATTCCATAGTTAAACTTCCCTGTCGGGAACAATCCTGCATTGTCAAGCATTTAGCCTGCAAGACCTTTGAGGCAGGATCTGTCTTCATTATATGTGTCTAAAGTGCCTAGCATGGTGGGGCCCTGGTCCCTGATTGGGGCCGCTTAGGTAGGTGTCACCAAGAGGCGCTGTTACACACAGCCTTCTAAATTCTTTTCCTTGGCGCGTGAGTGAGTTTTGATACTTGGGGAGACATGCTGTGGTGTTGGATTTGCGCTAAGTGAGGTTTTTGTGTAGAGGCAATTTGGGGAGCTGTGTGAGTAGCAGCAGAGTTTGTGCTCTGCCGACGGCTCTGATTAGAGCCCATTCTCGAGGCAGAGTTGCTCCCTGAGGGCCAACTCTGGTGTTGGGCTGAGATTCCTGGAAGAAGGGATTGCCCGGCCTGCTCTTTGCCTGTTTAATTTCAGGACCAGTGTATATGTGCAAATAAAGCAAGTGGCAGACTACACCTAGATTCCACAGCGCTGAGTGACAAAGATTAAATGAACCAGCCAGTCTTTTCTGTGCTCTCTCTAGTGTACGTGATTCTGTGGATACTTTAGCAGACAAGGGGATAGACCAGAAAGGGCGACCTAATTGGTCTTCCTCTCCTCTGATGTCTCTTGTGATAAGGTCAGTGGCCACTTCACTCCCTGCTGGAATGTTTTTTTAATGTCATTCCACCTTCACTCACAAAGGTCTGCTCGGTGCTGGTATTGCGCCCGGTCATAATCTTTTTGCTGGCTTATTAAAAGACTTATGTTACTCCAATGCCGTCGGCCGTGACGCTTACTAGGAACAAGCGTGTGATCCCATCAGCCTGATGTCAAGTCTGCAGGAACTTCAGGCGGGAGCCAAGCCATGTAAGCCAGGCTGACAAGGGTGGTTAACGCCAAAGACAGAGAGGTCCCGTCAACAGCCTACTTAAAGCCAGACTAGGCAGAGAAAAAAGAGACTTTCTGGCAGCTGCGTTGATTTCCCGGTCACGGCCAGGCCTTTGGGACTGTTCACTTTAAAGCAGAGGTTTTACCTTCTCTATAGACCATTCATTGTTCATCACCAAGCTAGACAAAATAATGAGTGGTCCGGAGAAGGTAGATTGGGCCCTTCTATCCCTTCTGTCTCTCGTATTACAAGGGGACATACTAACATCACCTCCCCAGTCACAGACCTAATTGTCCACATCATTTCCCTTGAAATGGGGTAGAGTTCACAGTGTCCTCCCATGCTGCCATTACATCTCATTTGTACCACTGCACAAGGTGCCAGCAGGGGGCGCTGACGCTTGCCATGGTCCCCCTTCTCCCATCGGGTGCCAGCTGCAGTGACAAGGCTGTGCCTGAGCTCCGGCAGGGTGGAGGATGGATGCTGTTGGTTCCCCCTGGGCTGTTTGGCTAAATGATACTAGGCTCTGAGGGGAAACCAATGCCGGTGTTGTGCGTGATCGTTGCCAGGCAGGGAGGCAGGCGGAGACTTGCACTCATTTCACATTAAAGGTTCCATGATGCTTTTCACAGGAGTGTGAATTCAGGTGTCCTAGTCAAAATCCCAGGATAAATATTGGGACTGTAGCCTCTAGTGGCCTCAACTGCGATTGTGCAGAAATAGCATGAGACAACCCATGCCCTGAAGAGCTTAAAAAGGCGTGGGAGGGAATATACATTACAAGACAGAATCAGGACTAGAACCCAGGTCTTGGAGTTCCTAGTCCACTGCCTTAGCCTCTAGGGCCAGGCTGTGCTACTGCCGGTAGGCTGTGTTGGTCCCAGGAGATGAGAGAGACAAAGTGGGTGAGGGGTGAGACAAGGTTGGTTGCTCTTACCGACAGGAGTTGGTCCAATAAAAGATATTACCTCACCCACCTTGTCTCTCTCCAGTTCCATTTTCAGCTGGGTGATGATTAGTATTTATTGCATGTATTCCAGTAGCTGTGAACAGGATCAGGACCGAGTGCTGCACGAGACCAGAATAGGGGGACAGACCCTGCCTGGAAGATATTACACCCCCAATTAAGACAAGATGCAACCAGTGGGTGCAATGAACAGTCGGAAGGAGCGGAGAGGGTGACTGATAAGAGAGGCCTGCTAGGAGCGTGCTAGGAGATATTCTCCCCTGTGCTGATTGGATGTTTACTCCACAGTCACTTTTCCTCGGCTTCGTTCCTCCCATCTGCTTTCCTTCCTTCCTCCCCCACTTCATTAGCTCCTCTCCCTTCCTTCTTTATCTCATCCCGCTCTAACAACCACCCCCACCGAAAAACAAAAAACCCAAACCCACAGAACACCACATGGATCATTCCACCAGTATATTCTGTCCCTTTCCCCACCTCCTCCCACCTTCTGTCTGTCTTGGCCATGTAGATCGTCAGCTCTTTGGGACAGGGACTGTCTCATTCTGTGTCAACACAATGGGGCCCTGAGCTCAGCTGGTGTCTAGGCGCTACCATCGTATTAATAAGAGGTAATTTTGAATCAGATATAAATAAGATCCACCAGTCATCTACCTAGCCGCCCTCAGAGCTTCCCTCTTTGGCATCACCGCAGAAGTGGGTCTCAGGGAGGGAACAAGGGAAGGCCTTTAATATACAATGGGGAAGGTGGAGAGGGGCTTAGCTGCAAAAGGTTTAAGGTGAGGACAAGAGGCTTGTATTTGAAGTGGCGGAGAGGTAGGAGCCCGTGGAAGGACTCATAAGGAAGGGGGCATTCCTCATTTTCTGACTTAAACTCTTGGGTAATGTAGCAGTGTGGTGTTAAACATCTGCCACATTCCACCCTAGAAGTGGCTGAAATTTACCAGGATGAGAAGCAATTCTCAGGTAGGAGAACAAAACCCTTTGGGATCTTTCTGGATTAAAAGCCCTCTATAAATGTAAGATTATTTCTTGTGCACCTGGGGGGCCAGATTCATGCCTGGTGTAATTTGCTGACGTCACTGGCATTACACCAAGGATACATTGGACCCTTGCTACTTATTTAGAAGATGCAGAGGGTGGAATTTGTTTGCATTTGAGATATCCCAGGACACTGGAAGGAGCAATGAGCAAACAGGCTTCCTTACTAAACCTCGGAGAGCTCTAAATAAGGAGGGAAATCTCCAACTGTCCTGACACTTTGGCACCTCTATTTTTGCCACATTTTATTGCCGTCTGGGAAAATCTGACTCTTGCCTCCAAAAGATTAACTACTCTGGGATTGATTTTGGTTTTTCCCCTTTGCTATATTTATTGCCGATTCCCCCGCTTCCCCCATCTCCCTTGCTTTGGTGTTAATTGATTTAAGATATGCTCTGATTTTTTGCTTGTCTTCTAAGAGTTCAGCTGCCCCAGACTGGCTGGATGGTGACCAGTTTGCCAGACGCTGCACTCCCCAAAAGTAAGTAGGGTCTGGCACAGCGTTCAGAGGGCTCTTACCCAACACCCTGCAACCATCATAAATCAGGAAATGTCTGAAACACAAACCGGGCTGTGACTCTCTCCTTCCCAAGTACAAGCTCGGGGGCTTGGGTTCATTGATAACGGCTGCAATCAATCCATTGGGCTGTAATTACATCGGATCACGTCGTCTATCCAGACTCACGCGGGTTCCCCGGAGGGGCTGAACGTGAGCTGGTGCTAACACGGGCTACACCGAGCTGCAGCATCTGCAGTATGTCTGGAGGTCAGCCTGCTCCTGACTAGTGGAAAAATTAGGGGACGTTTGGTGATCAAAAAGGTGGTTTAAAATATAAGGATGGTGCTTTAATGAAGGAGCTGGACTCCACCCCCTATGGGAGGCATCTTGTAACCCCACCTTCCTTTTGGGACCAGGAGCCCACTGCTGAAGAGTATCAGACCCAGACGTGAGCACCTCATTTGTTGGGAACATGGTCTCTCCTACCCAGGACCTGGCTGGACCCTTGAGTCTCCAGGGCACATAGCTGTGTGGGCCTGGGGTACTGAACCACAGTGTCTGGGAGCCCAGCCCAGCCTTGCCATGGATCACTTGCTGTGTATAAAATAACAGCAGCAGCAACCGGGACTGAGTGCCCTCTGCGGCCTTCTGTGAGTGGTGAGTAACTAGCCCTGGCCCCTGGCCCCAGCCACGTGCTGAGCAAGATTCCTGCATCTCAGGCTACAGGACCAGAGAGAGCAGCAGTCAGTGAATCCCCAATAGACTTGAGATACTATAGGGAGCAGTACTTGGGACTTGACCCTGCAAGGTACCCTGGCCCCAAAGCAGGTGCTTTGGCTGGGTCAAGGTCATAATGCTCAGCACCTTGCAGGATTTAGCCCTTGGTGACTCAGCCAGTATAAAGGCTCCGGCATAGCACTCCTGACATGCAGCAGAGCTGCTTGCAGAAGAACGGAGCCCTCTGAATTGAGACTTGGTTGATGGGAGGGGGAAGTTTTGTGCTGTCAAAATGGGCATGACACCTTTCGGAGAAAAGGACCAATGTTGCCTCTGTATCCCGGCTTTGTTCCCGCTTGGGCTGGAGCGCTCCATCCCTTTTACCAATGTACAAACTAACAACTAGGTCTCATTCCACGCCCCCCTCCCCCCCCGCCCTTTCCTAATATTTCATTTGGCATCGAATTAGCTGCCTCTGCGTCCAGCATTGGAGTGTAGTGTCAGCGGCCTGATTTCTGCCCAGAGATGGATATTTTCCTGATTCTCTTGTCATTCACTGATGACTTTGGCTTGCGTCCAGGATTTCTCATCTGCTGTCTTCATCCCTCATTGTACTGAGTTAGGCAGTTTGCCTTTTCCAGGCTGGGGACGCTGCCGCCTTGGCTTCTCTGCGGCTGCTTTAAGCAGGCCCTTCGCAAGTCTGCTGTTGGCTCTTACAGATTGATTTCGCGTCTAGAACGCTGATGGGTTTTTTTGCCCTTTTTGTTTGAATTTAAAGGACTGAACCTAAGATCAAAGAACATTAACACAGAAAGCAGCTCGCTGCCCCATTTACAGCACCTCGATTGTTAGCGCTTAGAAATAGCAAGTTGTCACTGTTTAGTTTGCTTGTTTGTTTTGTTGCTTTTCACTCTGTTTGGGCAGTGAAACTAGACAGGTCAGCTTCACTCTCTGGGTCTGAGTGTTTTGGCCGTGGTCAGCACATTGTGTAGTTATTGACCCCTGTGCAAAAAGAGCACCAATTGGTTTTACCCGCGCTGGGCCAGATCTTCAACTGATGTAAATCAACACTGCTGTGTTGATGTTCATGGAGATTACACCAGAGGAGGAGCTGACCCCAGCCTTCTGACTTGGTAGCATTTTACAGTTGTTTTGTATCCACTTTGCCCCATTGTAAATGACCACACAGTGGTCAAGGCAGGGGAAAATCAGCTCCTCTGTTTTCTAGTCAGTTTCTCAGTTCCAAGACTGCTGGGAAATGTTTACACTTTAAAAAAGAAAAGTGAATTGCTACATAAACCAATAACATAGAAGAGTTTAGTAACCACCCACTCTTTATTTAGCAGTTGGGCCCTAAACTATCCAGAATTCCCTTTTTCCACCAGACATAGAAAATTCTTGCTTGGGGTTAATAGCTCTTTGGGGGGGGGGGGGGGGGGTTGGTGAGCAAGTAAAATCTCAGTAGTTTTTTGTTTTTTTACTGTCAATCAATATGGTAAATGGTGGGTGAGTAGGCTGTGGTACATCTTCATTGCAGAGTCAATGCAGGTGATCACCACTCGAGTTGGCCTAGCCAATGGTTCCTAACATTGCAGTAATTTGAGCTGCTCTATGATTCTTTCCCCGTGAATTGTGGGAGAGCTTGTCCATCCTTCTGGACGCACAGGAGAATTGTGGGAAGGCATTGGAGGACTATCAGCACTTGAGTGATTTAGCCTGTGTCCTCATTGCAAAGCGGACAGTTTTCCCAGCCCAAGTATAAGCAGCATTTGGGCTTTTGCTTATACCGCCAGACGTGCCAGCTAATTCAGTGTCAGGATCCTGGGTGAAGGTAGGACTAGTGGCAGGAGTTCGGTAAGCAGAACAACCGCTAGGGTTCAGAGTTAGCATCAGGCCGAGGTTCAGGCCGAAGAGGAGGGCTGGAGACAGGTCAGGGATCAGACTCAGGGTTAATATTGGGTGTCAGGGTCCGTGTGGGAATTCCGGGGTTTGAGCGGGAGTCAAGGCAGAGCCAAGGTCAGTACCAGGAGTTCAGGAACAGAGACTGCAGCATGGTCATTGCAGCTAGCTAGCAGCCCATGTTGTTGCACACCCCTTGGGTTTATATAGGGTGGGGAGCCAATCAGGTGCCATTAAGCTACTGTCTGTTAAACCCCTTGAGGTGGGACTTCCTGTGGTCAGTGTGTGCAGCACTGGTCCTGGGTAGGGGAGCAGGGGTTAGTTACAGTTGCAGCTGGGTGGCAGTGTGGGAGCTTTACCTGCAAACTCTACGGGGCTGGGTGGGAGACTCGCTGGGCGTAAAACGCCACCACGTTCAGCTGAGAGGGTTTTGTGTGTGGATGGGAGGAGGGCTGGGCCAAGAGCCTGAGTGAACTCTTCAGGGAAGACAAGCCCTGTGTGTCTTTTGTTTCCATGTCACAAGGCAGCTCTGCACGAAAATCACTGATCTCCATTGAAGTTCTGATGGCCAGACAGTCAGAAGGGAGCTGTTGTTTTGAACCTGAATGTTGCCAGGGCTGAGTAGGGATAGTCACTGTGAGCTGAGGGCACTCAGCACTTCTGGAAGTCAGAGCAAGTGTCTAAAGATGGGCCTCCGAAAAAGAGAATTGGTGGGCACTGAAAGTGGCCTGCGGGAGCCGGAAGGAATTACGGTGAAATTTGCCTCCAGTCTCTTGGACTTTAGGAACATTGACGCAGATGAGATCATTTTACGCTTATCTTCTTCAATCCCCTAGGGTCGCTCTAACAAATCCTTGTGCTGCATCCAAACAGACCAATTACTAAATAAATCACATCCACCCTTGCACGGCTCGGGCTAGAACTCTGGTTCTTTACCTCTGAAACCGGAGGACTCTAGCAGGTTAGCACCAATACCGCCCTTACCCCGTTTGTGAGCCAGCCACTAGGGGGCAGCATCATACACGCACAGTGTGTGGCATCAGGACGGTGCGTGCTTTCTCCTGCAAAGGGCTTGTAGGCAGCTCTGATGAAGAGTTCGTGAATGCTAGAGCAACTGAAGTGAACCACAGCGGCATGGCAAACGCAGAGCGAATTCAGACCAGGAGGTAGCGTGTTCTGGGGAAAGGTCACGAAGAGTTGGGAATTTTCCCCACCGTGCACTAAGGAGAGAGACCACATCAGGTAACGGGTGATACTGGGGCTACTGCTGCTTATGAAAAAGTCTTTCCTTCCAGGTGCTCTGCTTGTGATCCATGTCGTCAGTTGTGTGAGACTGCAGAGATCTGTGCATTAGCCCTGGTGCTTCTTGTTATGTCCAGGTGCAAATCACCCAAGGCCACTGCTCTACGGCCAATTTCAAATTTTACAGGGAAAAGAAATCACATGAGGCAAATGTTATGGTTGCTTCATTTCCAGACTTGAAATACTGGTCATGTCTCCCACTGAATCTCAGCCTTGCCTAGAGGTATGTGATGGGATGCGACCGGGGAAAAAATGGGTTTGATCACAAAGCTTTTCTGACTCTGGGCTGGCGAATCCATGTAACACATGGAGACTTGGGTCCGAGTGTGGACTGATCTTAGCAAGGTTCCTCTCTGTGCTCTCTGCAGTGTCTGGACATCCACCTGTATCTGGGGCTGGTGTTGAGCCTGCTACGGAGGGAGGCGTCTTTCAAGCTGGGTCTCCATGAGAGCAAACCATACAGAGCGAGGGCGGGATTGTCCGATGGTTGGGGTGGCAGCGAAGGACTTGGGAGACACGGGTTTGATTGTGTGCTGTGCCACAGACTTCCTGTGTGACCTTGGGCAAGTCACTTATTCTGTCTGTGCTTTAGTTCCCCATTTGTAAAGTCTGAACTCTCCTACCTTCCAGGGGTGTTGTGAGGATAAATATATTAAAGACGGTGAGATGCTCAGATACTATGGTACTACTAGGGGAAAGCTAAGCCCCGTAGCTAACTGGAGAGGGATTCGTTATGCTAGATTCTTGCAGGTTTGCTACTGGAGACACAAGTTCAAATCCAGGCCCGGTTTAGGTCTGTGCCCTTCGCCAACCTTGGCGCCAGTTGTGTGTGTGTGTGTGGTCATGAGCGAAACGGAGCCCCCATCTGCTCTTCCTTAGCCAGAAACTTGTCCCTGGCTCCGACCGCACTGACAGGACACAATATTCCTTTACAGCCCAAGAGGAAGTTTAGACATGAGCCAGCTGCACACTAAAGAGACTGTGACTTGATACCTGACAGCCCCGGCTGTGTCAGGAGAGGGGCGGCTGTACTGGCGACAGGCTGAATGTGTCAGGCCCACAAAGTGGCACTGAAAAGAGCAATTCCCTAGAATGGGAGCCGGGGGGAGGGTCGGGGGGGAATCCAGGAGTCTGGCACCATGCCTTCCATATACACACCAATAACCAAGGCGGGGCCTTTCCTGCGTAAGGCTATTGCACGAGGTGTGTGGGGGAGGGGCATATGGCCATTGCCATGGGGCTGGTCAGAGATGCAGGAACCCAAAGTCGGGTCAGAGCACTCTTTGCTACAGTGGGAGGAATCCAGCTGGGTGAAACAAGAAGCCGCCTGAATGCTCCGTTGCCAGAAACCCTGGAGTTAACCTCAGGGGTTTTTTTTTAGCAGGCAGGTGGAGAGTGAGTGGGATGTGATGGGGGCAAAGAGGATCTGTGGGGGAGCAGAAGGAGTGGCAGTGCATGGTGGGGACACCGGGGGGTGATAGGGACAGTGGTGGAGGTGTGGCAGGAGCAGAATGCAGAGTGTTGTCTCCTGCCCTGCAGCTAGGGGGAGCCTCTCCCCTTCCCATGCATGGGTTCCAACATGACACAGACAATTCTGGGCTGCTCCAGACAGCCACTGGTGTAACTTACAGCAGCACCCAGGGCTGCTCTAACTTAGGGCAGCCTCCCTATGGCTGCCTAAAACTTGCGGCCCAAGCCAGAATGGCTGTAGCAAGGCGTGCCACAGCCCTGTCGCCTCCAGCAGGACAAAGGCAGGCTGCAGTGGAGGAGAGAATCCCTGGCCAGGAACATAAGCAGGAAGGCAGCAGTGGATCACAAATGTTACATGGTTCAGCCTCTGTGTGGATGGGAGGGACGGGGATGATGCAAATGCAGACTGACTTGGCCAGTGTATTACACTCACGATGGATATTGTCCAAAATCAGTTCAATTTATTCTTTTTTAAAATGCTAAAGTTTTAAAGCAAGAATGTACTTAAAATACGAGTCTTATCTCTGGATCAGCCTTTGCCTCGGCTGGCTGATAAGATCTATTCCCCGCTACCCCCTAGCTCTCTCCTCTCAGAGAAACTCTCGGCCTTTTATGTTTCTGAGTCAAGCTAATGAGCAAGACCCTCTGGTCCCGCTGCTAGGGTGAGTCAGCAAAGCAGCTCTGCTCCTCCAGACAACATCATACAGCAGGATATTGACAATGTGCTTGTGCATAGATTCCAAGTCCAGAAGGGACCACTGTGATCATCTAGTCTGACCTCCTGTGCCACACGGGCCATGGAACTTCCCTGAAATAATTCCTGCTTGCATGCGTGTGTTAACACTCACTGTTTCCGCATAGCCCACCACTCCCCATTTCTCTCCTGCTCCTGGGAAGATATCCCAGCCAAGGAAAAGTTTTTACTCCCTTCATCGTTCCCCACAGTAGAATTTCAGAGCATTGTAATTTATTGAGCATCCAGTCTCTTCACACACACCCCGCAACCCCCCATCCACCTGCTAAATGTGTTGAAGGCTCTCGGGGCGCGTGTGAGAGGTTGACGGTCTCAGTTCTCATTACTCACAATTTGGCTCAAGCAGACAGGAATAGTGCTTTGTGCCGTACTAGGCACAAAGACATTGTGGGGTTTCTGGACAGCTAAGGGGATATATAGGTAGTGACCTCTAGGTATGCCAAGCCACCGCCATAATTCGGGGAGACAGCATACTGTAGACACTCCAGGGAGCCCAACAGCCATGAATCGTGGGGTGCGGTAGCTCGGAGCAGGAATGGCTGTGAACCCTCCATCCTCCTCCTAGAGCCACCATCTCTCAGGGCCGGCCACTTCTCCTCGCCCTCCACCCACTGCTGGCAGCTCCGCTTCACCCTCTGCAGCCCACCGGAGGCGTTGGGCTCCTCCACTAACGTATACAGTCTGGGAGGGCAATACCCTCCATGTCCCCCCCAAACTCCACCCATGGCAGACCACCCAGGACTGTATCACAGTTTAGGAATCCCTGGTCTAGAGGACGGGGCCCTAGACTGGGAGTCAGAGCCGAGTTCTGTTCTGTCGGAAAATCGCTTTCTTTCCCTGTGTCTGTCTCCTCATCCCTTGTCTATTTAGAATGTGAGCTCCATACGGCACCTAGCGCAACAGGCTTCTGATCTCGGATGAGGCCTCTCAGTGCTACTGGGCACTTCCTGGGAGTCTCAGCAGAGCGGTGGAGAACTGATTGGCGGGGGTCTCTCCCCCGGCGAGGTGGGCCCTATGGGGCAGAGTTGTGGCACACTGTGAGGCAGTGGGCTTAGCTTCTTCAGTCCCTGCCCGCAACGGTCCCGTGCTCTGGACAAATGGAGGGATTTGCTTTGAAAGTCCCCCCAGCCAACGCTGAATTCACACTGGTAGCCAAGGGGCCAGTGATGCTCTTCGCCCCCTAAAATGCAGAGGAGGGGTAATACCAGAGGAGGAGAATGTGGATCCAGGAAGCAGTGCTGGACGGGGCAGGACTGAGGCAATGAAAACGTCAGTGCAAATAATCAGCCCGATCCTGCCGTCGCTTACCTCTGTGCTCACCCCATTGATTTCAGTGCCTGTAACTGAAGGCAGAACTTGGCCTGTTGCGACTAGCAGATTGAAGTGGCAGAGGACGAGCCCAGAGAACCCCTCGGCCAGGGAGAGACGATTCCAAGAAGGCCCGTTCCACTCTGACAGGCTGAGCTCGTAAACGAGTTAATTCAGAATGTGCTTTCCTTTCTTCTGAGAGGCCTGAGGAAGTGAATGATAAGCCCAGCCATGGCTGTCAGAATATCCTTCCTTATTTGGATTCCCAGGCACCGCAGAGGATTTCCAATTAGCAGAGCACAACTCTTCTCCTCCCAAACTGGAGGCTGAAGTCAGAGCCTAAAAATGCATGAAAATCATGTTGCAATAGAGCAGCCCGCACAAAGCAGGAGTCGATGGAATTGCTCCAGGTTTACACAAGTGCAACTGATGGCAGAATCTGGGCCAACACTCTCTACGAGCTATTCTGGTACCCAAGAGGAGAAATACATAAAGGGACATCCCGTGGCCTGAGCACCCCAACTGGGAACCGGTTTCCAGGGGAGCTCAGCACCCAACATGTTGATGACATTTGGGAATCTGGCCATTGAGCTCTAAGGATTGGAAAAATAACACCAACCATACACACAAAATGAAGGGGTCTAGATTAGCTGTTACCACTCAAGAAAGAGATCTTGGAGTCATTGTGGATAGTTCTCTGAAAATGTCTATTCCATGTGCAGCAACATCAAAATAGCTAACAGAATGTTAGGAACCATTAGGAAAGGGATCAATAATAAAACAGAACATATCATAATGCCACTATATAAATCCATAGTATGCCTACACCTTGAATACACCATGCAGTTCTGGTCGCCCCATCTCAAAAAAGATAGATTCTAATTGGAAACTTTGCAGAGAAGAGCATCAAAAATGATTAGGGGTATGGAACAGCTTCCATATGAGGAGAGGAAAAGACGGGGACTGTTCAGCTTAGAAAAGAGATGACTAAGGGGGGATATGATGACACAGGCCAGTAAAGTGAGGACTAGTATGGAGAAAGTGAATAGGGAAGTGTTTCAGAGTAGCAGCTGTGTTAGTCTGTATCTGCAAAAAGAACAGGAGTACTTGTGGCACCTTAGAGACTAACAAATTTATTTGAGCATAAGCTTTCGTGGGCTACGGCCGAAGAAGTGGGCTGTAACCCACAAAAGCTTATGCTCAAAAAAATTTGTTAGTCTCTAAGGGTAGGTCTATACTTACCTCCGGGTCCGGCGGTAAGCAATCGATCTTCTGGGATCGATCCCGGAATTGCTTGCCGTCGACGCCAGTATTCCTACTCGGCGAGAGGAGTACGCGGCATCGACGGGGGAGCCTGCCTGCCGCGTCTGGACCCGCGGTAAGTTCGAACTAAGGTACTTCGACTTCAGCTACGTTATTCACGTAGCTGAAGTTGCGTATCTTAGTTCGAAGTGGGGGGTTAGTGTGTACCAGGCCTAAGGGAAGTGTTGTTATTTACTCCTCATAACACAAGAACCGGGATCACCCAATTAAATTCATAGGCAGCAGGTTTAAAACAAACACAAGGAAGTACTTTTTCACACAATGTACAATGAACCTGTAGAATTTGTTGCCAGGGGTGTTGTGAAGGCGAAAAGTGGAACAGGATTCACAAAAGAACGAGATAAGTTTATGGAGAACAGGTCGATCAATGGCTATTAGCCAAGATGGTCAGGGACGCAGCCCCTCTAAACCTCTGACTGCCAGAAGCTTCTGGCCATGGCCCCTGTCAGAAACAGGATATGGGGCTAGAGGGACCATTGGTCTGACCTAGTATGACCATTCTTATGTTCTTAAGGAGGGCTGGATCTAGAACCCAGGTGCCACAGACCAATGGACCTGCAGCTAGGCAAATGGTGCTCACCCTCCCTAAACTGGCCAAGTCAAAGCCAGCCTCAAGATTCCTCCTTTAAAAATCACTGGAATCTCCCAGCCTGAAGTGTAGCTGTCGGAGGCGAATGCCGTGGCAAAGAGCTGGGAGTAAACCAGTGAAAGGGGTGGCATATGACCCACAGGCTAAGCAGTGTTGTCCATGGTCAGGGCAGAGGGAGTGGACCCTTCCCCCCTGCGATGCTGTACAATTTTTGTAATTCGAGGCAATTCTCATTGTTCTCTGGCTGGGGCTACAGCTAATACTTAGCACCAGCGTTCCCCTCGTCCTCGTTACGGTTAACCACCGGCAAAGAGGATGTGGTTAAAGTGAGCGTTGTTTGTGGTGAGTTCATGCTAATGGAAGGTGGCTGAGTGGCAGCTCTAGAGACCCGAGTCCTGTTTATCCGCAGCACAGGAAGCAACTGGGTCGCCTATCAGCCTCCCTTGGAAGGAGGAAGGAGTAACTAAGCCTCCCTGCTTTCAAAACAGATACCACTTAATGTCCATTTTCATGAAGCCTGTTGACTGGGAGCTGCAGCCACCAAGCAGCCATTGACGAACTGCAAGCAACAGCCATTGAACCGGTCTGGATTTGAACCCTTGACCTGGAGGAGGCTGGCTGTGTATGCTGTCACTGATCCCTTTGCTTTCATTCACTGGCTAGCGCTAACCTTCCATTTGCCTTCTGTGGAGAGAGGCTCAGAAAGGGCACACCATGTTGATCCTGGGGCTTGATGGACAGATTTGGGTGAATGCCCTGCTTGATGAGATGCTTTGCCTCACTGGTTCCCCATCGGGTGCAGGAGAGGGCTTCAGGCTAGGGCAGGGGGTTGGGGTGTGTGTGGGGGTATGATCTCTGGGCTGGGGGTGCAGGCTCTACTTGGGGCCAGAAATGAGGGGTTCAGGGTGCGGGAGAGGGCTCCGGCTGGGGCAAGGGGTTGGTCTGCGGGGGAGGACTCTGGCTGGGAGTGCAGGCTCTGGGGTGAGGCTGGGGATGAGGGGTTTGGGGTACAGGAGGGGACTCCGGGCTGATGCAGGGGGTTGGGGTGCGGGAGGGATGTGGGGTCTCAGCAGCACTTACCACGGCTCCCAGGAAGCAGCCGCCAGGTCCCTGCAGTCCCTAGACGCATGGGTGGCCAGGGAGGCTCCTTGCGCCTCAGGCATCGCCCCCGCAGCTCCCATTGGTCGCGGTTCTCAGCCAATGGGAGCTGCGAAGCTGGCAGTAGGGGTGGGGGCAGTGCATCCGGGAGGGGTGGACCTGAAACCTGGGGGCCAGGTACTGACTTAAGACAGCGCTCTGGTTGTTTGTTTAAACCAGTGGTCCCCAAACTGTGGGGCAGCTCCGCAAGGGGGGCCCGGAGGAACATTTGAGGGGGCCTGGCGGGGCCCAGGCCACCACACACACCCCGGCGGGCATATGTTCCATTCTATATGCATCCGAAGAAGTGGGCTGTAGTCCACGAAAGCTTATGCTCTAATAAATTTGTTAGTCTCTAAGGTGCCACAAGTACTCCTGTTCTTCTTTTTGTCTTTGTTAGACTCAACACCTCTAGAAGCGGTGAAAGGGCTTTTTCCCCTAACCCATCAAAAAATGAAAAAGGAACCCCTCCCAGCTATGCCTCATTGTCTCCCCCCACCCCCCATCCTCTACTCTTGAATTTATAACTTCGTACATTCAGATTCAGGCCGTATCTGAGGCTGTGTTTACACTACAGCTTATGTCAGTATAACTGGGAATCTCCGTCACTGGAGATTTTTAAGAACAGGTTAGGCAAACACCTGTCAAGGATAATACTTAAGCCTGCCATGAGTGCAGGGAACGGGATTAGATGACCTCTCAAGGTGCCTTCCAGTCCTAGGACTCTATTATTCTAACTTAGGTCACTCAGGGGTGTGAATTAACCACCCACCCCCCGGGGCGACATAAGTTACACTGACAGAAGTACAGGAGTACTTGTGGCACCTTAGAGACTAACAAATTTATTAGAGCATAAGCTTTCGTGGACTACAGCCCACTTCTTCGGATGCATATAGAATGGAACATATAATGAGGAGATATATATACACACATACAGAGAGCATAAACAGGTGGGAGTTGTCTTACCAACTCTGAGAGGCCAATTAATTAAGAGAAAAAAAAAAAAAACTTTTGAAGTGATAATCAAGCTAGCCGAGTACAGACAGTGTGATAAGAAGTGTGAGAGTACTTACAAGGGGAGATAGAGTCAATGTTTGTAATGGCTCAGCCATTCCCAGTCCTTATTCAAACCGGAGTTGATTGTGTCTAGTTTGCATATCAATTCTAGCTCTGCAGTCTCTCTTTGGAGTCTGTTTTTGAAGTTTTTCTGTTGTAATATAGCCACCCGCAGGTCTGTCACTGAATCCAAAGAGAGACTGCAGAGCTAGAATTGATATGCAAACTAGACACAATCAACTCCGGTTTGAATAAGGACTGGGAATGGCTGAGCCATTACAAACATTGACTCTATCTCCCCTTGTAAGTACTCTCACACTTCTTATCACACTGTCTGTACTCGGCTAGCTTGATTATCACTTCAAAAGTTTTGTTTTTTTTTTCTCTTAATTAATTGGCCTCTCAGAGTTGGTAAGACAACTCCCACCTGTTTATGCTCTCTGTATGTGTGTATATATATCTCCTCAATATATGTTCCATTCTATATGCATCCGAAGAAGTGGGCTGTAGTCCACGAAAGCTTATGCTCTAATAAATTTGTTAGTCTCTAAGGTGCCACAAGTACTCCTGTTCTTCTTTTTGCGGATACAGATTAACACGGCTGTTACTCTGAAACTGACAGAAGTGCCGGTGTGGATAGGAATATGTTGGTGGGAAGACACTGGCATGGAGCGTATACACCAGACGTGCTACAGCAGTCCCGCTGCAGCGCTGGACATGTAGACATGTCCTAAATGAAGGCTATTTGCACCAGTATAACTACATGGATAATTTTTTCCGCCTCCCTTCTTCTCCCTATGTGACTGCAGGGGTGTTAGCGAGCCACTTCACCTTGAATGGTCCCTTCAAATGGGTGTTAACTACTTATGCTAAACAATCTGTTCCACCTTGTATTTAGCTGTGACACTCTGGGTACCTTTCCCAGACCTGAAGCAGAGCTCTGTGTGGCTCGAAAGCTTGTCTGTCTTACCAACAGAAATTGGTCCAATAAAAGATATTACCTCCCCCAGCTTGTCTCTCTACAAGCCCCTAATGTAGATGTGTTGCCCCTCCACGGAGGGGCTTGCACTGGTGCAGTAGTTTACTTTGATGCGTTACTAGATTAAGCCACAGTGGAGTGAACCCTGCCTTGCCCTGGATCTGCAGGGGTGTGTCCCTTTGTAACTGCAGCCATGTAGTTTTATTGTGAAAATGTCCTTTGTGTAGACAGGGCCTCGGTTACTGACACGCAGTTTATACCAGCTAACACGTCTGCTCTGAACCCAACCAACAGGCTTTAAACAGTAATTCTGAGTAATGGGTCTCCAAAGTGGGCCGGGATCCAGCTCAGAAGCATAGTGACTCCCAAGGCTGGGAATTAGCGAGTGACTGTTTCCGTGGGCACCATGCGCTGTAGCACACGTGGGCCGCCATCGCTCACCCAGGCTGGCCTTTGGCAGTACAGTGTGTAAGAGAACTGCACCCGGCTAGCAGATGCTTTCCAAAGTGACTTCACTGTGAGCACTGCTTCCTGCTTTAGTGTTTCAACGGGCAGAAAGCCAAGAGGACCAGTCTGCTGATGCTCCCCAGAGCCATGTTACCATCTGCTCCATCCCACTGATTCCGTCTTGGCACAGTCCCTCTGCAGAGGGGGTGCCAGGCAGCACCTGTCTCTCTGTGTGAATGTCAGAAGATGCTACTTGTAGGCATCCTGCTTCTTTGGTGATGGCCCTCTCTGGTATGGGTCAGATCAAGATGCATGCTGGGAACTGAAGTCTTGGTGGGCCATCTTGTGTAGGTGGAGGTGAGGACAGTCATGGGCCGTGCTTTGGAACTCGGGGCTGCATTTCAGGCACTTGGGAAGCGAGCTAAGAGTTCCCTTATCCTGCTGCTGGAGCCAGCCAGCCAGCCAGTCTTGGGGAACGGAAATATGGTGTCAATTTTTAGCAGTGAGAGTAATTAACCATTGGGACGATTTCCCAAGGGCCATGGTGGATTTGCCATCACTGCAATTTTTTAAATCAGAATCTGCTGTCGAAATGATTGGGGGCAGTTCCCTGGCCTGTGTTAGACAGGAGGTCACAGTGGTCCCTTCTGGCCTTGGGATTGCTCAGTCTATGAAGGCAGACACGCACCCTGAACTCTCTCTAGGCACAGACCTTGACATGTCAGCTTATAGTCGGCTCCCTTAGAACAGTTCTGTTGCCTGTCGACTTGGGCACAGCCTGTGTACGTGGATAGACGGCGAGATCTAAGGCTGGGGACGGGTGGGCTTCCTTCCCCCCTGCCCCCTTGAGACAGACACATAGAGACACTTATCAGGGCATAGCAGGAGCCGTTTGCTGCTGCCCATCCTGTGTCTGTTCTGGGGTAAATAAAGTCTAGCCCCAGTGCTGTTAATACAGCGCCTGTCATTTTCATCCTGGGTACGTCTAGACTGCAGTCGGGGGGGTAATTGCAGCAGTTGTAGACATACTCGAGCTCGCTTTACTCTAGCTAGCTCAGGTGCCCGTAGCTGTGACACTCAGGGCCGGCTCTGGCTTTTTTGCCGCCCTAGCTCCATCTCACACTTAGGTGGCTTGCCCCCACTGCTCCTACTGGGAGGCTGTTCCCGAACCTCACTCCTGTGATAGTTAGAGCACCACGTACTGATGATAGTTTTTGGATGTGGACCCTATTGCCTGGACTGAAATTACAAATTGCATCACACTGGCTACCAAGCCATTCTCAGCTGACGACTTCTTGTCAGGTGCGTCAGACCTGATATTTTTACGTGGCCTGCTGGCCACATTCAGGTTCTGCAGAATCTCGGAGTATCTTTTTTTTTTTAAAGAAAGTGTGTAGTCCTGGTGGTTGCAAAGAACCCTTTCAGCTGTGAATCAAGGGTACACCAAGACAGCGTTTCTTTCCTGACTCTGCAGAGAACCTGGAACTTTGGCTTGGAGAAGTGCAATCTCATGGTCATGCCAGCCAAAATGCAAATGCTTTAATCTCAATTTGAACTAGGTCAGTGCTGATCATTTTAGCGGTGGCATGGGGAGTTGCTGCAGGGAAAGAAATGCAGATGGGAAAAAGGAGAAGAAGAGACACACCCGCGGGAAGGAGAGAATTAGACAAGGGAAGGTGAGGAAGAGACAAAGGGGAGAAATAGGAGTGGTCAGTATTAACCACTGTGGGACACTGAATGTGACAGTATTAATAAATAACACCCACTAGCAGTCTAGTTACTGTTTACAGGCCAGATTCTCCCCTTGATCTTAGGGCAAAGCTCCCATTAACACCAGTGCCTGGAGGTGAATAAAAAGTCCTACATTTATACTCTGGCTCACAATTAAAAGTGGAGTGAGTGCCTGTGAACCAGCCACCTGACCTGATGGAAAAGCCCCTGATGCCATCACTGGGGTGCTGAGACACCCAGTCCCACCAGTTTGAATGGTAGCGCAGTGCCACACTTGTACCTGAAGCCTGTAAACCCACGGAGCTTCTCTCCGTTGTTTCATCTGAGAGCAGGAATGTTTTCCCCAGGCCCTGCTGTAGAGGAGCCATAGCGTCAATATTGACTGGCATGAATGACCCCTCTGTTGGACTGACTGGAGGAGGTTCAGAGTGCCCCTTGACGGCCTGCCAAAGCCCTTGGAGGCTGGGAGCTGGGCTGGCAGGCAGCCATTTGTCCTGCCTAGACCACAAGCCGTTCCTGGTCACTGTCTCTTCCCCACTGCTGGGCAGGACTGACTCAGACACTGGTGGAAGTGGGAAGCCCTTCATAAAACCAAGGTGGGGGGCAGGGCTTATTGTACTGAATCTTCTTGAGGCAGGCCCATTGTGACGGGATCCCCAGGGTACCACCTGGAACTGGGATACCGCTGTGCCCCCTTAACTCTCCAGCCTGGGCTGTCTCTCACAATGCTTTGCTAGTGACAAGCAGCAAACACCCCACCCCTGCCCTTCTTCTTCGCGCCATGCTCTGCCTCTTCCTCACCCAGTTCCGCCCCCTCCCCCAAGCACGCTGCACCCTCGCGCCCCTCCCCCCCCAGCGTCTCTTGATGCCACGAAACAGCTGATCCATGGCAGGTGCTGGGGGGGGGGGGAGAAGGTTCTGTGGGGGGGGGGGGGGGCTGCCGTTTGCCGCCGCTTGCCTCCTCACCCCCCACCTGCCTCACAAAGGGGGAACCGTCTGAGACTGTGCTATGGTGGTGATTGCACTTTGCGACTGTGAACACCTGTACTACGGTCATGCCTAGCGGCCCCAGTCAGAGATTAGGGCTCTGTTATGCTAGGTCCTATAGCTATAGAACACCCCAAAGGGCTTACGATCCATGTCTGGGGGGGCAGCCGGGGGGTGCGACACAGCTGGGGGAGCACAAGGTGACAATGTGACGGTTTGCGTGCTGTGGTGACATTGATGCAAACACGGTGGGCAGTATGTAAACTAGTGAGACTTCATGTTGGCTGCCTTTTTATTTTCGGTAACCAGAGAGTAAGTAACTGGGAAGGGAATGACTGGTTCCGCACTCCTCCCTAGTTCAGCCTATTCCTAGGAACTTGGTGTGACCAGCTTTGCAAACGGGGTCATTTTTACTGGCAGAAATGCAAAGCTATTTTAAAAACAGTCCAGCATGCACCTTTCCCCTGCAAGTTACAGCCATTTCCTGAGGCCACTAATTACAGACCCTTCTCCTTAGGCCGGGAAGGGACGGTGAATGAAGCGCGCTCCATCGCTGTGTCTGTACTCTCGATGAGCTTGTTTCTTCAACTGTCTGAGCTCTGTTTGGTGCCTGATTGACAGCCCTGGGGAGTAAAGGCCTTGTTTAGCCACAGAACAGGTACAGCAGGGACAAAAAGTAGGACCAGCCGTCGAGCCTGGCCTAGAATGATCCCTTCCAGGAGCAAGGGGAGCTTAGCTGTAGCCCCTCTGCTGAGACTGGGGCCTAGGTGTCCGCTGTGGTGTGAACACACCTCTTCTTTCTCTAGCAACTGGGCTGAGGCCCCTTTGCTGCAGGCCCCCAAACAGCTGGGAGTTGGCTGTGAAGCCAGTGAGAGATCAGCCAATTACTAACAGTTCAAGGGGCAGACCGGGCTAGCTGTCCCTGTCGTTCATATCTCTTTATAAATACAGACATGAATGGGCAAATGTGTGTATCTATAAACCCCATTATCCATTGGATTGTGTCTTTCCCCCCACCCCTTCATCCGTTGCTCATCTGCTTAGCTTGTAAACAATTCAGGGAAGGGGCCAGGGGCTGGACTAGATGACCTCTCTGGATTCCTTCCAGGCCTATGTTTCTCTGATTCTGTGTCTTCAGAAATGTGCAGCGCCTAGCATCCCAGACCCCAATCCTGAGAGAAATCATGAACAATGCTCTGCTTTGGACCGGTTTGTCTGGCCCAAGTCAGATCAGCAATCAATTGGTTGCTTAGATCCCGATCCTGCAACCTGCTGAGTGTCCTGACTGCCGTGGTAGCCATCAGAGTCAGGTCATGTGTGGCTGTGGGAATGGCAGTGGGGTGGGAGCTGGGGCCGGTGAGCTTGTTGCAGCGGGTACACAGCCCCTTGCATCTGGCCCTACAGCTGTTGTGTTAGGCCTTTCGCAACCCGAATCCTGCTTTGACAGTTCCCAGCAGCATTGTGCTGTCCGCACCCTGTCAGTCCGCGCCCCGGTACTGGGGTGTGTGTGTGAGTTGAAGGTGGGGGTTTAATGGGGTTTGAATCCTCTTTTGGTGCCTCTCTGGAAAATCCAGGATCCCCCAAAGGCAGCGTCCCTGTCCACCGAATCCTCAGGAGCCTGGTGTGTAACTTACCTTGGATCTGGGGGAGAATGGAGGGGAGGAAAACCCTGCCTTGGCGTGGAGGAAACCAGGCTGAGTGTCCGCGCTCTCCAGCGCTTGTACCTGATGCTGCCCAGCTGGGAGACCTGCCGTGTATTTCGAGTTAGAGGAACAGAAAATGACATGGGCCGGGCTGTTCAAAGAATCCGTTCCCTGAGAGATGAATAGCACTGCTGTGTCGGGACCTTGTGCCAAGTCATGTGCTTTCACTTTAACTACAGGCACGCTTAACGCTCTGGGCTTGTTGTCTTCTCTCGGCTGACGTGAGGACAGGAGAGATTTTTCGGGGAAATCTGTTGTGTACAAACCCTGCAGGAACCTAAGGGGTTTAGGGTCTGTCCGTCAGGTAGTCCACCCCTGGGAGTTCATGTCCAAGCTGAGCTTGACTTAACTTTATCTTCTCCTGAGGTAAATGCACTGGGAGGTGGTGGAATCTCCTTCCTTAGAGGTTTTTAAGGTCAGGCTTGACAAAGCCCTGGCTGGGATGATTTAGTTGGGGATTGGTCCTGCTTTGAGCAGGGGGTTGGACTAGATACCTCCTGAGGTCCCTTCCAACCCTGATATTCTGTGATTCCATGATTACCGGGCAGTCTATTGTGTGGGCAGAAGACCTGGAAAAACGAAGTTTGCTCTGTATGAACCATCAAGGCTTCATCTTCCAGGAGTTCCCAATCCTGCCTCTATTTCATTGCCCACAATCAGCAGGTTGCAGAATTGTCAGTGTAATTACTAGTGAATACCAGGGACAGCCCCTGCAAATCAGGCAGCTCTTGTTTCGATAGCTTTGGCCTGATTTCCCCCCCACCCCTGCCTCCCAAGTGCTGAGCTTCTGGGGCGGCCGCTGGCTCGGCACATGCTCAGCGCCTTGTAGGATCAGGTCTTGGATGCTCAGAAAGTGCCAACTATCTAGCAGGTGGTGGGGTTACAGCTGCCTAAATGAGCAGCAATTGCCCTGGCGCAAATGGTTACTAGCCCTTAACTCAGAGTTTCTCCCTGGCGAACACCTGCCCAGCCTGTGGCTAACGGAGCTCATTCTGAGGGCTTCACTCCCCTCTTTTCCACTCTTTACCACAGCTGTATCTGTAGTGACACAGATAGCCTGCCCAGGACAGTGGGTCCATCCCAAAGGAATAACAATGTGCTTTCCAGCAGGATGTCCTCCCATTGCGATGTTCCTAATAAACCTTTCAGCGAGGCAGCTCGGGTTTCCACAAAGCTGGACTGGAGCCTTCTGCAGGGTTTGGGTGTCCTTCTGGGCTGACGTGCTGCAGAGATCCTTTCGGCTGCATTTGCCATGCTTCAGCCGGCTTAGAGAGTGCCCCTGTCGCTGCTGCTCTGCCCTTGAGCATGGAAGGCAGGGATGGAGCGAGGGTGGCCAGGTACCCGATTTTGGACTGGAAAGTCCGGTCGAAAAGGAGACCTGACAGTGTCCGGTCAGATCTTCTGACCGGACACCCAAAGTCTGGTTACTGCTGGCGGGGGAGGCGCGGAAGCTCTGGGTCATCACTCACGCCAGCCCCTACTCAGCCGGGGCCGCCACCGACCTGTGTCGGGCAGCTCCCAGGCCTGGTGCTGCAGGCGAATCCCTTCTGACCCAGTCGCGGGGGGTGGGGTGGGAGGGGAAAAGCACCGAGTGGATGTGGAGTGGCAGCCCACTCAACCCATGAAAGGCCAGCTGGGAGCATTACCTCAGCAGAACAAACACCAATTGGCCAGAAACATCCTAGGGGCAGGATGTTGAGAGCTGATTTTAGGGGACGAGAGCAGGCTCCCTTAACCCTCTTTTCCCTTCGGGCCAATCCAATTGCAAATGCTGCCCCTCTGGCACCCTTTTGCTGCCTTACAGACTCAGTGCTGGCTCAGCACAGGCCTCCTCCAACCCCCCCGCCCCCACATTTATTCATTCTTTTTGGCCTCCGGCCTGATCGAATTTCGATGTTTCCATGGCAACCCTGTGTCCCGTAGCAACCTCCTCCAGCGGGTGAGCTGCCTGGGGAGGCTGAGCTCTGAGCTGGAAGGCAGGAATGCAGGACGCTACTCAGAGGAGGAGAAAACCGACAGGGAGAGAGATTTTTAAGGCCGCGAACCTTGGCCCTGGCTGGTGGGGCTCTGCTGAGGCAGGGAACACCTATTAGACAGATTAGCCATGCCCCTCTGAGCCTAACAGCCCCCATGGCTGGGAATTTAATTGTCCTGTTTATTAATCAGGTGGCTGTGCCCATCCCGTTGGACTTTCCGTAATCTCCCCCCCCCCCACGCTCCCTCGTCACATGTATGATGCCCGTGGCATTTAAGGGAGAGCAGGTGAGCAAATATTTTGCTTTGCAGGGGGTTTGCCTGTTGTTCAGAGAAGCTCTGGTGGATTGCAGGGGCCTAATGGGCCATTTCGCAAGGAATTGAGTGACATTCTTCCGGTTTCTGCTTTCCTGGCGGCCTCTGGGCTGAGTGTGGGGGGTTGCTAACGTGGAAAGCAGGCTCTGAGATACCAGTGGGGATGGCACAGGAGAAAGGCCAGTTCTGCAGACCAGGGCTCAGATCCCGCTTCCTCCTCCACACATACCACATCCCACATCTTTAGGGCATGGGGAGGCCCTCAACATAGCAGAGTTGCTGAGGTTTCCCTGTATGAGGGCAAGATCAGGGGGGTTGGTTGTTACAGAGAGGCAGTGTGGCATAGTGGATCGTCCGCAGGGCTGGAAGTCAGGAGTCCTAGCTCTTCCACTGGCCTGCTGAGTGACCATGGGCAAATCACTTCCCCTCTCTGTGCCTCGGTTTTCCCATTTGTGAAAAGAGGGTAATGATACTGCCCTCCTCTGAACTCCTTCCCTTTGGGATCTATGGATGAAAAGGGCTATATAAGAGCTAGATGTTATTTGTTATTTCACAGATCCTTCCATTCCTTACCCCAGGGAGGTGGAGGACACTGCAAAGTTGCAGAGGATACTTGAACTAGTGACAGGACAGAGCTCCCCTCTGAGTTATATGTGAACGTGGGATTCCTTTAACCAACAGATGCTCTTGATCAATCAATCACTTACCATGTCTATTGGTTCTTTCTTTCTTGTATAGGATCATAGAATATCAGGGTTGGAAGGGACCTCAGGAGGTCATCTAGTCCAACCCCCCTGTCATCTAGTCCAACCCCCCAGTCAAGCAGGACCAGTCTCCAACTAAATCCCCAAATGGCCACCTCAAGGATTGAACTCACAACCCTGGGTTTAGCAGGCCAATGATATACACGCCACTCTTTCTGTCCTTTGTCTGATGTCTTCAGTGTCTCTTTTCCTTTGCTCTCCCTCCATTGCCCTCATCTTTCCCTCTTTCTTTCCCCTTTCACTGCACTGTGTTCTTTACTCACTTCTGGGTATTTTCCATCTCTCCTATCTCCCCCACTCCACACACTTTAAAATTCTCTCTCTCTCCCAGTACTTCCCTTTTTTTAACATATCCCATCAGTCTCTCTACCACGCACATCCCTTACCCAGAGACAGCTTGGAAACTTTTACCAGATTCCAATAGTCACAGGACTAACCCTAATCACCACCGGCTAATAGGAAAGAAGTGGTAGCCCCTCCTTATCCAGAGGCAAAGGCTAGGTGAGAAACCAACAGTCCTAACCTCCTCCTCCTCCCTCCTTAGCTTCTGGCTAAAGAGAGGATATTGGGATGCCTACTAGCATCTTATCCCTAGATCCTATCATTTTCTCTGTGTTCCCCGTCCGTAGAGCTTCCTGTTTGCTGGCACTAGGGTGGTGACAAGGTGTCTTCTCTACTATATTCATCCTGTAGATTCATTGTTTCCTCCTTCAATGCATGACCTCAGCTGTTGCTCACACTGTGGTTTTCCCAAGCAGCAGCAACAGCAGAGTGAAGTTAATGTGGTTGTGGTCAGTTTTCACTTTGCTGCAGCTTGGGGAAAGCCCTGAGCAGCAGCAGAGGCACGGGAACTGTCTGTCTGCAGACTCAGGAAGACGGTGCTCCATTGCTTTACACTCTGGGCCTATCTGGGAGGGTTTCTTCACACCATAAGGGCTAGAAGCTTTTTTGTCTTTTTTTCTTTTTTTAAAGGCAACTGTTGATATCCCTCTCCTGGGGAAGAGTCCTCCTTGCCTGGGGGGAGTGGATTCCTCAGGCCTTACTTTGCAGTCATATCGCCCATTTTTTTTCATTTTTAAAGTCCCTCACTGTGGTGTTCTCCATGGACACAGAAAGGCAAAGCCACAGCTGCAGTTCATCTCCAGAGATTTATTTAACACCCCTGGAAAAAAAATCTAAAACACAATAGCTGTGAGATGAACCTTAACGAACAAGGACAGCGCCTGAGAGCAAATTCTTTATTTGATTTTTTTCTTTATAATTAACGTTTTATTGCATTTTAAATGAAACAGCCCTTGTTTACACCAGGGCCATTCAGACGGTCCGACAATAGAATGCAAACACAAATGAGCAACGGATCACGGAATTGAGACGTTCCACAATCACTTGCTATCCAAGGAGTGACTCACACTGCGTTGTTGTTTATTTCTGTAAATATATGTTTTCCAGCAAGCGTGCTTGGCAGCTGTAAGTTGTAGGAGTGTAGGCACAGAAGGACACATTTGAACTTGAACATGTGTGTGGAGATGGAGTGCAGGTTATCAGCTAGAATACAGGACAGGGCGTCCATTTCCTGGGTTCAGCTCCCAGGTCTACTGCTTTCTAGCGATGTGCGCTTCGGCAAATCATTTAACCTCTCCGTGCCTCGGTTTACCTTTGCTAAATGGCTGTCACAATACTTTATCTTGTAGGAGTGGTTTGAAAATTAATTCTGCTTTAGATACATTTGTGGCCCCATTACCCTAGAATCTGAGTGCTTCACAATCTTGAGTGTATTTAGTCTCACAACACCCCGGTGAGGTAGGGCAGTTGTATTATCCCCATTGTACAGATGGGCAACCGAGGCAAAGCCAGGCTACGTGACTCTCCCAAGATCACACTGGAGTTCTGTGGTGGAACAGGGAACTGAACCCAGGGGTCTGGTTAGGACCCTAGTCACTGGGCCATCCATCCCCTCTAAGTCGTGTTTATAGAGTGTAGTGAATAAAAGGAACTAAGTGGAACCTCCCCCCCCCACACACGCCCCCTAATCTGGTACATCAATGCAGCTTTGTTTTATTAGCACAAAGCAGCCCTAATCCAGGTCCAGCACACTGAGGGAGATTCTTGGGTGCCATAGGACTCCCATAGTGGCTTCTATGCCACCACTCATCACCCGGTGTCAGGTTCATGGGTAGGTAAAAGGACTGTGGACAAATTTCCCTACACGCCAGCAATCCCTGACTGCTCTGACCTCTCACACAGTTAGCCAGGAATATGCCCAGGATTGGTTCCTGGCTAAGTGTGTAAAGTTGGTTTACTAAATGCAATCCGGTTATACACTGATTCCTCACATCGCCAATGCAGGGCAGCTACACCCGTGCATCAAAGCTGTGTGGGCAAAGCCTGAGTTATTTCCTTCCTCACCTCAGTTCTCATGTCCCTCAGTGGGAGTTCTAGGTATGGGTATGCAAGGAATGCAGGCTCAGGCCCCGGGGGGTAAGCCCACTAGTTGCGGGTTGACATCATTCTTGGTAAACACAGCCTCAGGAAAGGCTGACATCCTGCTTGAGTTAAGACTGAAAATGAATTCTGGAGCCCCAGCCTGACTCACAATTTGGCACGATTTAGAAAAGGGATCTTTAGGAACACGGCTAATTGTAAGTGGTCCTTGTGCCTTGGCAGTAACAACAGCTGGAGCTGCTCCGAGACAGAACCTGAGAATGAAGCGGAGCAGGATGGAGCTCGCAAACAAGGGCTCTCCTCTTTCTCGCTGTGCTAACCGGATTCACTCTCGGAGGGGCTCTGTTTTCTTGTTGTTCCAATCCAGTAAAAGTCATGGTAGTTAATTGAAAGCGTGACTGGCTGGCTGCATTTTGAAAGACGTACCGGACACCCGGTGCTGAAACAGCGGGGACATATTGTAAGTCAGGACTGAGATGCATTGGCAGGATGGGAATAGCATGCTGGTGGTCAGAAGTGAGGTTGCATTGACAGGGCTGTAGGTGGGTTCAGGTCTTGTAGCAGAGAGAGCTGTGGTGTATCCACATACTACGTTAACTTCCTCAGCACTGACCCACGCTAGCTATGTCTGGTTTTACTACAGAGAATTCTTTCCCGGGTGTCTGGCTGGTGGGTCTCACCCACATGCTCAGTGTCTAGCTGATTGCCATAGTTGCGGCTGGGAAGGAATTTCTCCCAGGTCAGATTGGCAGAGACCCTGGAGTTTTGTGTTGCTTTTTACCTTCCTCTGCAGCATGGGGACCAGGCAATTTGCTGGTTTGAAGTAGACCAGCAGTTCCCAGATTGCAAGTTGCGCCTCTAAATGGGGTCGCGCCATCAGCAAAGGGGGTCGCAGCAATCCCTGCTGTGCGGAGGATGCCATTTTTCTCTATGTGGCCTGACCTCACACATACGGTGCGTGTGAGGTCACACCGTGCGAAGGATGCTGTTTTGCAGAGCAAAATGGTGTCCTCCATGGTGCGTGCGAGGTCACGCTGTATGGGGGATGCCGTATTGCTCTTCAAAATGGCCCCCTCCATGCTGACTGGGGTCCTGGCAGGAAATATTTTAATTAAAATGGGGTCATGCCAATAAAGAGTTTGGGAACCCCTGAACTAAAGTAAATGGTGGAGTCACTGTAACTTGGAGTCTTTAAATCATGATTTGAGTTCTTCCGTAACTCAGTCAAAGGGTTAGGGGTCTATTACAGGAGTGGGTGGGTGAGGTTCTGTGGCTTGCAATGTGCAGGAGATCAGACTAGATGTGGGGTGGGCAAACTTTTTGGCCTGAGGGCCACATCTGGGTATGGAAATTGTATGGCGGGCCAGAAATGCTCACGAAATTGGGGGTTGGGGTGAGGGAGGGGGTGAGGGCTCCGGTTGGGGGTGAGGGCTCTGGGGTGGGGCCAGGGATGAGGGATTTGAGGTGTAGGAGGGGCTGGGGGTGGAGCAGAGGGGTTCAGAGTATGGCAGGGGGATCCGGGCTGAGGCAGAGGGTCAGGGTGTGGGAGGGGGTACGGACTCTGGGCTACAGGAACGGGCTCCAAGGTAGGGCCAGGGATGAGGGATTCAGGGTGTGGGAGGGCAAGCCCCCGACCCCGCTCTCCGGCTGGAGTGGGGCAATCCCCCAACCCCGCTCCCCGGTGGGAGCTTGAGGGCCAGATTAAAAGGTCTGACGGGTCGGACGCTGCCAGCGGACCGTAGTTTGCCCACTCCTGGACTAGATGATCACGATGGTCCCTTCTGGCCTTAAAGTCTAGGAGTAGGACAGATATTAGCCATGTGCTTGGGAGACTAACTACCTTCATTCACAAAACTAAGTCAGTCTTTATCAAGCAGTTGAGCTGATCCAAGAGTTTAGCTGGATTCCATAAAAATAACCAGCAAACTCTTGGATCAGGAGTCAGCCAGGGATTTTCCCCTATACGTTTGTGATTTGTTTTCCTTTGAACTCAGCCACACAGCACAAAAATATATTAAAGTCAAGGCTGCCATCTGTCATCTGCAAACTTCAATATCAGGGGATTAATTACTTTATTCAGCACACGGTCCAGGTGACTGAATTCTTCCTGCTAGCTTTTTAAATGCATGGTTTTAGCATGAAGTGCTTGGTTTTTCAGAGGATCTGTAAAAGTGCGCCTCCCTTGTGGCCATTTAAGATTCCCATGGACTTTTTGTGAGCCTCAGGCAGTTTTGCCAGTTTAGGTACTTATCAAATGTCAGCCTAACGCTGTAGAGTGGACAAATTATAATTATTCAATTTCTGCCCTTATCCAGTTGTTATGCACTATTAAAGCAGCTGCTGCAGTTCACCCCAGAGGTGGCTACATTACCATGGTGGGTAGATGAAATGATCCCTCTATTTTATTTATACCAGCATCCCCATCATCACTCCTCTAGGTGCACAGAGTGGGGATAAGCAGCAAGTGTTAATGGGGGGGTGTTTGCACCCACGGGTGGGGAGGGTGGTCTCATGGACAGGGCCGGCTTTAGGAAGGGCGGGCCCGATTCGACGCGGCCCTGGCAAGGATGACTCACCCGGCGGCGCTCTGGGTCTTCTGCGCCTAGGACCCGCAGCCGAAGACCCAGTAGGGAACCGCCCGGTGAGTACACCGACCCCCACTCATGTCCTGCCCCCAACTGCCCCCCTCAGAAACTGCAACCCATCAACCCCCCCCTCCCGCTTCTTGTCCCCTGACCACTCCTTCCCAAGACCCCCCCACCCTAACTGCCCCCCAGTATCCCACCCCCTACCGAACTCGCCCTGCTCCCTGTCCCCTGACTGCCCCGACCTCATCCACCACCACCACCCCGACAGACCCCCGGAACTCTCACACCTACCTAACCCCCCCCCTTCCCCATCCCCTGACCGCCCTCCCAGAACCTCTTGCGCCACCCAGAGCTGGAGCAGTGCCACCCGGCCAGAGTCAGGGCTGGGGCCGGAGCCGCTCAGCCGGGGCCGGGGGGAGCCGCTCGGCTGGGGCCCAGGCTGGGGCCGGAGCCGCGCCATCCAGAGCCGGAGCCACGCCGCCCAGCCAGAGTCGGGGCCCGGGCAGAGGCCAGAGCCAGAGACGGGGCCGGAGACAGAGTGGGCCACGCCGCGCCTCCCTGGAGCCCGCCTCGCGCCCCCCTGCCCCAGCTTACCCTGCGAAGCTGCCGCTTGTTTCTGAACCCTCCCAGGCTTCCCACGCGAACATCTGATTCGCGGGAAGCAGGGGAGGGGGAGGAGAAGGGGGCGGAGCATTCAGAGGGGGAGGTGAGCTGAGCTGAGCTGGGGCTGGGCGGACAGCTGCCGGAGCTTGGGAACCGGCTCCAGCTCACCACTGGGCGCGGGCCCTCTTAGGCGCGGGGCCCAATTCAGCAGAATCGGGGGAATCAGCCTAAAGCCGGCCCTGCTCGTGGAGCCAAGGGAGTCAGGTGACACAGGAGTGGAGAATGGTTTGATTTGGATGTGGTGTTGGACCTTGTAGCAGTTTGGGGAGGTGGGGCGTGTTTGCTCTGGTTGAGATAGCAGGAGGTTAGTGTGGTTAGTGTAGAAGGGGGAATGGGCCGGTTTCATCTCTGCAGTCACCAAAGCTGAGTTCCTCTGGGCACAGAGTATTTGCAGAGCTGCAGATGCTGGGTCGAGTAACCGGACAGCAAATGTGAAAAATCGGGTCGGGGGGGTAATAGGAGCCTATATAAGAAAAAGACCCAAAAATCAGGACTGTCCCTATAAAATTGGCACAGCTGGTCACCCTAATGCTGGGTTTCTTTTGGGGTTTTGACCCTATTGGTGTAACATGCTATTCAAGTCCAGCCCCTGACCCCTATGTAGAAGGAAGGGTTGGATGCATGGCTGAGTGGCATTAGCAGCAGTCCCTGACCTGTTATGTGGCCTTGGACAGGTCTCTTAGCCTCTCTGTGGTCTCCATTCTCTGCTGGGCCCAGCTTCATTCCATCTGCTCAGAGCAGCTGAGCTGGTGGCGGAGACGAAGGTGGCTCTAAGCTCCATTCCCATCTGTCCCGGCCCTGGGGCCAGCCAAGGGCTGGAACGCCCTCCTGACAGATGAAATTACAGCAGTCTCAGGGCTGCTCTAACTTGCGGCTATCTGGAGCAATTCAATTGGGAGCCTTCTGCCAGCCAAGAATCACTAACCTAATGTGCACTCTGGCCATGCCTATTTAAATAAAATAAATAAATTAATGGAGACATCCTATCTCCTAGAACTGGAAGGGATCTTGACAGGTCATTGAGTCCAGCCCCCTGCCTTCACTAGCAGGACCAAGTACTGATTTTGCCCCAGATCTCTAAGTGGCTCCCTCAAGGATTGAACTCACAACCCTGAGTTTAGGAGGCCAATGCGCAACCCACTGAGCTATCCCTCCCCCATTCACACCCTTGGGCTGCCCAATGCCAGCTACATGCAGGCCTGGGGCAGGTGGCATACCCAGAAGTTGGCTGTAAGTCATCATCAGGAGATTCCGCTACAGCAGGGCATCTTTACGTCCCCTTTCTCCCTTCATAGTGACACGAAGCCAGGGCTGAGGCCTTAACTCACTGATGCCTGTGGTGCACTTTGAGATTCAGGTGCCAATGAAATGCCAGGAATTAATAGAATTCTATTCTGCATGGTGGAATGCAATAGAGGTCTTAGATGCATAAACAGGGGACTGTCAAGTAGGAGTAGAGAGATTATTTTACCTCGGTATTTGCCACTGGTGCGACCACTGGTGGAATACTGTGTTCAGTTCTGGTGCCCACAATTCAAGAAGGCTGCTGATAAATGGGAGAGGGTTCAGAGAAGAACCACAGGAATGATTAAAAACCGTGCCTTCTAGTGATATATTGAGCTCTTTGAGTCTATGTAGTGTGACAGAGTTCTGTCCTTGACTCCGTGGGTCCTGCGTTTCCTGACGGATTTTTGCTAGCCTCAGAGGCTCACTGTGACCCTCCATATAGCCCTTCTCTCTCTAGAGGCAAGGGTCACAGTCTACTGAGCCATTTTCATCATAAGCCAGCAAGGGAGGTGAGGAGAAACAACCCTCCCTCACACAGTCTCTTTTGTCTCCCAGTATCAGTGATTAATCAGGGAGGGGGGAGCCCAGGCCCACCCTCTACTCCAGGCTCCAGCCCAGGGACCCTAAACTTAGCAGCTATGAAAGCTGACTTTTTGGAAATAGGGCATGTACAATTCCCTGGGCTACTTCCCCACAGCAGCCCCCACTCAATATCTTCTTCACAATTATCTCAGGGCCTCCTTCCTTGCACCTGATATGAATTCATACTACTTCATTCCTCCAACAGCACAGCTCCCTCCTATAGCTCCTGACACCCACACCACACTGACTAACTGAGAGGCTTTTAACTAGTTCCAGCCAGTCCTTGATTGGCTTCAGGTGTCCCAATCAATCTAGCTGTCTCTCCTGCCTTCTAGAAGGATCTTAATTGGCCCCAGGTGTCTTGATTAACCTGGAGCAACTGCCATTTGATTACCATGGTACCAGGGATTTGTTTAGCCTGGGGCTAACATACCTGTTCCTCACTACTTTACTGTAGCCATCTGGCCTTGCCCCATCACAGTAGCTTAACAAAAGTTAAAGGGTTGTTCTAATATTTCAGGATAGGTTGTAGATCTCTGAGTTAAAGGGGTGACTTGATCACAGCCTGTAACTATAGGGGAACAAATATTTGACAATGGGCTCTTCTGTCTAGCAAAGAAAGGTGCAACACGGTCCAATGGCTGGAAGCTAGACAAATTCAGACTGGAAATAAGCTGTACATTTTTTACAGGGAAGGTTATTATCCACCAGAACAATTTACCAAGGGTTGTCGTGGTGCAGTCTCCATCACTGGCAATTTTAAAATCAAGATTGGATGTTTTTCGAAAAGATCTGCTTTTGGAATAATTTTGACCTATGTTACACAGCAGGCCAGACTAGATGATCACACTGGTCCCTTCTGGCCGTGGAATCCATGAATTTTAGTATTTTCCAGTTTCTTCTAGCACTACTGAGAAAGGAATATGGGCAGGGAATGGAGCAGTTAACAGCAGCCTTTTGTAAGCAGCTGAAGACGGGGCTAAAGAGAGAGCTACATGGTTGTCTCCTGCGAACACACACTCACAGCTGTGACGCTGTTAGCAGAGAACAGAGGCAAAGGGTGTCTCTTACTATATGTATGTACTGCGCCTCACACAATGGCGCCTTGAGCTTGTTTGGGGCCCTTTGGGTGTCAGTATAATACTAGTAACACCAAACTGATCACAGGTCTCCTGATAGTTGATGTTTTTCTTAAATCCCCAGCTTTTGGAATCTAGAAATCGCCTAAGAATCTCAGCTTTCTGTTAAAGAAAAACAAGTTTCTAGCCCTAGAAAAGCTTGAAAATGTGAAGTCCTAAAGGTTAAGAAGCCAGAAAGTGGTAAACCCCCAACAACCAAAAATGTATTGGTTTGTTTTGTTTTACATCTCATGATTTTTAAGATTTTGGGAGGCCTGACTCAAGATTTTTGAACAGTTGGGGTTGGCAGTACCGAATAATACAAAATAATTAGGCATTTGCCAGAACTGCAAAGTTCAGATCTGGATCTGAGTTTTTCCACTGATGTGCTTTCCCCTGGGTCGTCAGTTCCCCCCATGAATTGTGTGAGATTTTCCCACAGCAACAGAGAAGAGAGAAAAAAATATTTGGCAAAAGTAAAAAAACGTGATTGTGAAACCACAAGAGGGGACTCGGTGGCAGGTGTAATCCCGTAGGAGAGCTTTATCTCCTTTCTTTGAAAACAGCTAGATTTCAGGTTGACTATATCCCTAAAACTCTGTTATTTATGTGAACATACTCTCATCATTTGCACAGGAAGGTAAGAAGCAGAGCCCAGGAGACCATTGCAGGGACCTACCACAGATCTGCAAACCAAAACCCACCATAAATATCTAGATACGTTCCCAATCTGTTTCAGATTGAACCTCAAACCCCTTTGCAGGCTGTTGGATTTCCCGCCTCCCAAACCGTGTAATCCTCCAGCTGCGTATAAATGAGGACCCAAGATGGCTTCATGCAGGAAAGACGTTCCAGGGGGTTGGGTTTAATCATCCGCCAGTGCATGGGACAGAGGTCAGAATTCGGGTGAAATTCACCCCTCTGAAGGAGATGTAGGCACCCCTTAAACCCATAGGAAAGCTGCAGTTAAAGCCGAATGTGTTACCAGAGAATGTCCTGGGATTGGATCCATACTCCCCATGGTTCCATCCGTTCAGTCTGATACGAGTGCATCTGGCTTTTCAGCCCGCTAAAAGGAAGAGCAGCTGAGGGGGGATGGGTCATAATATTCTTCCAAGCTCCACCCACAACCCAAGCTCCGCCCACTAGTGTTGCAGAGACGAGATGCTGCTTGCAGTAGATTGTGCGGAGCTTCATAAAATCAGTCCTGCCAACCCTTAACCATTTCCTGGCGGTCTTGGCCAGGGCTGGGGTCAATCTGGCCATGACTGGAGAAGCTTCAGCCCTCTTCTGAATTCTGTCTGTGCCTGGGGGTAGGGTGAGGGAAGTCCCCTCGGATTGGCTGCTTTCCCCACTTTCCCACCTCCTGGGGAAGAGCAGCCAATCAGTGCAGCTAGGGGAGGCTGGCAGAGCTCTTCCCCAGTCAAGAGCCACGAGGAGATTTTGGATAGGGGCTGGAAGAGCAGAAAGAGCCCAGCAGCTCAGGGCGACCTTGATCCTTCATCCACCCTCCCCTCCTGTGAGCAGTGAGTCAGTCTGGTCTCTGTCACTCCCTGCACCACCAGGCGTGGGATAGGGGATAAGCGGGATGGAACTTCCTGCCCAGTCCTGGGGGGAGGAGGGGCAGAGGGGAGGGTTGTGGGGGCAGAATCAATGTAGGATCTAGGAGGGAAGAGTAATTGCTGGGCCGGGGAGGGTGTAGATGTGGGGCTGGAGGAGACGCAGAATTAATGAAATGAAATGTTGGGGTTTGGGGAGACGCTGGAGATTCGGCCCCATCATGCAGCAGCGAGAGCTCCTGCAGGGGGGGCCTGGCTCACTGTACTCTATACGCTGGGGGAGTTGGCAGCATTAATTGATCACATATTGGAGCATGAACATAAATCCCCCGCCACAATTAGGACCATCTTTTTGTTTTGTTTGTACAGCAGCTACCACAATCCATCCCTGGTCCATGATTAGGGCTCCTAGGTGCTGCAGTAATACACATAATTCATATACTCTTTGACCCCAAAACTATGATTCAAAAAAAACAACAACTCATTTTTTGGGGGTCTGACTCAGGATTGTTGACCTTTCCAGGTGGGCAGGAGTGGGATCTCATTGTTTTCCTCTCCTGCACGCTTTCAGCAGCAGCAAGTTCGCAATGGTGCTGTTTACATTGTCATTGCCGGGCTTCAGAGTTACCATTCTTTGACATAGGGGCCGTTCCCAGCTCTCCCAGGGCTCTTCTTTCAGGCTGTCTGCAGACTCAGGCAAATCTTGCAGCCTGGGTTACATTCAGTTCACATGCTGAAGGTTTTGCTCACAACTACATGAGAGCTGCAGATGTCTGTAAAATAAAAGCTTAGATGCGCCCACCTGGGGAATGTACCTGCTTCCTGAATAGCTATGAGCCAGTCCAGGTCAGCCCCACCCACAGCTTCTGGTGAAGAATGGGACCTGTGGCTGTATGAGCACCTACTTATTTACAGTAGGGGGCAGGCTTTAGGTGTGAAGGAGCACACCCTCACTCTAGCAGAGAGGATGCTCACAAGCTCCTACGGCCTCAGCCAGCACTAACCCGGCGTACCTGTAAGACTTGCCAGGGCTGGAGAAGGAAGTCTGCCACAGCCTGGGGTGCTGACTAGGGAGAAGACTGCTGACCGTGGAGACAAATCAGCAAAGAGGGAGACGGTTGCAAACCCCACCACCCCTGAGGCTGCATGGACCGGGTACATAGCAGGGTGGGCCGAGAAGAGGGGCTGGAGACAGACCCAAATCCCGATTAAAGACACTATACCAGCTGATTAGCCAAGCCCAAAGGGGCATCCCAAAAGACTACCTAAGAGACAGGCCACCTTTGCCTTTCTTTTCCTCAGATTCCCCTCTCAAGGCAGAGAGAGAGAAAAGGACCCTTTCTTTGCCTGTGTGTCTTGTTTGGAGGACTTTGTAAACAGCTCAAATCGGGGTTCGGTGGAGACTCAGGGGATCCCAACCCCATCCCCGAGCAGGTCTGGAGATGTTGGCGCGAGAGGCATTTTTAACCTGGCTTTTTTGTTTGGCACCGTCGTATGGTGTTATAATCGGGTTTAGCCACAACGAAGTTGAAAACCGGCTTAATGTGCTTAGTGTTTAAAACCATTAAAATGTGCTTAGCGCGCACAGTTGTTTGCCTTCTGCAGACGGGGCCGCGCTCTGTCAGTCTGACTCTGCAGCCAGCAGCCAGAATTTGCTGAGCTTCACACAGTGCAACTCTAGGGCCTGCAATCCCCATGTTAGAGCAGCCACGCGTGAACTACCTCTCCCTCCCCCCGCCCCCCCCGCCATCAATTCAACACGTCTTTAATCCTGGAGTACACAGCTCCCGCTGTCGTTATGGAACAGCTCTTATGTAGCGTCTAGGCAAAGTGACGGTGATGAAATCATGGCAAAGACCAGAGAGGAAGGATGGGCTTGTAAGGGGATATAGTGACTCACTATTGGACCACTTGATGATCGCCTTGTTCTGTTCATTCTCTCTGAAGCACTTGGCATTGGCTATTGTCAGAAGGCAGGATACTGGGCTAGATGGACCTTTGGTCTGACCCAGTATGGCCGTTCTTATGACTCTGGGTCCAGTCCACAGTATTGCCAGTGACTTCTTGTGTAACTTGGGCAAGTCACTTTGTCTCTCTGTGCTTCATTTCCCCATCTGTACAAGGGGGATAATCATCTCTCCTTTCTCCCACTCTTTGTTTAGACTGGAAGCTCTTTGAGGCAGGGGCTTTCCGTTACGCTCTGTGCAGCGCCTAGCATAATGAGGCCCTGAATTTGATTGGGGCCTCTAAGCATGACCATACTCCAAATAATGAATGATTGTAGGGTGACCAGATCACCACACTAAAATATCGGGACACATTGGGGTGCCATCAGCCCCGCCCACCGTCTGCCCCCACTCTGCTCCAGGTCCGGCCCCCTCCCCGCTCAGCCCCCCCACCGCTGCGTCCCTCCTGTCCCCCACCCACTGCTCGCCTTTTCACACACACACACACACCCCGCCCGCCACTCACCCCTACGGCGCCAACTTCCCCTCTGCTCGGTGGTTAGTTGCCCACCCCCGCCCCTTCCCGCCCCTGCACTGCCCTTGCCCTCATGCGCCATCTTGGGGGGGGGGAGAAGGGGAGAGCTTGGCTGCAATTTTTCCCCCTGGGTGCTCCAGCCCCGGAGCATCCACGGGGTCAGCGCCTCCCTCCCACTCACCTCCTTACATGAATGTCGGGACAAATGGCGTCTCGATCGTACATTGATCGGGACGCGGGACAAAGGGTTAAATATTGGGACAGTCCCAATTTTATCGGGACATCTGGTCACCCTAAATGATTGTCACAGAGCCACCGAGCGTTAAATGGTGACATGTGGCAAATACAAAATCAGGTAGAAGGGACTTACAAGTAGATCTGTTCAAAACTCAGTAGTCTTAGATCTCGGGCTCATATGAAACTCCCCATGGATTTGGGAGCCGCAGCCCTTTGGGTTTCAGGTCCAACAAACCTTCCATGTAAAATGAAAAAGGTCGTAGAGGAGTTTGTAAACTAAGGGCAGGGGGAAAGCTTTGACTCCCTCAGGGAACTGATGGGCAGGATCCCCTGGGAGAATAACATGAGGGGGAAAGGAGTCCAGGAGAGCTGGCTGTATTTTAAAGAATCCTTATTGAGGTTGCAGGAAAAAACCATCCCAATGTGTAGAAAGAATAGTAAATATGGCAGCCGACCAGCTTGGCTTAACAGTGAAATCCTTGCTGACCTTAAATGCAAAAAAGAAGCTTACAAGAAGTGGAAGCTTGGACAAATGACCAGGGAGGAGTATAAAAATATTGCTCAGGCGTGCAGGAGTGAAATCAGGAAGGCCAAATCACACTTGGAGTTGCAGCTAGCAAGAGATGTTAAGAGTAACAAGAAGGGTTTCATCAGGTATGTTAGCAACAAGAAGAAAGTCAAGGGAAGTGTGGGCCCCTTACTGAATGAGGGAGGCAACCTAGTGACAGAGGATGTGGAAAAAGCTAATGTACTCAATGATTTTTTTGCCTCTGTCTTCACGAACAAGGTCAGCTCCCAGACTGCTGCACTGGGTAGCACAGTATGGGGAGATGGTGACCAGCCCTTTGTGGAGAAAGAAGTGGTTCGGGACTATTTAGAAAAACTGGACGAGCACAAGTCCATGGGGCCGGATGCGCTGCATCTGAGGGTGCTAAAGGAGTTAGCAGATGTGATTGCAGAGCCATTGGCCATTATCTTTGAAAACTCATGGTGATTGGGGGAGGTCCCGGATGACTGGAAAAAGGCTAATGTAGTGCCCATCTTTTAAAAAGGGAAGAAGGAGGATCCGGGGAACTACAGGCCAGTCAGCCTCACCTCAGTCCCTGGAAAAATCATGGAGCAGGTCCTCAAGGAATCAATTCTGAAGCACTTCGAGGAGAGGAAAGTGATCAGGAACAGTCAGCATGGATTCATCAAGGGCAAGTCATGCCTGACTAACCTAATTGCCTTCTATGAGGAGATAACTGGGTCTGTGGATGAGGAGAAAGCAGTGGATGTGTTATTCCTTGACTTTAGCAAAGCTTTTGATACAGTCTCCCACAGTATTCTTGCCAGCAAGATAAAGAAGTATGGGCTGGATGAATGGGCTATAAGGTGGATAGAAAGCTGGCTAGATCGTCGGGCTCAACGGGTAGTGTTCAATTGCTCCATGTCTAGTTGGCAGCCGGTTTCAAGTGGAGTGCCCCAGGGGTCGGTCCTGGGACCGGTTTTGTTCAATATCTTCATTAATGATCTGGAGGATGGCGTGGACTGCACTCTCAGCAAGTTTGCAGATGACACTAAACTTGGAGGAATGGTAGATACGTTGGAGGGTAGGGATAGGATACAGAGGGACCAAGACAAATTAGAGGATTGGGCCAAAAGAAACCTGATGAGGTTCAACAAGGACAAGTGCAGAGTCCTGCACTTAGGATGGAAGAATCCCATGCACTGCTACAGACTAGGGACCGAATGGCTAGGAAGCAGTTCTGCAGAAAAGGACCTAGGGGTTACAGTGGACGAGAAGCTGGATATGAGTCAACAGTGTGCCCTTGTTGCCAAGAAGGCTAACGGCATTTTGGGCTGTATAAGTAGGGGCATTGCCAGCAGATCGAGGGACGTGATCATTCCCCTCTATTCGACATTGGTGAGGCCTCATCTGGAGTACTGTGTTCAGTTTTGGGCCCCACATTACAAGAAGGATGTGGAAAAATTGGAAAGAATCCAGTGGAGGGCAACAAAAATGATTAGGGGGCTGGAGCACATGATTTTTGAGGAGAGGCTGAGGGAACTGGGATTGTTTAGTCTGCAGAAGAGAAGAATGAGGGGGGTTTTGATAGCTGCTTTCAACTACCTGAAATGGGGTTCCAAAGAGGATGGAGCTCGGCTGTTCTCAGTGGTACCAGATGACAGAACAAGGAGTAATGGTCTCAAGTTGCAGTGGGGGAGGTTTAGATTGGCTATTAGGAAAAACTTTTTCACTAGGAGGGTGGTGAAGCACTGGAATGCTTTACCTAGGGAGGTGGTGGAATCTCCTTCCTTAGAGGTTTTTAAGGTCAGGTTTGACAAAGCCCTGGCTGGGATGATTTAGTTGGGAATTGGTCCTGCTTTGAGCAGGGGGTTGGACTAGATGACCTCCTGAGGTCCCTTCCAACCCTGAGATTCTATGATTCTATGAAAGCTGGTAGGTGCAGAGGAACACACAGTTCGGACAGACACATGGCATAGGGGAGGATTCATTAAAGGGGATGCTCCATAGCCTAGTAAAGAGGAGTGGATAAAGTACAGGGAGGAGCTGTAGGGAAACAGTCAAACAAAAAAGAGTCCCGTTCAATTACATCACATGAAGGCAGATAACTAAATATTGACAAATGTTATAAGTACTTGTACACAAATGCCAGAAGTCTAAATGCTAAGATGGGTAAACTTGAGTGCCTGGTATTAAATGAGGATATTGATGTAACAGGCATCACAGAAACTTGGTGGAACGATGCTAAACAATGGGACTCTGTAATACCAGGGTACAAAATATATAGGAAGACAGAGTAGGTTGTGCTGGTGGGGGAGTGGCACTATATGTGAAAGAAAGCGGAGAGCCAAATATAGTAAAAATCCTAAAGGCATCAAACGGTACCATAGGCTCTCTTTGGATAGAAATTCCATGCTTGAATAATAAGAATATAGCAGTAGGAATATACTACCGACCCCCTGACCAGGATGGTGACTGTGAAATGTTCAGGGATGCACAGCTCAAATTTCTAGACACCATTAATGGCTGCTTCTTGGGGCAGGTAGTTTTGGAACCCACAAGTGTTGAAGCAATTTTTACTTTAGTCCTAAGTAGTGCACAGGATTGGATCCAAAAGGTGAATATAGCAGAACCGTTCAGTAATAGCAACAGAAATATAATTAAATTTAACATCCTTAGGGTTACCATATTTCAGCAAGAAAAAAAGAGGACGGGAGGAGCCCCGCCCTAGCCCCGCCCCTGCCCCTCCCACTTCCCGCCCCCCCGAACCCCCAACCCTCCCCCCGTTCCTTGTCCCCTGACTGCCCCCTCCTGGGACCCCTGCTCCTAACTGCCCCCCAGGACCCTACCCCCTACCTGTACCCTGACTGCCCAAAACTTTCTCCACTCCCCCCAAAAAGCCCCCCCCCGTTTCTTGACTGCCACCTCCAGAACCTTCCTGCCCCCTGACCTCCTTACCCTGCTGCTCAGAACAGAGTGTTGGGCTCTGTGCAGCCGAGCCGGACACGTGGCTGAGCTCCCCAGCACAACAAAACCCGGTCCCTGGCCCTGCACAACAAAACCCGGTCTGGCCCTGCACAGTGCTGCTGGACTGGGCTGCAAGGGAGCTGCCGGCTCAGAATGCAGGGCGGATCCGGCTCCTCTACAGCTGCTCCTGAGTCCAGCCCGGGACTTCCCTGCAGCCCTCCCAGCCGCTCGCTCTGCTAATCCCGGACATTGTGAGTGCTTTACAAATTCCCCCTGGACACTATTTTTAGCACACAAAAGGAGGACATGTCCGGGTAAATCCGGACGAATGGTAACCCTAAACATCCTTATAGGAGGGAGAAATCCCAAAGAAACCCACCAGACCAGCATTTAACTTCAAAAAGAAAAACGACACCAAAATGAGGAGGCTAGTTAAACGGAAGTTAAAAGGAACAGTCCAAGTGTGAAATGCCTGCAAGCTGCATGGAAACTTTTTACAAACACCGTAATAGAGGCGCAAACTAAATGAATAACCCAAATAAAAAAGAAACAGTAAGAGAACCATAAAAATGCCACCGTGGCTAAACACCAGAGTAAAAGAAGTGGTTAGAGACAGAAAGACATGCTTTAAAAACTGGCACTCAAATCCTGTGGAGGAAAATAGAAAGGAGCATAAACTCTGGCAAGTCAAGTGTAAACATATAATTAGGCAGGCCAAAAAAGAATCTGAAGAGCAAATAGCAAAAGACACAAAAACTAACAGAAGAAATTTGAAATGCATCAGGAGCAGGAAGCCTGCCAAACAATCAGTGGGGCCAGTGGGTGATCGAGGTGCTAAAGGAGCACTCAAGGAAGACAAGGCCATTGCGCAGAAGCTAAATGTACACCTCTACCCCGATATAACACAAATTCGGATATAACGCAGTAAAGCAGCGCTCGGGGGGGGGGGGAGGGGCTCTGCACTCCGGCGGATCAAAGCAAGTTCGATATAACGCGGTTTCACCTATAACACAGTGAGATTTTTTGGCTCCTGAGGACAGCGTTATATCGGGGTAGAGGTGTATTCTTTGCAGTGGTCTTCAGTGCAGCGGATGTGAGGGAGATTCACACACCGGAGTCGTTCTTTTTAGGTCTGTCCCAGATTGAGGTGTGCATAGAGGAGGTTTTGGAACAAATTGATAAATTAAAGAGTAACAAGTCACCAGGACCAGATGGTATTCATCCAAGAGTTCTGAAGGAACTCGTATATGAAATTGCAGAACTACTAACTGTGGTATGTAACCTATCACTTAAATCAGCCTCTGTACTGTACTGTATGACTGGTGGATAGCTAATATGACACTGACTTTTTTAAAAGGCTCCAGAGACGATCCTGGCAATTACAGGCCTGTGAGCCTAACTTCAGGACCAGGCAAACTGGTTGAAACTATAATAAAGAACAAAATTATTAGACACCTAGATGAACACTATATGTTGGGGTAGAGTCAATACAGTTTTTGTAAAGGGAAATCATGCCTCACCAATCTATTAGAATTCTTTGAGGGGGTCAACAAGCATGTGGACAAGGGTGATCCACTGGATATAGCATACTTGGATTTTCAGAAAGCCTTTGACACAGTCCCTCTCCAAAGGCTCTTAAGCAAAGTAAGTGGTAACTGTTTAAAAAACAGTAAACAAAGGATAGGAATAAAGGGTCAGTTTTCACAGTGGAGAGAGGTATATTGTGGGATCCCTCAAAGATCTGTACTGGGACCCGTGCTATTCAACATATTAATAAATTATCTGGAAAAAGCAGTAAACAGTGAGTTGGCAAAGTTTGCAAAAGATAATAAATTACTCAGGATAGTTAAGTTCAAAGCAGACCGCGAAGAGTTACAAAGGGATCTCACAAAACTGGGTGACTGGGCAACAAAATGGTAGATGAAATTCAATGTTGATAAATGCAAAGTAATGCACATGGGAAAACATAATCCCAACTATACGTACAAAATAACGGGGTCTAGATTCACTGTTACCACTCTAGAAAGAGATCTTGGAGTCATTGGGGATAGTTCTCTGAAAACAGTTGCTCAAAGTGCAGCGGTAGTCGAAAAAGCAAACAGGATGTTAGGAATCATTAGGAAGGGGATAGAAAAAAGACGACTAAGGGGGGATATGACAGAGTCTGTGAAGTCATGAATGGATGTGGAGAAAGCGAATAAGGAAATGTAACACAAGAACCACGCGTCACGCAATGAAATTAACAGGCAGCGGGTTAAAAACAAACATAAGGAAGTACTTCACACAATGCACGGTCAACCTGCGGAACTCGTTGTCAGGGGATGTTGTGAAGGCCAAAAGAATAAATGGCATGTTGTGAAGGCCAAAAGAATAAATGGCATGTTGTGAAGGCCAAAAGAATAAATGGCATGTTGTGAAGGCCAAAAGAATGAGATAAGTTTATGAAGGATATGTCCATCAGTGACTATTAGCCAAGATGGTCAGGGTTGCAGCCCCATCCTCTGGAACTGGACAACACGGGTTGGATCATTTGATAATTGCCCTGTTCTGGTCGTTCCCTCGGAAGCGACTGGCACTGTCCGCTGCCAGAAGACAAGATACTGGTCAGAGGGACTATTGGTCTGAGACAGTATGGCCGTTCTCAGAAATCCAGGCAAAATGTTGAAAATTCACTTTGTTTTGTGGCTTGGGTTGTAAACGTGTTGCATTGCTCTGCTTAACAGAAAAAGCATATATCAGTGGGCATCAACGGAGGGTGAATTTTGCTCTTTGATTTTACCTGGGTGACTTTCCTAGATTACTGTGACCCCAGAACAAACCCCCATTAGGAATCTGAACAGCTAACTGCCCCCCTCCAGAGTTGTAGCTGTTTTGACTATAGTCTCCAAGGCAATCGCCTTCCTACTTTTGTAGTTGAGTTGTATTATTGATGCTCAAAAATGCCTGTTTTCAAAAGATCCCTGGGGCTGAACCGGTTTGGTCGAACAGCATTGTTATTTCATGCAGCATCTCTCCTACAAACCATGGACTGAAGCGCCTGACAGTGCTTACCAGCAGCGAGGGGAGAGAGATGCAAGAGTGCAGGCTAGAGAGAGAGGAGAGATGTTTTCAGATGCGGTTTGCAAACAGATGGAGAGTCACCGAGGTGCAGAGATTTATGAAAACTGGGCAAGGTGTTAAGAACTGCAGAAGAGAAAGCTCTTGCGTCATAGCTTCATAGCTTCCAAAGCCAGAAGGGACCATTGGGATCACCTAGTCTGACCTCCTGCATAACATAGGCCATGGAACTTCCCTGAATTGATTCCTGTTTGAACCAGAGCATCTCTTTTAGAAAAACTTCCATTCTTCATCCAGCATTGACCATGGTGAGGTTGTGTGGAGGAACACATGAAGGCCTAGAGAACTGAGAGGTGAGGAAAGAGAAAAAGCCCATGTGACAATTTTGGTAATACTTAAGCTTTCATCTATCAGTTTCAAGGCACTCTCCAAAGCTGGGTTAATATGATCACCCCCATTTTGCAGGTGAGGATCACAGAGAACGAAGGCTAATGTTTTCAAGAGGGGCCAGTGGTCTTTGTTGGCCAACATCAGCCACTCAGAAACCAGCCACCATTTTTGGGAAAATTTGGTCCTAAATAACTTTCCCAAGGTCACACAGCAGGTCAGCGGCAGAACTGGGAATAGATTCTGGGTTTGCAGAGTCCCGGTCTGGTGCCCTAGTCACTAGACCATACTGACACTGTAAGAGAGATTGGAGGGTTGTAAAAATAAGGAGGAAGGATTTGAACTGAATCCTAAAGTCAGTGGGAAGCCAATAACATGGGGGAAGAGGATGCGGTTTGTGGAGAAATGGGGGGGGGGAATGTGGCTGCACATCTTTGTAAGTTACATGTGCATGGCTGCATATCTCGCATGGCTCTGTTTTGCAGTGTCCCCATATTCGCCCATTCTGGTGCCTCGCTGCTGTATTTACCTTGTGGTTTGCCACTGAGGTGGAAGTGTCCTCGAGTCTGTGCAAAGCGGGGAGCCAGCGTGAGTTATTGGGTTGCGGCGGGTTGGAATGGACGGAGGCAGCTCCCCTCGGGGCCGGGCTCCCCTTTGCCGAGCGAGGAGGTCAAGAATTGGAACAGTTTGTGTGCCTGCGAAGCTTGTTGCGCTCCTCTGTGGAAATGCTTTGGCAGTTTAGGGCTGTGGTTACTGGGATATAGTGGAGGCCTCTAGAGCTCTGGCTGTGATCTGTCCTTTCGTTTTTATTGCAGTGTACAGGGGGGAAAGTCCTTTGGATTTTAAACATCAAGGGCACAATTCTTCTCTCTGTTACACTGGGATCATTGCCTTCGGTGGAGCTACACTGTCATCATTGCAATGTGACAGCAGACTGGAGAACCAGCCTCCTGGGGTTTTCTGAAATGTACAGCTGGGAAGCTGAGCAAAACCAATGGCACTGTTTTTTTATTGTTGGGACCTCTGGAAATAATGTTCTCGTCTCCCCTTGCTAGCTTAAAAAGGCAATTTCTGCTGCCAGCTTTGGCATCTTCAGTTGCACTCTGCACAACAGTGGTGGCCCTGTAAGAGGCTTTCCGTATGCTGTGTGAACGGATCAGCCGTTGAGGGGATGCTCCTTGGGGAGGCCAACTGCCCTTTGCTTCCATGGGAGACGGTGGATGTGGAGGGTGCTCGGCAGCTCCAACTCTTTAAGGGAGGCTGGTCCTGAGGAAGGTTAAGGCTATGGGGAAACCTGGGGTTACTTCCTGGCTCTACCCCAGACTCCCTGTGCGACCTTGGGCAAGTCCCGGGTCACTGTGGGCTCCATTGCACTAGCCCTATGTCAATACAGAGTGAGCTGAAGAGCTCACACTTTAAACTGACAAAGGGTGGGAGGGGAAACTGAGGCACAGAGCGGGAAAGCGAGTCACCCAATGTCACACAGCCAGTCGGTGGCAGGGACTAGAGCCCAGATCTCCTGGTTCACAGTGTGATGTGCTAGCCATGCTGTCTCTCCAACCCAGTGCAGCCAAAACTGAGCTCCTCTTTCCTCTCAAACTACCTCTAATCCATTAGCATGGACAACCCTTCTCTTCTCTCTTACCCATGCCCATCACCTACAAGTTATCTCCTCTTCCCATCCTCTCTCATAGTTGTGACCATGCCCTGTATCTTTTCCGTCCACACCACTCCTAATCCAGACCCTCCTTTCTGTCCTGAAAGCCCGACTGCTTGCCCGTGTCCTAACCATTTCCCATCTCTACTACTGCGGTCTTCTCTTTTCTGGTCACGGGTCACTAACATTCTCCCCTCTGGTGGAGTCCATCCAAAATGGTCTCTCTCCACTGTCGCTGCAACCACATCACTCCTCCTTTGAGTCGCTCCTCTCAACACCCCAGTGGGTAGGTGTAATTATTAAGGCTAAGATTTTGGCATGGATATTTTTAGTAAATGTCACGGACAGGTCACGGGCAATAAAGAAAAATTCACAGAAGCCTGTGACCTGTCTGTGACTTTTACTAAAAATATCCCCACAGTGCCTGCAGCAGCTAGGCAGCTGCGGGGGGCCCCCTTGGAGCTCCGGGGGCCCCCACTGCCTGCGGGGGCCGGGAGCTCCAGGGTTCCCCCACAGCCTGTGGCGGCTGGGAGCTCCAGGGTCCCCCCACAGCCTGTGGCGGCTGGGAGCTCCGGGGGTCCATGGCGGCTGGGAGCTCCGGGGTCCCCCCCCGCCACCTGCAGTGGCCAGGAGCTGTGAGGTACTCTCACCAGGGGTAGGGGTACCCCGCAGCTCCCAGGCGGCGAGGGGGACCCTGCAGCTTCTAGCCACCACGGGCTGAAGTCACGGAGGTCACTGGAAGTCACGTGTTCCATGGCTTCCGCGACCTCCGTGAAAAAACTGTGGGCCTTAGTAATTATCCCCATTTTCCAGAGGCACGGAGAGACTAAGGGTCGAACAATGAATCTCGGCTACAGCTGGCAATAGAATCCGAGATCGGACTCACTTCCATTCATTTTCGTCTAATAACCTTGCTCTATGGTCTTTCTCTCTTTCTGCATTAACCACATGCCGTGATTAAAATACTGCCAATCCCCTCCATTAATACCAAACAGTCCAATTCAGATGGAAGAGAACGTCTCTGCGGTCATGGAGCTGATTGTGGGTTTGGAGTTGAAAATCTGGTGTTTGGGGAATGTTGGACGGATCTGAGTGGTTACAGCACGTTGCCAATTTATTGTCTTCACTCTGGCATTTGTAAGGGCTGGGGGCTTGGCTTGATTTTTTAAATTTTTTTTCTATTTGAAGAAGGGAGAGGATGTGGGTCTCCCCAGCAGGACGTCAAAGAAAAGAGAAAAACCCAGGACTCAGCTAGATTTATCCCTCGTGTCTTTTTAGCAGGGACCACAAGCATAAACAAACAGGCCGAGTGTTAGCGGGAGAAAGCAGTTGGACAAGCTAATTGGCGTTTGAGGTGCTTAGATGCTACAGTGGTGGACCACATACATACCGTCTCCCTACTTGGCTGTACATTAAGTATCAGGTAATTCTGTTCCACTTAGCGAGTAATGTCACCAAGTTAACCTCTCCCCAACCAGGTCTTGACCCATCCATTTGAACGCCATAGTATTTTGTAGTGCTGTCCAAACCGTTACCCGAAGGGTCTCAAGTTGCAGTGGGGGAGGTCCAGGTTGGATATCAGGAAAAACTATTTCACTAGGAGGGTGGTGGAACACTGGAATGCGTTACCTAGGGAGGTGGTGGAGTCTCCTTCCTTGGAGGTTTTTAAGGCCCGGCTTGACAAAGCCCTGGCTGGGATGATTTAGCTGGGAATTGGTCCTGCTTTGAGCAGGGGGTTGGACTAGATGACCTCTTGAGGTCCCTTCCAACCCTGATATTCTATGATTCTATGATTCTATGATCCCATGGTACGTACTGAACAGTAATTGCCTTGCCTCTAATCTGCAGCCACCTCTGGAGGTGACAGCTGGACAGCCGGCATCTGTCTCGGTGTACAACAGTTCAGAGGGAAAATGCAGGCTGAGGACACTGGAGGCAGCATTGACTCTTCCCAGAAGCCCTTGCTCTAGGGCTTGTGTATGGGGTTTTAGAAACAGCCAGTGCAGAGACTGAAACTGTAGCCTGCCCCTGTGCAGGGGCTGTGAGCAAGGGGAAGGCTGCTGGCCCCCATTCCCCAGAGCCAGGTGCTTCATCTAGAGCAGACTGGACCTGGGCTTGTAACAGCTGCATCTGAAAGGCCCCGATGCAGGAATCTGCATGGAACTGGGACTTGCCTTCCCCCGAAGGACTGATCAGTCATGCCAGGCTTTGAAGCTGTAGAGGAGGGGGAATGCCATGTCCTTTATAGGGGTATAAACCATCCCCAGGATATTCCCTAATGGCAGGTTATTAAGAGGTGTGCTGGCACACAGAGGGAAGTGTCCACTGCCCCCTGTGATTCAGTGGAGCTTGAATGTGCAGTTCTGAGAGCAGAATTTGGCCCAGTCCCTTATCCCAGTGAAGAGACAAGGCATCGTTGCAGCTGCTTGGGCTAGGAGTTCCAAGCCATAGCTTAGTGTTTTCTAGCCACCAGCTGATGGATCCCAATAAACAACACCCTGCTCTGTGTGTGTGGGCGGGGCTATCCACTGATAATGCTCTGGGCAGTGTCTCAAAGGGGCATTGTTCCTGCCAGCAGTAAATCAGATGCAGGTATTAACCCTGATCCTCTGGTAATGTGACCTTCTGCAAAGCCCTCTCTGATGCCAAACCCTGAATTGAAATGACCGTTGAAGGAGACGGCGACCGTAGCTCTGAAATGCTGGAACTCCGGCCAACCTGGGGGTAAAAGAAACCCAGAAACCGCTGCTTAAAATCGCCCTGCGTCCCCACGGAAATGTGTCATGATCTCTGCTGCTTTGATTCCCCAAGAGCAGCATGGCTGTGAATGCAAATGTTTGTAGGGCGGGTGGCGGGGGCATTCGACTGCTGTGTGTGTCCCTCCCTTGTCAGCGTGCCGAACTCTGCCCGCGCCTCGGCTCCCGGAGCACTCAGCGCGCTTGGCTGGTGCTTTGTGCCCAATAGGTCATTTGGGGTGGGGGGAATTATGTCGAAGGACTCTGGTAATACAGCTGCTGCTCTGGCAGGTTTTCTTTCATCTGAAAGGTTTTATTTCGTTCTTTCCCTGCTTTCCTAAGGAGCAATTTGTGGTGAAGCTCATTCAGGGTGGAGTGAAAGGAGAGCTGGAGGCGGAGTCCTTCTGGTTACCCTCAAGCCAGAGAACGCAGAAGAGCATATGCAAGTTTAGAGTTTGGCTTTGGGACCGAGGGCTCAAGCTATTAGGGGCATAACAGACACAGCTTTGCCCAGATCCCCGCTGTGCTGCCTGGGCCTGTCTGCGCTCTGGGTGAGCATGAGCAGGTCAGGCAAGTTAAACACGGTTTGTCTGAGTGGCATGGACCTGAATAATCCAGTGAAAAGCTCGATCTCTACCTAGCCTGCTACACCTGGGGCCGCGGGGTTGCTCCCTAGACTGCTGGGGTCTGCATTGGGAGTGTCTGGGTCTAGAGCCCGCTGGGTCCCATGCTAACCTAGATCACCATTGGCCTTCGAACCACTTGGGTCCCTACTTAGTTTTCAGAGTCACTAGTCTAGCAATCATCAGGTCCTGGGTAATGTGGAGCGCCCTCCTTTAGGTGCTGCTACAGAACGTCCCTTTCTCGTGTCCAGCATGGCTTTCAGACACCATTTTTAAATGCTCCTGGCTCACCCACCCTGGCAAACTGTGTCCAAACCCTCCCCGCTGAATTGCTGGGAAAGCAGGTTGAAACTGGTCTTGTTTAACCTGGGTCTGCCCCAGTGTAAAGAGGGTCTCAGTCTGTGTCTTGGTTTCAGACGCTGCAGCTCCGGGCCCAGCTCTGCTTCCTGCAGCTGCTGAGGCAGGGTGCTGGCGTTTGGGGCCATCGTCTCTCTTCGGGATCCCAGCACGCAGTGTAGTAAAGTTCAGAACGGGATTAGACATCAGCTGGCAAGAGTGTGACAAAGGCTACCAAGGCCAATGCTTCAGGGCGTAAGTGCCCCATCAGTTGGGGTCAGGAAGACACACACACACACACACACGGTTGTCTGGTAATGCACAGTGAAGTGCATTATGTGGAGTCAGCGCCTTCCTCCAAAGCACTGGCCCTTAGCTAGTGGGTCGCTGTGCTGCGGTGTTCCACTAAGCGCAGCAAAAGGCTCCCATCTTATGTTCCCAGGTCTGTGAAGCCCGCTGGCCCGACCCAAAGCCCAGAGAAGTCACTGGAAAGGATCTGCGGCATGGTTAGCTTTTGATCAGTGTTAAGAGAGGAGCGGGGTGGCGGTGACGGGCCCTCTGTCAATGTGGCACAGGAGATGAGCTATCGAGAGTTGTTGTCTGTATTCATGTCCAGATCCTGGCCACAGAAACACCTACCAGAATTAGTCATATTGAATGGCTTTCGCTGTGTCGCCATGATCCTCCCTCCTGCAGCCCACAGAAGGAGGTGAGAACTGGTGTGTGCCTGGGGGGGAGAGGGGGCAGTTGCAGGACCGAGGAGAGGAAGGAGCTAGAACCATCTTTCACAGCACCAGCCCTGCTGCTCTCCCAGTAACTCCATTCCCATGCCAGGAGGGCTGCTAGCAAAAAACTGGGACCAGCACAGAACTGCCAGGCAGAAGGCCTGTCTACACTAGGCCAGTACTGCCAAAATCTCCCACTGTGCTATCCCAGCTTCCGCTCTTGTGACTGCAACAGCCAGAGCCCTAATGTAGGCAAAGACTGGAGTGAACCCACTGAGTTATCTACAGGCAAACTTAAGGAGTGTGCCGGGGCCTTGTCTATACTGGGGTTTCCACTGACCATATAGTACAACTTCCTGCCCTCCTCTTGCCTGAGGATGTTTTTGAAGTGCCAGTTGTGTGGCTGCACATTAATGGCTTTTGCAATTCAGTTTCACAATCTCTTGGCAGGATCAGATGAATGGAATCAAATCCCATCCCCTTTCTCCCCCCGGTAGCCATGAAAATCTATTAAACTTCATTTTAAAGAACTAATTCCATTTCTTCGGGAGGATTTTGACCTTTCTGGGAAGCGGGCAGCTCCGTAACACAGTCTGGAGTGAAAGAATGTGGAAGAGGAGAGATGAAAGACTGAGCAGACGGGAATGCAGTTTCCCATTAATCAAAAAAAAAAATCTTTAAAGAAGTATTAAAAGGTGTTTGCAAAGAATGATTCTAAAAATAACATTGTCATATTTTAGACTTCCCTAAAAACAGGCCAGGCTCTTAAAGTGGCAAAACATTCCAAGAATTTCCTGCGAGCTGCGTTCAGCAGGAGACTTGTTTTTTTTTTTTCTTTCTCTTCTTGAGTCTTGATGATGATTTAATATCTGGGCCCTTGGTTCCTTCCCCATATGCTGCTCTCATTTCCACCACTTTGATTCTGGAGTAATTCCAGGGCGTCTGACTCTACTCTCGCAGTGCCACTATTGAATTCAGGGCACTCACTTCTGATTTTACAACCGTGCTAAGAGCAGTGTCTGGCCCTGCTTGCTCCAGCCTCCATTCCTTCGCCAGCCGGCTGCAGTTTGAAAGGGAATGTTTGCGAGCATTGATCTCCTTCGCTCTCCTGCCTCCTTCAGTAAGTCTAGTGGGCCCTGCAGAGTGGCTCTGCATTACCGTTGCTAGTGTAGGTCAGGAATTGGCTAACATGCCTACTCCATTTTTCCTTTGAATTGCCAGTCTCAAGTTCTGGGCACTTGTATGTTGTTTATAAAAACCTTCCACGAAAGGTGAATGGATAGAGAGCCACTCGCCTCTCGGGCCACCTTGTGCCCCAGCCCATCTAGGGTGACCAGATGTCCCGATTTTATAGGGACAGTCCCGATTTTTGGTTCTTTTTCTTATATAGGCTCACTATTACCCTCCACTCCATCCCGATTTTTCACACTTGCTGTCTGGTCACCCTAAGCCCATCCTCCCCATCAAGAGAAGCCAGAGGAAATACAAGGGACTCCTGGAGGTCAGTAAATGTGGACTGGACCACTAGTCCCCTCCCAATCAAACCAGCCCGCTGCCAGCGTGAGTGCTGCAGCACCTAATGGCGACTGTCGCGGGTGGAGAGAGGCACTCCTCCAGGGCCAAACCTCTGGCCCTGTCTAACTCAGCGCAGTCTGGCAGCGGTAACACAGGCCTCATGCTGCAAAGTAACAGGCTAGTCGCACAGGGATTGGGCAAACGGTGGTTTGAGCATTGGCCTGCTAAACCCAGGATTGTGAGTTCAATCCTTGAGGGGGCCATTTAGGGAACTGGGGTAAAAATCTGTCTGGGGATTGGTCTTGCTTTGAGCAGGGGGTTGGACTAGATGACCTCCTCAGGTCCCTTCCAACCCTGATATTCTATGATTCTGACTATTTAAAAAAAAAAAATATATATATATATATATATATATATATATATATACACACACACACACACACTCAGGGACACCTCCTGCTTGGCTCCAGACATTAGAACCTGCCTCATCAGGAGAGACTGCTGGCTGGGACACGGACTTCTTTCGTCAGTCAGGAATGTGCCATGTAGACGAAGGGCCAGAACTTTGTCCTCTCAGAGTCAGTGCCAGACTGGGCCTTGAGTCCAAAAGGACCAGGGACCAGGGCTTGGTCCAAAGGGAGGGGATAGGAGTTGCGCTGAGGCAAAGGGAAAGGAGCAGGAGGGGACGAAGGAGATGCAAGATTCAGGCTGCTGCATGGGCTTAGATCAGGGGTGGCCAAACTTACTGACTCTCCGAGCTGCAATCGTCAGAATTTCAAGAGCCGGGGCTCGCCTGACAGGACTCAGGGCTTCAGTCCTGCGGGAGGCACCTACTGAGGTTTGGGGCTTCAGCAGGTGAGAGCCCCAAGACCCCCGTCCCCGCTGGGCGGAAGCGTCTACCCCACCACCCCACTGCAAGGCAGAGGTCCTGAGCTCCCCCAGACCCAGTCTGGTAGGTGGAGAATGGAGGGGGATGTGGGGAGCTCTGCGAGCCACAGTTTGGCCACCCCTGGCCTAGACAGTCCCTGCACTGGGGCTGTCACTCCTCGTGGAGAGATCGCCCTGCAGCTGACAGACTGGACCTGACCTTTGATTGAAAGAGCAGAGGGGGTTGGATGGCTCGGTGATGTGCATCTGAAAGCTGTTACCTTGTGCTGAGTGTTTGGTACTTCCACGGTCAGTGAGGTGGGGGGCTGGGGGAAGGGCACAGTGTCCCACCAATCAACAGCTGTTCCCATCTCCGGGGCTCTGGGGAAGCTTGCATTGCTGCTGCATGGTGGAGGGGAATCGTGGGGCTCACTGAGGTGTTTGAAAAGATTTGTGCGGGCTGTGGGCAGATCCCTTGGGAAGCAAGGGTTAACCCTGACTGCAAACGTGTTCCTGCTCTGGGCAGGGCCAGAGTCTCAAAAAAGGCTCAGCACCGGCTCTCCAAGCCAGCTTTCTGAGACAGCCTCACCCCCCGGCGGCAGATTTTCAAGAGCTTGGTCTGTTGGGCACTGGGGTCTTTGGAAAGTCAGCCGGGAAGTGCCCCAATGGGAGTTACTGGGTGCTGGGCACGTTGGCGAACCTGGTGCTATTGACGGCTGCTGAACATTAGACCATCTGGCTCCGATGGAGGGTCTGGCCCCTGTTTCTTTTTGTTAAGAAGCACAAGTTGGCTTTCACGCTAGGCCTCCTTTCCCCCTACATCATCACCTGGCAAATGCCCCTCACCCCACAAGGGTGGGGGGAGGGATAGCTCAGTGGTGTGAGCATTGGCCTGCTAAACCCAGGGCTGTGAGTTCAGTCCTTGAGGGGGCCACTTAGGGATCTGGGGCAAAATCAGTACTTGGTCCTGCTAGTGAAGGCAGGGGCTGGACTCAATGACCTTTCAGGGTCCCTTCCAGTTCTATGAGATAGGTATAGCTCCATATTAAAAAAAAAAGACACCCCAGCACTGAGCCTCCTCCTTAGAGACAGGGCAGGGAGAAGGATCCACCGGACTTAGAAAACCATCATGCCCACCGTCTCGAAAAGGTAGATTTCAATCTGGCCGCCCCAGTGACAGCCTCCGGCTGAGGAGCTTACCAGACAGCAACTGCTCGGCCGAAGTCCTCTAAGGCGTTGGAGTAGAGGGGCGCTGCCGGCGGACACTGCCTTTGTTGGCTTGGCTAAATGGATGTTGAGAAGTGAGTCTCTGAGCACTGCCTAGAACGGGAATGTGGGCAGGGGGATGTGTTTCTGGCCCGTCACCGGGGAAAGGAATAATCTATTGGGGGTTATTTTGTGTGCGTTTGTTTCTGGCGAATGCCGAGTGAAAGAACTGCGACTTTATTTGGCTGCTGGTCCCCGCTTTGCCCCCTCTTCGCTGCAGCCGTCACTAGCCAGTGTGGTCCATATCCCCACGTATTGTTCTCATCGTCTCCCTGACTGGACCATTTGTTCATTGTCGGGGACGTGCTTTAGCGCTGTGGAATATCTGCAACTAATGTCGCTAAATACTGCACCTAATGCAAGACATAGGAAGGACGGTCTAGTGAGTCCATTGTCGGGCTAGAACGTCACAGAGGTGGGTTCAATTCCTAGCCCAGCCCTGGACTTCCTCGGTGATTGTGGACAACTTTCACAGAGTTTAAGGCCAGAGGGGACCCTTAGATCATCTGGTTTGAGCTCCTGTATATCACAGCCCACTGAAATTCACCCGCACGCCCTTCTGTTGAGCCCATTGGACTAAACGATTGCCAGAGAACAAGAGAGACTGAGGTGAGTTACTTAGGGTACCTCTGCATAGCATCTGTGAGGTGTAATTCCCAGGGCAAGTAGAGAGACACAAGCTAGTTCCGAGAGTCCCAGGGCTGTATCTAATTTGCATACAATGGCAGAGATACCAGCTGCCCTCCTGTTCAGCTTCATCGCCCAGCATGCAGTGTTTAAATCCAAAGGGAGCACGGCATGCTGGGACCTGCAATGGCAGTAGACCACACTGCCGCCTTCATCTCTCTCACAGAGACTTACAGCACCATCCCAGCGGTATCTAGATCAGTGCTGAGAACAGCCCCCCTATTTCAGAGAGAAGAGCAGCCCCTGCTGACATGGGAGAAGTCACATTTGGCCTGTGAGTTCCTGTTGGTCATTCCCATCTATCTACGTATAGGACAGGATTTGAGTCCCTCACAAGCATTCCTGGAGCCTTGCCTCCCAACCTGGGCAGGGCAGCACGATTATCCCCATTTCACAGATGAGGGAATGAAGGCACAGAGACCAAGGGTACGTCTACACAGCAGCTGGGAGGGGTCCTTCCACCACATGAGTGCCAGATCTGGTTGAGCTAGCGCCTGAAAACAGTAGCATAGCTATAGTGACACGATTCAGGGTAGCATCCCCAGTACCTAGCCAAGAGCGTGGGCGGGATTGTTCTCCCGCAGTTAGCCTGAGCCATGCTTATCTGGATTTTACCCCATTTTACAGATGATGAAACTGAGGCACGGGGAGGGAAGGGACTTGCCCAAGGTCACCCAGAAGGCCAATGGCAGAGCCAGGAATGCAACCCAGCCTCCTGAGCCCCACTCCTGGGTTTTGTCTAGTAGGCCACACTGTCTCCAATACAGTGTTGAAGTAGAGTGATTCCTCTTTACACCAGCTGAGGATCTGGCCTACAGCTTCCTAGAACTGACCTGTATACCTCTGCAAACTTGGGATATAAAAGGGGGAGATGGACTATCAGGGCCGATGATGTCAGCAGACATGCTGTAAGTTCATGGTGATGGAGCCTGCCTCAGCAATTCTTTGGCCGAGGAGTAAGGACCCCGATCCTAAGCGCACTGATGCTAACAGGTATTTCTATAGACCTCAGTGGCCTTGGGATCAGGCTGGAGATGAAATGATCCCCAGGAACGAGGGGCCAACAGGGAAGCAGCAATCTCCTTCTCCAGCAGAGGGACAAAACTGCAGCGGATGCCATAGATTTCCTGTCTCAGGACGGGTCCCACCGCTAACCTGGCCTGTTCGCCCTGTAAGCCTTACGTGTGAGGACAAGTCATGTAAATGGTGCCATAACTGTGGCACCACATTGGTCATGAAGATGTTCCTGCATCAAACCCATAATTTTGAAGCAGGCGCATGTGTTGTAGGACAACATCCAGCCTTGCTTTAAAGGCTTCAAGGGATGGAGAATCCACCACCTCCCTCGGGACAATTTGTTCAAGTGATTGATTGTTTTCACTGATAAAAATGTGTGCCTTATGTCTAAGCCTGAATCTAGCTTCAGCTTCCAGCCATTGGATCATGTGATGCCTTTATCTGCTAGATGCAAGAGCAGTCTGCTATCAGAAATCTTCTCCCTGTGTAGGTACTTTGATCAAGTCACATCTTACCTTTCTAAAGAGCTAAAGCTAAAGAGATGGACTTTCCTAAGTTGGCCACTGGAAGCCATTTTTTCCAGACCTTGAAACCTTCTTGTAGGTCTTTACTAAGCCCTTTTTAATTCATTGACATCCTCTTTGCCGTGTGGGCACATTGTTTCTATAAAGGTCTCCCCAACACATTATATAGAGGTGCCTATCCATTCGGATTGCTGTTGATCTATCCAAGGATCACATTAGCCCTCTTAGCCACAGTGTTGCACGGGGAGCTCATGTTCACAGATGATCCACCATGGCTCCTAAGTCTTTTTCAAAATCACGTCTTTCCAGGACACAGTCCCTCATACTGGAAGTGTGACCTACATTCTTCACTCTTAAATGTACGCCCTGGCATTTGCCTGCATTAAACCACATGTCGTTCAGTGGGTTCAGCTTAGCAAGGCATCCAGATGGCTCTGTATAACTCTCTGGTCCTCCTCATTATTTACCCCTCTGCCAATTGGTGTGTCATCTTCAAACTTTGCCACCAATGGTTTTATATTTTTTTCCCGGATCATTGATAAATATATTGAACAGCATTGGGCTGCGAACAAATCCCTGCAAGACCACACTAGAAACATCCCTTTTGCTGGTCATTTCCCAATTTACAATGATCTTTTGAGGTCTATCGGTCGGCCAGGTTTGAATCCATGTAACATGTGCTGTAGTGATTTCGTATAGTGCTGATTTTTTTCATCAGACTGTCTTGACCCAAGATCACAGACTCGGGAGTTCCTGGCTCCCGCACTGTGACAGAAAGCTGGGAACCAATGGCTGAGCCAGCATTCTGATCACTTAAACACCAATTAATTCCTCCAGAGTGGACCTGACTGTGCCTAATTAGTAGATTAGAATGGGCTGGGGAGGACTAAAGAGCTGATTAGCCCATTAGTACACAGGGTAAATGAAGGCGCAGGAAGTACTGGGGAGAGAGGTGGGCCAGCAAAGCCAGACCCAAGAAGGATCTCTGTGTGGAGAGATCCCTTCCCTTCACTCCATGAAAGGGGAGCAGATGTTGTAAATTCTGCGGTGGATGGATCAGTAAAGGTAGTGGGAAGAGCAATGTACATAAACTACTTGGTGGTGTTTAACAACTGGTGGTCTCTGAACAGTCTGTGCAGACAGAGCAGAAGACAGGAGTGGGACCTCTCCATGTCTTACACACACACACACACACACACACACACACACACACACACACACACACACACACACACACACACACACACACCTCTCTATGCCCAGACTCACCCGTCCAGGCCCCCTAACACAACAGCTTGACTGATGGTTGTTGTTGAGGATCACAGCGATGGGTTTTAAGGTGACACACCTGGTATATGGGGCAGCAGTGCCGAGGCATTTTATCCAACGTAATCTCTATCTTTGATAGCTCTGAGGGAATAAACACTCAGACAACCCAGGCAAATCACAGAAATGTGGGCAGGAAGGGACCTCAAGAGGTCATCTCGTTCGGCCCCCCCAACACTAGGGCAGGATTATGTGTACCTTGACGGTCCCTGACAGGTGCTGCTCAGATGTTCCTCAGTAACAGCATGGGTCTGCACATTGTGAGACTGCTCCATTAGTTCATCGTAGCCTCAGCATTCTGCAGTTCTTCAGAGCAGTCTCCTTCCTTCCAGGCCTGTGTCCGGTGAGGAGATGCCCTTGACAGAGCCTGAGACTGATCCTTCAAGCCTTTCTTTGGAACCCTCCTGGGGTTTCTTTAACTGTTACGGTAGCAGCCATCACTATGTGGCCAGAAGGATTTCCAGGCTGGGAGTGAGGCTCATACAAGGCAGTTCAGCTCATTCCATCAGGACCAGGTCATGCCCTGCCTGTCACCAAGGTTTATCCTCCAGAGAGGCTGAGACTCCCCCCTTGTCCCCGTTTTGTCTGGCGTGGATACAGGACAGGGCAAGAAGCTGGCACCAGTTCCAGGGCAGCTGTCTGGAAATCTCCCATAGAACAAGTGTTGAATACCCCGTTCTAGTTGTTGCATTCCAGCCATGAAATACAGGTGGCAAGCAGCTCCCTCTCCTAATGCCAGGTGGATAAGAGCTAAGGTCTGCGAAGCATACAAAGGAATGCAGCCGCCTCAGGGGATTAGCACGCGTTCCACTAAAACAGGGGGTCTTGGCTTTGTTCCAACCCGGAGTCCCATGTGCAGGCTCCCCTGACCAGATGTACCCCAGAATCCTCCCACCAGCTTCCCGGAGGGGCTGGTGATGGGGCCGGGTCCATGGTACTTGGAAGAAGGTGCAAGGGGGACGGCTGCAGGTTACAGGTGCTGTTGTTACCTGGCACAGGAGAGGCACAGCAAGAAACAGGCAGGAGTGGATGACGTGACAAAGTCAGGCTGGACAGCTGGAAGAGAGTGGAGGAAGGCAGGTATGTTAGCTCTAGAATGATAAAGGGCCTTTTCACTATAAGCTGAGAAAGGGGTTACACCTCAGGTCAACTAGGGACACCTGAATCCAATTGAGGGCTGCCCGAGACCTTTACAAACCCTTCCTCTGGTGGGAGTGGAGGAGGAAGAGAGACAAGCTGCTGTAGGGAGAAATGACAGGTTTCAGAGTAGCAGCCGTGTTAGTCTGTATCCGCAAAAAGAAGAACAGGAGTACTTGTGGCACCTTAGAGATCCGAAGAAGTGGGCTGTAGTCCACGAAAGCTTATGCTCTAATAAATTTGTTAGTCTCTAAGGTGCCACAAGTACTCCTGTTCTTCTTTTTGTAGGGAGAAAGGCTTCTCCAGGGTGAGAGGCCGGTCTGCTCCCTGCAGGCGAAACTGCCTGCCTGGTAAGGGGATGGACTGGTACTCTGGGGCCCATAACAAGGCCCCGGCCCCAGAGAAGGGGTAGGGAAAGCCTTGCACTCGGTGGAGGAGCACTCCTTGGCCTTGCCCCCCAACCTATTCGCAAAATACTGACAAAGAAACCGCCAGTGTCTGGAATGGGGCTGATTTCCATCAGGCCCCCGCTCACCGCCAGAGCGGGGAGTACTGCGCCTGGCGAGGGGCAGGAGGTGCCTTGCCATGCTGATCAAGTGAGTTTCAGGGGAGCTGGAGCTGGAGACTTTAGTGGTTCGGCAACAGCTGCTTGTGCTCCCTCATGGACGACCCCTGTGAAGTGCACAAGCCGTAGCTTCAGAATTGCAGCAGTGGCAGGAGCAGCTCCTGTGCCCAGTGTAGACGTTGGTCTAATGCTCCTGACCCCTGGCCCCTTCAGCAGTGGGCGGGCTGCCAGCAGCAGGGGTCGCCTCACAGACGGGTGTGTCATGGTGTTGCGTTCTCCCATGAAATAAGGCTCCCACCATCTCTGCACGGGGGCTGCGTATTACCTCCCCATTGGAGGGGAGCCGAAGATGCCGAGAGGCAAAGGCCACCAAGATCAAAAGCGGCTCCTCCTCTGGGGTGCCTTAGTTTGTATTTGTCTCGTTAAGGATACCTGGGGTGACAGCGTGGCCCCATTGAAGTCAGGGACAAAACTCCTGCTGGTTTCAGTGGGGCCAGGATTCCACTCCCTAGGACAGAGCTCAGGACAGATCATTCCTTCCCCTGGTATCAATGGTCCCAAGGGCCACACTGCAGGGACATTGCGAAATAAAACCCCAGGTCATTTATTTTGGGTGGGGCTGCCCTGGTAAGGGCAGTTTTCAGACTGGAGGGATCATCTCTGTCCTTAAAGCACTACATAGACCCTGCCTGCGTTCTCCACAAGAGCAGAGCCATCCTTGCTATGACCACTCATTGGCGGAGACTGGGCCGGGGGGATCCAACTTGCAAACCCCATTCCATACGCCAGAGAACATGGCCAATTTCAAACCAAAGGCTGTCTCTGGGGAAGTTCCCAGTGGTGCCACCTGCTAGCCTGAGATGGGAATAGCAGAGGGAGCGTGGGATGGCCTGTCCCTGGCCTGTTCTCGCCCCCGGTATGAGGATCAAGCCTGGAAATGTGTTTCCATTGCTCAGAGTGCAGCTCTTTCCGGGATTGCTTCAGATGGGCTCTCTGATTTACAGCCAGCCGGAGAGCTGTGGGAGGAGTGGGTGGCTCCAGGAGTTGGTATGGTCCGGGGTAAGTCACTGATTCAGAGCCTGCACAGTAGTAACCCAAACACTGTTCCCGTTTGTTGGCCTTTCCAAGCGCCTGTTGGGAAGGGAGGCCTTGTGTGTGGAGCCCTGGCCTAGAGCCCAGATCTGGGATCTGTCCCTGGCTCTGCCACAGACTTCATAACATGGCCTTGAAGATGTCACTTAATCCTCTATTGCTCAGTTCCCCATGGGTACAGTGGGGATGATAGCGCTGCCCTGCAGGGATGGTGGGCAGGGACCACGACCCTTGCCATCAAGGGTGTCACTTATCTCATGGGGGAGGCCGGGGGCGTGAACTGCCTTATTTATGGCTAGTAGTGTTTTCTCCAGGGCAAGGCTGAGTTCTGTCGGTATAAACGGAGCTTAACAGAAGAAAGGGCCAGTGTGTGAAGTGCTGGGCTAGGATTCGGGGGCTCTGGGTTCAGATCTGGCCCCAGACTCCCTCTCTGACCTTGGACACTTAATTTCTCTCTCTCTCTCTCTCTGTTCCCCATCTGTAAAATGGGGATGATAGTCCTTCCTCTCCCCCATTGGCTGACACGTCTATTTAGGGACAATCTCACACCCTAACACACCGGGGCCCAATCTCAGCCAGGACCTCTAGGCATTACTGGTATACAAACAGGAGTAATAATAGGCTTGTGCTGCCATGGCTCAGGCAATATCTATCCAGTGGCTAGAGCCGTGTTTGTACAGCGCCTAGCACAATACAATCCTGATTCATGACTAGGGCTCGTGGGTACCGCTGCCATGTGACTAATAGAGGGCTCTGTTCCCAGAGCCGTTGGTCCACCTCTCATCGGCAATCACACAAAAATGATTTTAACAAAACCAAACCCATCTGATGCTGCACTTAGGATGGAAGAATCCCATGTACGGCTACAGGCTAGGGACTGACTGGCTAAGCGGCAGTTCTGCAGAAAAGGACCTGGGGATTACAGTGGACGAGAAGCTGGATATGAGTCAGCAGTGTGCCCTTGTTGCCAAGAAGGCCAACGGCGTATTGGTCTGTATTAGTAGGAGTATTGCCAGCAGATCGAGGGAAGTGATTATTCCCCTCTATTCGGCACTGGTGAGGCCACGTCTGGAGTATTGCGCCCAGTTTTGGGCCCCCCCACTACAGAAAGGATGTGGGCAAATTGGAGAGAGTCCTGCGGAGGGCAACAAACATGATTAGGGGGCTGGAGCACATGACTTATGAGGAGAGGCTGATGGAACTGGGTTTATTTAGTCTGCAGAAGAGAAGAGTGAGGGGGGATTTGATAGCAGCCTTCAACTACCTGAAAGGGGGTTCCAAAGAGGATGGAGCTCGGCTGTTCTCAGTGATGGCAGATGACTAAACAAGGAGCAATGGTCTCAAGTTGCAGTAGGGAGTTGGATATTAGGAAAAACTATTTCACTAGGAGGGTGGTGAAGTTAAGGCCCAGCTTGACAAAGCCCTGGCTGGGATGATTTAGTTGGGGTTGGTCCTGCTTTGAGCAGGGGTTTGGACTAGATGACCTCCTGAGGTCTCTTCCAACCCTAATCTTCTATGAGTCTGTGACATTGTTACCGTTGTTGTTTATTTGTATTGCAGTAATGGCTTGGAGCTTTTCTCCCAGACCAGAACCCCACTGTGCCAGGGGCTGTACAAACATGGAACAAAAAGAGGTGCCTGCTCCATAGAGCTTACAATCTAAGTCTAAGAGGAGAGAGAGGTGGATACTGGCAGGTGGAGAAGTGCAAACAAACAGTGAGACAGTAATGCTTGAGTTAATGTAGGACTCGTTTCGGGGAAGTTTTCTGGCCTGTGTTACAGAGGAGGTCAGACCAGATGATCACAACGATCCCTTCTGGCCTTGAAATCTATGAATGTAAAGAACCATCTGCAACGATTCGAGTGAGGCGAGTTGACAGCGGTTTCTGTTAGTTGCTCAGGCTTCTGAACTGGGGCTCTGGAGACCTGGGGTTTATTCCTGCTTCTGCCACTGACCTGCTGCGTGACCGGTTTAGTGCTAAGGTGAGTTAATGCCCTGCTCTCAGTTCAGTCTCTGGCGCGTGGGAGTGCCTAGGAGACAGTGCCACGATGCAGCTTTTGACGTTTGACCTCGGTTCTCCATGGCCAGAATCTCTGGGGGCAGGGAAGCTGCCTGGGGGATTGTTCAGTGGTTACTTTCCCTGTGCTGGGCTATGATGCTGGATCTCCAGTTCTGCACCTGGGACAGTAAATGTGCCAACTCCAAAACTCCCCCCAGAACAGCTCCCCCGAATGCAGCATCTCCATCTCAAATAGACTTGGCTCGGCACAAAAATCCTGGGAGTGCTTTTGACACATTGTGAAACCTCTTGGTCTGCAGCGGCTCTATTTTTAGGGAAATCCTGAGGACATGCTGTTCCTTGCAAGTTGATTACAAATACCCTCTTGGCTCCTTAGATTGGGAAAGAATCGGGTTGTAGGGCCTGGCTGTCTCTCGCTCCACTGCACCTTGACAAGGCAGCTACTCCCACGGCTGGTTCTGATGTCTTCCTCTGCCTGTGTTCTCCTATTGTTAGAAGTTGCTCCTAGTTCACACGTGGGGGCGAGGGGAGAAGTCTATGGACTGGGCCAATTCCATCCCTGTTCTAAACCAGTGGAGTCGAGGCAGGGATTGGTTGGCCACGTTGTTCCTTTCTAGGATGGTCTCAGTGGTTATAACGTTTGCTCGCATCTGCCACAAGCCTTGTGAATGTCACTGAATCCATCTGGGCTAAATGCTGCCCTTACTTGTGACCTCATTGAAGCCAAAGAGGTCACACTGGGTGCAAGGGCAGGATTGGGCTGTCTTCGTCCTCGAGAAGGAGTGTAATAATAGCTGTCTCCTGGGGGTGGTGAAACTTAGTGAATGTTTGTAAAGGTCAGTTAGATCCTTGGATAAAAGGGTTCAGAGGGTTGTAGCTCTGAACAGGGGCTCTGTGCTGAGACAGAACCTAAACACAGGCCATTTAACCTTTGATCAAACCCAGTGGGGGTAGTTTCATGGGCACTGGACACAGCGGGGTTGTAACCGAAAGCCCAGGCTGTCGTGAAGTCCTCAGTCGGAAGCCAGAGTGTTCCTTCCATCTCACTTTGTGAGCTGTCTGGGCACAGAATCCGTCTGTCTGTCCAGGTGTCTGTACTGCTTCCATCAGGGTGGTGCCTCTGAACGAGGCAGTCATCCCTGTAAGGCACTGCTCAGCCTTGCAGCAAACCTACCATAGTGGCTGATACAAGCATGGAGAGGCTAAGGACAGAGGTGGAGGAGGCCAAGGGTGTAGGACCTGCTTGCATTGGAGATAAGGTTGAGCTGCCTTCAGGGGCCCAGTACAAGACTTGTCATTTCATGGGGACTGGTGGAATCAGCCCAGCCCAGGCCTCCCAGGAAGGGTGAGGCGTGTGGAGCAGCGGGGAGGGGGAGCCTTGTCCCTTCGTGGGCATTCCTTGCACCCAGGAAATCGAGGTAAGGAACCTTCAGACCCCACAGTGATTGCAGGGTGATGGGAAGTGCGTGTGGTAATAATGAAGGAGCAGCCTGAGGGCCATTAGACTGCGGAACAGTCTCATGAGGGATGTGACAGAAGATCCATTGCCTTTGGCATGTACAAAGCACTGGGGGTATATCATATATGGAGGAGTCCCTGCACTGCTCCCAGAGGATCCTGGGAAGTGACCTACAGCAAGAGGCCATGTGGTTGAGGAACAGACCTGGAACCCTGGAGATCTAGCTCTGTTTCTGTTTTGTCTCTTTAGGCTGTTCGTTCTACAGGGCAGGGGCTGTCTTCCACTGTGTCTGTACAGCTCCCAGCGCAGCAGGGCCCGAGATGAGGCTCTTGGCACCATATAAATAATTACAGCAAACACAACCATGGGGTTCATGTTTCCAGGCTATAGAGGAGGCCAGTGTGGGGTGTACACCCGAAGGGGCTCATGGGGATCGAATTGAGGGTGGGTTAGGAAGAGACCCTTTAGGGGTGATAGCAACACTGATAGGGCTGGGAAGCTGCTGACAGCAGATGCTGTGGTGTAGTGGTCTGAGTGCTGGACTATGACTCCTGAGTTCTAATCCCACCTCTTCATTGTCCTTTAATCTCCGGTAAATCACCCAGGCTAAAATTCTTGGTGGTTTGAGGTGCCTCATTTTTAGGGTGCCCAACCAGAAGCACCTGGAGTCTAATTTTCAGAGGGGCTGAGACTCCCCAGCTTCAACTGGCCCCCCAGCAACTAAGGCACCCACAATTGGTGGCCAGTTTTGAACCCTTTTAGCATTAGTATCTCCATTTTCGGGTCAGGTTCTCCACTGTCTTTGTTCTCGTGGCATCACTTACCCTGCACCGACTGGCTGTAAAATGTCACCATTCTGGCTCCATAGCATTTTACACCAAATTGTGTATGTGCGGCTAATGTTTATGTAGGACCTGTTCAAAAATAACAGCCCTAATTCTAGGCCCCTTTCCATCTTTGCTGAGCACTGTGGCGCGTTGACATCCTTGAATCAAAGTGCTGTGTAACTGCCAAGTCCTGGGTCTTTCAAATGCCTCAGGGGATAATGCAGGATTTCCAGTATTTCTGCTTGATTATTCGTACAGTACCAAGGCAAGAGAGCCACATCTGGGTTCCTGAAAGTCCTCGGAGAAGGTGGCTGGATTATAGGTACACCTGAAGAGGTTGGAGAGCAGAAGCAATGCTTTCTGTTCAAAGAGTGTGAATGCTGCCATCTGCTGGGGGCAGGAAGTTTGCAACCTTTAACGTACCCTTGTGTCATCGGAGCTAACTTATTAGAGTCTGACCCAAAGTCTTTGGAGGTCAGTGGGAATCTTTGAATCAGGCACCAAGAAGCCATTATTACCTTGGTAAAACTGCTTAGCGGACTCCTGGGGAAGCCGACCAGTGTTTAGCATGACATGATTTTAGCATCTTCTGTGAGAATGCAACCCAAGTCAGCGTCTCTCTGCTCATTGGCACCCCTCCTGCCAGCAGCAGACAGACGGCCTGCAGGGGCGCCAGGCAAAAGGTGGCTTCGCTCTTTTTGTCCACCCCCTGGCACAAAGCACTTTCTAGTCTGCCAGCCAAGCGAACGCTTAGGAATCTGCATAGGTATCCGCAGCCACGGCCATCACAGGATGACCAGTCTGCCGACTCCAGCGGCAGATCATTCCTGACATTTAAGGAGTTGGACTGGGAGGAGTCAGTGTATTTTGGTGTCATGGAGGTTCTGTAGACAGCGGGCCAAATTCTGTTACCCTGGTGTGAATCCAGAGGCCGTTCAGAGTTTGAAATCTCTGGGCTTTGTTCTGCCATCTCATACATCAGAAGAGATTGTTGACTAAAGGGAGACGTGGTAGTTGGGAACACATTCATGAATGGTCTATCCAGGGCTCCCTTCCTCAGCAACAAGGGACCAGGCACTGAAATTTCAGGCTAACACATTTAAAATGGATAGAACTACTTTTCACCTGGGGCATGATTTAACCTGTGGGACTCTCTGACACAAGGTATCACTGCGACCAAGAACGTAATGGGATTCCAAAAAGGATTCCCCGTTTATATGGATAATGAGGATAATCACCATTTACACTAGGTAAGATAAAAAATCTCATACTTCAGGTCATAAACCAGCCACCAACAGACCAGAGTGAGGAAGAAACTTCCCTGAGGGACAGATGATTCTATAACTGTCCACTAGGGGGCTTCTTGCACTGTCCCTTGAAGCAGCTGGTCTTGATCCCTGTGAGAAATGGGATGTTGGGCTGTGTGAGTCATTGATCTGATACTCTCCCATGAATTCAATGGAATTACACCAGTATAAAAGCGGATTAAGTGAGCTCAGAATCAGGCCTGTTAATTGCGCTAGAGTCACGCTGCATTTACACCAGGGTAGCACAGAGCAGTTCTTGGCCCTTGGTTGCCAGAGCGCCAGTGGCTTTGTTTTTAATGGTTCTGGTTCATGCAAGTTGCCACCCCTACGGTTGCGATTGAGGTTTTAGTCAGCTGACGTGACTGCATTTTCCCTGGTTCCTGGTTGAATTTTCAGACGGAAGCCTGAAATCTGGGTCTGAATGTGGGGTTTTTCAGATCCAGGTTTCTGGCTCAGCCTGTTAGAGAGAAATGGTGCAGCCGCGAACTTCGGATCCAGATTTCGGCCATCAGCTCTTGGGGCATGTAGAGGGGTTTGCCGGGGCTCGACCCTCTCCAGGGCGGCGGGGAGCCACACCGCCTCACTACAGGGCAGGACCGTGGGAGCGCACACTGCACCCAGTGGAAGGATGTCTCCCTCCCCCCCTCCCCCCGCAGCACCCTGGGGCCGTTGTTTGCCTTAGCACCGAGGGAAACACCCTGGCCCTGCCACTGCAGGGGACCCCCTCTGACTCCCTTTACATAGGGCCTGCTTTGGCTGGCTAATGTGCTGTGTCTTCACCAGACACCCTAATTACACTGACTAGCTTGGTCCAGCAGCAAACACCGTCATCTCTGCAGCTCCCAGGATGGAGAGATCCTGGGTGATTTAAGGCAGCTGCTGCTTTTCGGTCTCAAGGATTGAAGAGTCCATGGTTTGAGAGCCGGCCTCCTCGTCAGCTGGCTGGGGTGACAGGTGGGCAGATGCGGTTTGATCTCTCCTCGCTGCCCTCCCACTCCCAAACGCAGCTGGGCACCCAAACGAGTCCAGCCCGGTGCCGTGCTCTCTGGTCCGGAGGGCAGAGCTCAGAGGGGTCTGGATCCCTAGGATCAGGGGCCGTGCAAGCATCCTGCCCAGCCACCGGATAGGATTTCTAGCCCGGATACTGGCAGCATTCAGACCAGCTGCCTATCGGCTTCAGCCCTTTAGGAAGCAATAAGAAAGCCTGGAGCTCCGGGAGCTTGTTAACACATGATTGACCTGTCAGCAGGGAGTGAGACCGACAGAGCCAGGCCTGTCCTCACCCCGGAGAGGGCTCGTCCTGCGGGCAACTGACAGCATTTCGCCTGCTGCCAACAGCCTTCTGGGGGACGACCTCGCTGCCTGTCAGCAGGCGTGAGATTTCGGGCAGGTTTGCTGGAGCTGGCCTCTGACTGCTGGCCAGCCTGGGCTGGGAGGGGGGAAGGCTGCAGCTGCCACTGGCAGATGGGCCCCAGCGCCGGGCACAACTGGTAGGGTCTGTTCCCTTGTGCTGTAGTGGGGGGACCTGTCCCCCACCCTCTGCACACACTGGGCTGGCTCCTCAGCTGATGTCGAATGGCGTTGCACCGCTGATGTGAATGGAGCCCCCCAGCAGAGGAGGACTATGCCAGACCTGACATAGCTCCACTGACTTCACAGCTGGCTCCAGTGCTGGTGTTCAGTGGCTTACCCCTGTTAAGGATCTCGCTCCCTGTGCATACTAACCCTGCAAAACCTAGACATTGAAACCTATTTCCTATTCCACCTGTGCTTCCACCCACTGTGTGTTCGTTATTGTAGGGTTGCCTGTGAATGTCGGGTACCATTCATGCCGGTTTGTTATTCTAGGGTTGCCCACGAGGTGCAGGGCAGCGAGTTTGCTGGTTTGTTATTGTAGGGTTGCCTGTGAATGTTGGGTACCACTCATGCTGGTTTGTTATTGTACAGTTGCCCACAAGGGGCTGGGCAGCGCATACATTGATTTGTTATTGTAGGGTTATAGATTCATAGACTTTAAGGTGAGAAGGGACCAGCGTGATCATCTAGTGCAGCCATTCTCAAACTGTGGGTCGCGACCCCCATTTAACGGGGTCGCCAGGGCTGGCTTAGACTTGCTGGGGCCCAGGGCTGAAGCCCCAGCCCCACCGCCCAGGGCCAGAGCTCAAGCTCAAGGGCTTCAGCCCTGGGCGGCAGGGCTCAGGTTACAGGCCCCCTGCCTGGGGCTCGAGCACTTGGGCTTCAGCTTTGCCCCCCGCCCGGAGCGGTGCGGCTTGGGCTTTGCCTCCCCCTGCCCCCCACCCAGGGCAGTGGGGCTCGGGCGGGCTCAGGCTTCGGTCCCCCCTCTTGGAGTCGTGTAGTAATTTTTGTTGTCAGAAGTGGGTCGTGGGGCAGTGAAGTTTGAGAGCCCCGGATCTAGTGTGATCTTCTGCACGCTGCAGACCGCAGAACCTCACCCACCCACCCCTGTAACAGACCCCTAACCTCTGGCTGAGTCACTGGAGTCCTCAAATCATGATTGAAAGGCTTCAAGTTACAGAGAATCCACCATTGACACTAGTTTAACCCTGCAAGTGATCTGTGCCCCACGCTACAGAGGAAGGTGAAAATCCCCCAGGGTCTCTGCCAATCTGAGCAGATTCCTTCCCAACCCCTAATCCGAGAATCAGTTAGACCCTAAGCACATGGGTAAGACCCACCAGCCTACATGGGAAAGGTTTCTCTGTAGTAAACTCAGAGCCCTCCCCATCTAGTGTCCCCATCAGCAGCCATTGGAGATATCTGTTGCTAGCAGCTGCAGATCAGCTACATGCCATTGTAAGCAGTCTCATCACACCATCCCCTCCAGGGTCTCTTGCACGCTGGGTTGTTATTGTAGAGTTGCCTGCAAAAGGGGCTGGGCATCATGCGTGCTGGTTTGTTATTGTAGGGTTGCTTGTGAATGTTGGGCAGCGTGCGTGCTGGTTTGGTTTTGCAGGGTTGTTCACGAGGGGCTGGGCAGCGCTCATGCTGGTTTGTTATTGTAGGGTTCCCTGTCAGGGGCTGGGCGGAGCGTATGATGGTTTGTTATTGTAGGGTTGCCTGTGAATGTTGGGCAGCGTGCGTGCTGGTTTGGTTTTGCAGGGTTGCTCACGAGGAGCTGGGCAGCGCTCATGCTGGTTTGTTATTGTAGGGTTGCGTGTCAGGGGCTGGGCGGAGCGTATGATGGTTTGTTATTGTAGGGTTGCCTGTGAACGCGGGGTATCATGCATACTGGTTTGGTATTGGAGGGGTGCGAAGGAGGGGAGGGGCAGCACACACACTAGTTTGTAATTGTAGGGCTGCCCATGAGGGGCTGGGTAGCATGTACACTGGTTTGTTTTTGTAGGGTGCCAGTGAGTGTTGGGCATCATTCATGCTGGTTTGGTATTGTAAGGTTGCCCATTAGGGGCTGGGCCGCATGTATGCGGGTTGTTACTGTAGAGTTGCCCACGAGGGGCTGGATACATGTACACTGGTTTGTTATTGTAGGGTTGCCCACGAGGGGCTGGATACATGTACACTGGTTTGTTATTGTAGGGTTGCCTGGAGGGCTGAGCTGATGGTGTTGATTTTGATTTTTCATTTTATCTATTTATTAAGGAGAAGAGTTCTGAAACATCCGTTTTCCTTAATTTAAAAACAACCCTCCTCCTGCAGTATGAGCGCCTCTGTGAGCCGTATACGGTGCCGTGGAGTCCTGCCCACCCTGGCAGCATGAGTTCAGTGTGACTGTTCACACTGCGGGGAGGGCTAGAGGGAGAGGATAGAATCAAACGGCGGTGAAACGACGAGACATGGGGACAGAGTCTGCCCTGCGTTATTGCAGGTAAGTGTGGAGTTACTGCACTGACGTGGGTGCGGCTACTCCCAGTTCATGCCACTGCAGGGAACAGCCTGATCCAACACCAGTGACTCCAGTGGGCTTTGGCTCCGGCCCATTCCAGCTGTGTTTGCTCAGTACTCAGTAGTCCCCAAGCTCAGGCGGAGGGTGCTCTGTCAGATTGCACCTGTGTTGTTTTGCTTAGTAAGAGATAGGGCTGAGGCGTCTCAGCTCATCCCTGTAATAATCCAGAGAGCGTCTCAGTCCAAACCAGCTGGGGTCAGACATGGGCCCTGATGCCCTTCAGCCTGCCCCGTGTGTGGTCCTGGTGCCTGGGCAGAGTGAATGCCCACAGCTACCAGATCAGAATTCACCCCAGGTGGGGCTGTAACGGCTTGGCAGGTTAGCCACTCCCAGAGCAGGTCGTGCTGAAATCACCTTGAGCAAAACACGGACCTCAAATGTTCATATCTACACACAATTCTCCCCCCAGCGAGCGGATCAGAGTCACACGTGACAGATGCCAGGGACATGCGCAGCACGTGGCCCCAGATGCGGTCGACGACTGCCATTGGGAGGGTGTTGCAGGCGGATAGTTAGATTAGACAGGTAGGTTTTGCCGATGGTGACACTTGCTGTTCTCTGGTTTCCACGCGCCCTTTTGATGGCCCTTGTTACAAAGCACCATGCCTCATCTCTGTGGCTGCGGCTTGCACTTGTTTTCCTAATCAGCTGTGCAGTTGGAGTGTGACTCACACTTGCAGCAAAAGCAGGTTCCGATTGTATTCTTCCTCCCTGCAGCGGGGGTGCTACAGCTTCTTGCTCCGGGTGTCTCTAAACCTGTGACTGACAGAAGCTGGGACTGGACGACAGGCAATGGATCATTCAATAAATGACCTTGTTCTCTTCATTCCCTCTCAAGCACCTGGCACTGGTCACTGTCGGAAGACAGGATACTGGGCTAGATGGACCATTGGTCTGACCCAATATGGCCTTTCTTGTGCTGAGTGACTGGTTTGCTGGTCTCACCCTTGGAGACCTCCCTTGGACCCACCATTCTTTCTTTCTAGGTTTCAGCTGGTTTCCTGTTGCCATTCCTGGATCTCATCTTACATAGCTGGTGTGGCAGGCAGGCGGCAGCGGAACGCAACTCTCCCTCCTCCCCCCAATCCGGGAGTCTTTCTGAGCCCCATTCAGGCTGAGTTGTGACATGACTCCTTATGCCTGTGCAGTGAAAACACTGCTGACAGTGACACTTGTTCCTCACCTAATGGAATGTGGATTTGAAACACTGTATCCTTCGCTCATGGGCTGTGAATACACCTCTCATAAATCAGTCAAAGTGCACGTAGGCTACCTCCAGGTAAAGGCTGCCAAACCTTGGCCAGCGGAGAGCTGTATTAGCATCTTGCCAATAGCCCATGGCATAAATCGCATAGAAATGAGACTGTCACAACTCAGCTTAGCAGTAATACTGAGATGCAGGCTGGTGGCCCCGGCATATTGAGCCAAGGTGGCCCAGTTTGTGTCAAGATGGTGCACTCAGTGGTAGCAGATGACAGAACAAGGAGTAATGGTCTCAAGTCGCAGTGGGGGAGGCTTAGGTTGGATATTAGGAAAAACTTTTTCACTAGGAGGGTGGTGAAGCACTGGAATGGGTTACCTAGGGAGGTGGTGGAATCTCCTTCCTTAGAGGTTTTTAAGGTCAGGCTTGACAAAGCCCTGGCTGGGATGATTTAGTAGGGGATTGGTCCTGCTTTGAGCAGAGGGTTGGACTAGATACCTCCTGAGGTCCCTTCCAACCCTGATAGTCTATGATTCTATGATTCACTGCATGCTGGGAGTTGTAGCCTCCACAGGCCATTCCTCCACATAGGCGCACATCGAAGCAGTATAGAAATGCCTACAATTAAATTGAACATAATTGTCTGTTATGCCTGTATACACCACTGCCCTCTATTGGTTGGAGTGAGAATTGCTCAACTATGTGTCATAGTCCCCACAGTGCCAAGCACTCATGGAGATGTTCATTGAGCTCAAATGCTAGAGGCCTGAGTTTCCAGAACAGGCGGAACTGGGGTCTAGCCCCATATTACCCTGCAGTCGCAGCTGGATCTGGATGTGTAACGTTACTAAAGAAATGGGCTGCAACAACCCGCAGCTGCGGAGCTCTGGAGTCTGTGCTTGGCCTGAGGCCGCCCTTCGCCTGCCTCTGCCTTAGAGCTGCACGGAGAGGAAATTTACTGGCTGCAGATGTAACCTGACAAAAGAACTGCTGCTGCTGCAGTTGCTATAGAAACCGACAAATATCTAATTGGATTTAATTAATGAATCCGGGGTTGGTGTTCAGGAGCTGAACTAGCGCTGGCTGAAGCAGGCCCCGGTGAAATAGCCCCGTTGGCTGCTCCTCATGTGTTTTTGGTGCCCTGGAAATCGATATCGGAGGCTGGACAGCGCTCATTCCCATGGGCCCCGGGCTTCTGCGCCAAATGCTCCCCACTGTTGCTCCCACCGTTACAGCTCCACCAATGGCAGCAGCGGTGGGAGCCCTGGTGTAGACAAGGTTCCACTGACAGGGAGCGGCGGGAGAAGCTTGCACTGCCATTGCCCGGGCTGAATCTGTTCTGGGGCGAAGCAGAGGGCGTCAGTGGCCGGGGCTTGCACTCCGCCGCTTTGCACCGGCCCATCAAGCGGCTCATTGGGCGAGGGGCATGCTCCCTGCTTTGCGCAGGAGGTTTTGGGTCCCTCGGCCAACCCGTGGAAATTACTATCCCCTTTACCAGCCCTAGGCTTACTGCAGTGGGGGAGAAAATAGAAAATAGCTCCTTGGGGACTATAAGGTCGTAGCGAGCAGGTTGGCAGCACTACCTTTAGAACACCGGACAGATACACTGTACTACGTTAATATTCGTCCCTTCTCGTAAGGCTTTGAATCCAAATCCCAGCGGTGGCAATTAGACTGGAGCTCAAACGCCAGCGCTGCTGCAGTTCGAGGAGCAGTTTATCTCTGCTTCCACAGGCACAACCAGCCAGGTTAATTTCGCTGCCCCAGCGGGACAAGGAACTACACCGCTTGGATGGGGCTTTCATATGAGCGGTGATCACCTGAGGTGTTCTTTAAAGTGCTGGTAAGGAAATAGTTAGAAGTCTCAGATCTGAATCCTGTCAGGGCCCCTTTAAAGTCATGCTGCTCTGAAACAATACAGCCAAAGTGTGCAGAAAATCCCTGACCCTTCCAGTGCTCACGCTGAAGTGCACAGTGGGTCAAATCCAAGATTCGTTACTCAGGCAAGATGCCCAGAGCCAGCTCCCCCTGATGCTCTAGGCTAGCCCAGGTGACCAGTCCCATCTCACCTTGGCTCTCTGTGCATGTTTTCCCAGCTGGAAAACGGGGGTGGTAGTTCTTCCTTGTCTCCTGGGGTGGCACGAGGTTTTATGTCAGTGATGCACTCTGGGAGGCAGTGGGGCCTAGCGATTAGGGCAGGATGATGACACTGATATCATTTTGTGAAGCACTTTGACACCTACAGAGGAAAAGTACCTGTAATAGCTAGATATTGCTGTTATCTATACTTGGAATTCCTCCAGGCAAGTCCCCTTTCTAGCAATCTATAGCTCGTATTGCTGAGGTGTGTGTTAACCCTGAACATTGGCATCACAGATGCAGAGCCTGAAATTCACTCTCTCTGGCTCTGCTGCTCTTTGCAAACCTCTCAACCATTGGTGACCTCAGCCAACCCTCCTGAGTGAATTACCGCTTTGGATTCACTGCACGCCCACGTATTAGCCCCGACTTTCTTTATAGCGATACAGTCAGATAAAGCAGAAGTTATTGTTAGCCCAGCGGTTCTCATCCTGCGGTTGAGTCACTGGCAGCGATCAGATGGGTCATGCACCTGCCTCCTTGCCCACTCTCTGTGGAAGGGCAGTTGCTGAGTCCCATGCCACCTGGCCCCCACCGAAACCACTGACCTCAGGGGAGTTGTCCCAGGGATGAACTTGACCCCTGAGGCGCCTCATAGACACTCCTTCTAAATCACTCCACCACCTGCAGTGTAAACCCACTCGGAGGGGAAGGAGAGTTACTGCTGCTTGTGCCAAATCCCAGGCAGATTTTTGATCTGCTGGGACTCCCAGGAGAGTTGGCAGAGAGAATCCCTAGCTCCACCCACTCCCAGGGCTAGCTCCGCCCACTCCCAGGGGTAGCTCCACCCCCACTGAGCCTCTGCCATGTGGAGAGGCTCCCACAAGGGCCGGGAACTCCGCTCGGCTCTGCGGATGGATGTACATTTCACTACCGACGTTTATGGAGGAGAAGGGCCTGGAGCCTGCTGTTCTGCTTGCACTTCTCCCCACTGGTCCGCTGATTATTCCATCTGAAGCCTGTTTATTTCCTTTCCTCCTTACTGTCTCCACCTGATTCCTGGTTATTTAAATGTGGCTATATCCAATCGTCACTCATCTCCCTCTCGCCCCCAAGGCAGATCTGGGCTTTGTCCGCCGAGACGTTCGGCTGTTTTTAATAAAACTGAAGTTTTAAATGTGGCGTCTTTTGCACAGGAAGAGGCCGCGTATTCATTGGTTCCAAGGCCACACGGGACCGTTGTGATCACCTAGTCTAATCTCCTGTATAACACAGGCCACAGAACTTCCCTGATACAAATTGCCAGTGATGGACAACCCAGTACGACCCTGGGCAAATTGTTCCAATGGTTAATTACGTCCACTATTAAACATTTACGCCTTGCTTCCAGTCTGAGGAAGCGTGCGTCTCTGGGTGAGGTACTAGACTGGGTCTCAGGAGAGCTGGGTTTAATTCCTGGCTCTGGCACACCCAGGTGCCCTCTGTGAGCTTGGGCACATCACCAAGTGCTTGAGGCAGAGTCACTGGGAGTCTTCTTAGTGGTCTTTGGCTCAGCCCCTCACTTTCTCTGTGCTTCAGTTCTCCACCGTACAATAGAGACGATGTCCCAGCCATCACTGAGTGCGCTGTGGGACGTACCGGTGGTAGAATGTGGTTGGGATGGGTGCATTGCTCATGCATGATGAAGCCGGGGTCTCCTGACGTTCTTAAAGCCCCAGCACCTGGCATCATGTGAGTACTTGAAAATCTCAACTTTTTCTTTTTTTTTTAATGGAAAGTTTCTAGCCTTTGTGGGTGCATCACCCAAGTGAACCCGAAAGGTTACAAACCCATTAGCTTTGACGTCTCTGATTTTTAAGCCAACCTCGTGAACTTTGAATGCTTGGGGTGGCGAGACTGTACAGCCACGAGTGAGCGATGCAGGTGAGAGCCGGTCAAGCTCCTCCCTCCTCCCCCCCCCCCCCCCACGCAGCACTACCGTATATGGAAGGAATTAGTCGGAGCAGAGGAAACGGCGTTGCCTGACAGCCTGCCGCGTGCTTGGCGCTTTCTCGCAGAATAACCAGTCAATTCAAGTGTAAAGTTAAGTGATCTCGCCCTCTGCTCGCGGGAGGCCTCTCTTCTGTAAATCCCGTCTAATCTTCGCGTCAGCCTAATTGAATGGTGGATTTCTAGAGCACCGGCATGGCACCACACGTCACAGAGCGCCTTAGCTGATCAGACCCCGTTTCTTGATTGTTCGGCAGCTGCTTTGAAGATTTGAAGTGCTGTAGCAGGATGAGACTAGAGCCAGCTACTAACTGTTATTTATTCAGCGAGGTGAAAGGGGAACTAAGCCACTCTTTTTGCTTGGGGCCTGATTCTGAAAGGCACGGAGCACTTCCTGGTCTGTGCCAACTCCCGCTGGGCACCATATGAATGGAGGGGCTTGGCACTGCGCAGGATTGGGACCCAAGGAGGGAGGGTGTGGTTAAAGCACACTCCAAGGGGTTAGCAGATGTGGCCCTTCAACAACAATTTTTATTGGGCCTCCAGATTGAGGAGCAATGTTCCTCTCTGCCAGGAGATGGCGCACTTTATATTAACATCTCCAAACCTTTCCCTCCTTCCTGTCAAACTCCCCTAACAGTGGGGCTTTCGCAGGGGCGGGGGGGGGGGGGGGGGGGAGGGGAAGCAGTTGGAGATGCTGGGCTGCCTGGTGCAATAACGGTGCTGAGGACTGGTACAGAGAGTCCTCACCACAGAAACCCACACCCTGAAAGAAAGGAAAAGCGACAAGCCCTCCATGGAACGGCCAGGAGCTTCCCGGGCTTACGATTGGCTTCATCAGTCAGTCTGCTGCTGCTCTCCCTGAACTCAGCGGCTGTGAGATCAGCCCCCCAGGCAGCTCTGTACCCTTTGGCACTGCCCTGGGCAGACGGCTTTTGCAGCGTGCCTTCACATGGGGGCTGCTGCGAGGGGGAAGGGAAGCAAAGCACCCGGGGGCAGCTCAAAGCCCCGAGCCCTGCTCTCTGCCTGCCCAGCAGCACTTGGGCCACATGGATCATTTTACAGTGGCTCCTGGGGGTAAAGTTGTGGGTTAACCTCGGGGTCTGGCAAAGCTGGTGGCAGGAATGCACTGGGCCAGCAACGAGCGGGGAGCCTTTCAGCAAGCCAGATTTGTGCCCTTCCCGTAGTGTGTTTAAAGGGAAACCCGGCGCAGGCGGTAAACCCCTAGCAACTGGCCGTGTCGCTGGGATACTTGAGACCACTCTTGTGTTCTCCCCTCTGAGAACCAGCCGGCTCTTTCTGGAGCGTGCCCCGCCCATCCTCTGCCTGCCCGATTGGCCCTTCAGCTGCTGCTCCTGCTCCATTCCGCCCCCTGGGGGAGAGACGACCCCCGAGTTAACCCCTTGCCTGCTGACACGCCAGCTGGCTCTCTGCCCCATCCCAGCTGCCCTCGGTGTGTGTTTGTATTTCACTGTCCAAGGGGGGATTTCATGCGGTGGGCAATTTGGGGTGCTTGCATAAGCTGGAGCCACTGACTGTGGCTCTCTGACCCCCTCTAGTGGTCGGGCCACATAAGAGGTTTATGAGTCCGCTTCGGCCTGCGGGTTAATGGACTTACTTAGACCCAGATCCTCAAAGGTGTTTAGGTGACTAACTCCCCTCAGGTGCCTAAATACCTCTGAGGATCTGGCCCTTAGCCCTTTAGCTCATGCAGCAGCAGCTCATGGTTTAGATCCTGAAGTCCCAGGTTCGGTCGCTGTAGACAGCCCATCCAGGGGGTTGGTTGTCACACCTACAGGCAGCAGATACTGGTGGTTTTGTGTCCAGTAGACAACAGATATTGTGGGCCAAAGGGCTTGCACAGAATGGTGTGTCCCACAGCCTGATGTCCTTGTGCAGATGAGACTTTGCAAGCACACAGTTATGCCTACCCACTCACCTGGCTGAAAGGCGAATGCATTATGTGCATCTCCCCATCACAGGCCCTGCAGCATGTGCTGCGTTCTCGAGCCCTGATTTTTGTCCATTGCAAAGGCTTGGGTTAAAGGCAGAATCAACTCTGCTACTTTTCTGAGGGTTTAAGTTGTGCCCTTAATGATCCTTTATGAAGCCTTTCTGGTGCTATCAATAGAGTCACCCGCCTGCTCCCAGTGGAGTTACTGTGCAGCGGTATATTAGAGAGATAATGTCTTGCCCCCTACTCATGATGGGAGCTAGAGATGCGCTTGGCATGTAAAGCTGAGATCCAGAACCAGATCTCATGGGTGTTCGAATCCGCGGGGGGAATCGGCCCCATGTGCCCAGGGAATGTGCTGAAGTGAAAAGATTTCCCTCTCCCACGTTAACACAGACCGCATTTACTTTTCGAAATCAGATGGGGGCGGGGGTGGGGGCACGTGCAGTGTCAGTGTCGATTCATAGTCCCTGGCCCGGTTCTTGCCAATCATTCCATCTCGCTCTGGTGGTGATTGTTCTCGTCTGCCGAGTGTCTCCGAATAACAGCAGCAGAGCTACACGCAAGCAGCACACCTGCTAGGGAAAAGAGAGAGCGGTCCTAGGTTTGGAAAGAGAGGGGGATTCAGAGAGAGGGACAGCTGTACGGCCCGAGAGACGTAGGAGGAGGAGAGACCACTCACGCCCCTTCCTCCTTTATTTTTTATTTTTGTATATTCTGTCACACACACACCCTTCCCCTCCCGCTGCTAATTGTCACTGGAATCTTGCCGTTGTCAAACGGACAAACCCCGGGAACCGCATGCTGCAGATGGTGAGGACGCTGGCCCAGTTCACGATCGCATTGGAAGACATGCGAGAGATCGGGGACGGCGCCGACGCCACCTTGAGCCCCGCCGCCGGAGTCGGGGGAGCCGCCGAGGAGATGCAGGAGAAAACCAGCAGCAGCCGGAGCAGCCCCACAAACAATGGCATCACCGAGGTGATGAGGAGAGAGGAGGGGGTCTTGCGGGGAGGTGGGGGATGAAAGGAGCTGTGGATGTGCAGATTCAGGCTTTGATAAGTCACCGTGGGCTCGTTAGCTGTGGAGCTTGAGCCAGTATGTGGGCATCCGGAGCGTGCCGAGGCGGCCGAGGCTAAGCCAGTGGGTGTGAATGTTGTGGGGTCTGGGCGTGTTTGAGTCTGCTCTGGAAATCTGCATGCCGCGCATCTCTACACGTGTCCGCGCTGGAGAGCAGTGGCAGGGAGCTGCCACCCGGGGGGGTTGTGAGGTTGCTCCAGGCTGTTGTCAGCCCTGGAGGCTGTAGGCGTCATTGTGCCATCAGCATAATGCTCAGCATCTCTTCCCACCCCGCATCCTGCTCTCGGCTCGGCAGAGGCGTTCTCCCCGGGGGCGTGCGGGAGGGAGGGATGGCTAGCGGTGCCGGGGCTGTGGGGGTTGTTTCCTGTGGACATGCGTCGGTTGTGTGGTCCCTCAGCCTGACACTGGGAGGCAGCGCCTGTTGCTCACAGCTACTGGTGCCCCTCTGAGGGGTTCCACTCCAGCCTGAAACATAGTCAGGGGAGGCGATTTTCCACAGCAGAAGCCTTTTCTAACCGGGGTGGGTTTTGCGTGAGAGGTGCTGGTGAGACAGGCCTTGAGACTAGGGCTAGTTCTCCAGCTTCCCACACTGCCCTGCCAATGTGCCCCAGCCTGGACTCCTCTAGGGGTGAGGGGTTAGATCGGTCACCAGGCCCAGCTAGCCCTGGGTCTCCTGCTGGAGCTGTCTGTTTGGGAATGTGGTGAGACTGATACCACCCAACTCACGGCCCATAGGACGTTGACCAGATGGTAGCAGCATGGCTTGGACACGACGCCGAAAGCCTCCATCCCTGTGCACTGCGGGATGCATGTACGTCCCATATCTCGGTGCATTTAATGACAGAGGCCACGCGGTGATTGTCCTACTGAGCAGCCGCGCTGACCCGCTGCCTCCTCGGCCTGCCTTACTGCCAGCGCATCATGCCCTCGTCAAGGGGCGGGGTGTCACGCCAGCCTGTTCCTATCCCCACAGAGCGACGCTCTGTGCTGCCCTGGGGCTGCTGGCCTGGGAGCTCAGTGAGCCGTGCGAGGGTGGATTCAGTCAGTCTCCTGACGTCTTGTGAGGTGGAAGAGGGGAATTATCCCTGTTTGGGAGATGGAGATGTTCAGACGTAGACGGGCTGAGGGCCCCTGCCCTCCTCGTCCAGCCTCTGCAGTATGCTCCCCTCCACCCACATGGGTCTCCAACCCCACGGAGGTGGAGGGGGCACTGGCTGGGCTCCTTGGGATTCTCCCTCCAAACTAGCAGGGGAAGGCAGCAGGAGATAATAGAGAGTGTATCGAGTCGGTGGCCCTGCTGTGCTGCGGATTGCCTCTAGGGGCAGCAGCAGGCAGAGGGGTCTGGCTATATGGCTGCAGCAGAGCTTTGCTGCTCCAAGGAATCAGTGGGGAGGTGCAGGTGACCCCAAAGCCAGTGCAGGATCCACACAGGTCGTGGGGCAGCACCTCTGACTTCCTCTGCGGAGGGGGGAGATGCAAACCCATTGTGTCCGCAAACATGTAAAGTTTGCAAAGGCTAGGGTTAGAGTTCAAAATGATCTTACCAAATTGGAGAAATGGTCTGAAATAAAAACAGGATGAAATTCAGTCAGGACAAATGCAAAGTACTCCACTTAGGAAGGAATAATCAACTGCACAAATACAACATGGGAAATGACTGCCTGGGAAGGCGAGATTGCAGAAGACCATCTAGGGGATAGAGTGGATCACAAACTAAATAAGAGTCAACAACATAGGCGTGCGCACGGGGTGTGCCGGGTGTGCCCAGGCACACCCTACTGCAGGGGTGGGCAAATGGCTCCACTTCCCGGTGCAGCAAGCCGCGGGGTCTGCGCTCCCGGGCCGGAGCGCCCGGCCAAGCGCAGGAAGCCGCCGGCCCCTCCCCCTCCTTCCTCCCTCCCCTGGAGCCATGCTGCCGCGCATGCAGCGCTCTGGGGGCCGGGGCTGCGCACTCCCGTGGGGCAGCGTTTGGCTCCGTGGTGAGGCAGACACGCTCCCCCCTCCCCTGGAGCCATGCTGCCGCGCGCGCAGTGCTCTGGGGGCCAGCGCTGCGCGCTCCCGCGGGGCAGTGTTTGGCTCCACGGGGAGGCTAGGAGCCTTATCTCATGGTAAGGGGTCTGGGGCCAGGGGGGTTGGATAAGGGGTGGGGGCAGTCAGGGGACAGGGTGGGTTGGATAGGGGGTGGGATCCGGGGGGGGGTGGTTAGGGATGGGGGGTCTCTGGAGGGGGCAGTCAGGGAGCAGGGGGGATTGGATGGGGCATGGAAGTCCCGGGATCTCTCAGGGGGCGGGGGGTGGATAGGGGTCAGGGCAGTCAGGGGACAGGGAGCAAGGAGAGTCCTGGGGGGGCAGTTAGTGGGGGAGGTCTCTGGAGGGGGTGGTCGGGACAAGGAGCTGGGAGGGTTGGATGAGTCAGGAGTTCTGGGGGGGCTGTCAGGAGGCAGGGGTGTGGAGAGGTGTTGGGGGAGGCAGGGAGCGGCAGGGGTTGTATGGGTCGGGAGTTCTGGGGGTCCTGTCAGGGGGTGGGGAGCAGTTGAATAGGCGTGGGAGTCCCGGGGGTCTGTCTGGGGGCGGGGGTGTGGATAAGAGGCGGGGCAGTCAGGGGACAGGTAGGGGGTAGGGTCCTAGGGGGCCAGTCAGGGGACAAGGAGCAGGAAGGCTTAGGTAGGGGGTGGAGTCCTGGGGGGCAGTTAGGGGCAGGGGTCCCAGGAGGAGGTAGTTGGGGGGATAAGGAGCAGGGGGGGGTTAGGGGTTCTGAGGGGGGGAGTCAGGGGACAGGAAGTAGGAGGAAGTGGATGGGGGCAAGACTAGGGCAGGGGCGGGGCTAGGGTGGGGCTCCCTGGGTGCACACCCTAATGAAATGGGCTGTGCACGCCTATGGTCAACAATGTAACACTGGCAAAAAAAGCAAACAACATTCTGGAGTGTTGTAAGCAAGACACAGAAAGAAATTCTTCCGCTCTACTCAGCGTCAAGTGTAGTACAGTGACCAGTTCTGGGTACCACACTTCAGGAAAGATGTGAATAAATTGGAGAAAATCCAGAGGAGAGCAACAAAAATGATTAACAGTCTAGAAAACATGACCTGTGAGGGAAGATTGAAAAAATTGGGTTTGTTTAGTCTGGAGAAGAGAAGACTGAGGGGGAAAATGATAACAGTCTTCCGGTACATGGGAGGGAGGGATAGTTCAGTGGTTTGAGCATTTGCCTGCTAAACCCAGGGTTGTGAGTTCAATCCTTGAGGGGGCCATTTAGGAATCTGGGGCAAAAATCTGTCTGGGGATTGGTCCTGCTTTGAGCAGGGATTGGACTAGATGACCTCTTGAGGTCCCTTCCAACCCTGATATTCTATGATACATAAAAGGTTATGTAGGGTGATAAATTGTTCTCCTCAACCGCTGAGGACAGGACAAGAAGCAATGAAGCAATGGGTTTAAATTGCAGGAAGGGTGGTTTAGGCTGGACATCAGGAAAAACTTCCCAACTGTCAGGGTGGTTAAACACTGGAACAAATTTGGTCAGTGGAGGTATTAAAGAACAGGTTAGACAAACACCTGCCAGGTCTAGATCATACTTAGTCCTGCCTCAGTGCAGGGGCTGGACTAGATGACCTTTCGAGTCCCCTTCCAGCCCGACATTTCTGTGATTCTATGGCCCAACTCCCCATCCCTAGGAGACTCCATGAGCGGAGACGCTGCAGCATGGGACCCTAAGGAATCAGGGCCAGGTTCTCAGCTGGCGTAAATTAGCTTGGCTCTAGTGACGTAAACGGAAATGGTGTTGATTTACACCAGCTGAGCATGTCCCTGTTCCACTTGCCCAAGGGTCACCCACAAGGTCTGTGTCGGTGTTGGAAATAGAATACGGTTCTCTTGACTCTCTCGCTCGAGTGGCCCCATTAACTCCACCCCGTCCACACACACACACCCTTCAGCCCTGTGTACTGGTGGCAATCACATCACTTGGTCGGCACAGCCGGGGGATAGAGCAGACTTCGAGTGAGCTTCTCTCGAGTTCTCGCTGCCTCCCAGGTTGTTTATCCACAAGTGGGCTTCAAACCTCTGGCTCTCAGAGCCATCAGGGATGCCGAGATGTTGGCCAGCCCGGTGCTTGCTCTGTTTGCAGATGTTACAGTTACCTATATCACCGGTGGGACATTAGGGAGATCCTGCTGCTGTGTATGGGGAGTGTCAGAACATATATGTCTGGGCAAGGCTGACAGACATCTAGTAAGCCGTGCCGGTGCGGACTGTGAACCCCCAACACGCCAGCTGAGCACATGGGATATTATTAGAATTTTCAGATGTGTCACTGATCGGGCTGGGGCTTTGCAGATCAGATGGCCTCTGTTAGAGAGTTTGAGAGCAACTCCAATCACTGCTTTTAGCGACCGATGCTGCAGCGTAGCGGGGCCCTAGCACACTTGGGTTTGTTGCTTTAATTATTTTCCACTCTTGCAGCAGCGCAGTAGGGGCAGGAGCCAAAGCCCACTGAAGTCCATCACCAACTCAGGGCTTTCTGAATAGGTCTTCTGCCTGCCCCTAGGTTAGGAAATACCAACAAATGGCCTGTAGCAATTTACAGGTGTGTGTGTGTGTGTGTGTGTGTGTGTGTGTAGCGATTTACAGGGGTGTGTGTGGGGGAAGCGATTTACAGGTATGTGTGTAGCGATTTACAGGGGGGGTGTAGCGATATAGGAGGGTATAGTGATTTATGGGGGTAGTGATTTACGGGTGTGTGTGTGGTGTGTGTGTGTGTGTGTAGCAATTTACAGGTGTGTGTAGCGATTTACAGGGGATGTAGTGATTTACGGTGCGTGTGTGTAGCGATATACGGGGCGGGTGTAGTGATTTACGGGGTGTGTGTGTGTGTGTGTGTGTAGCAATTTACAGGTGTGTGTAGCGATTTACAGGGGATGTAGTGATTTACAGGGTGTGTGTGTGTAGCGATATACGGGGTGGGTGTAGTGATTTACGGGGGAGGGGGTGTGTGTGTGTAGCGATTTACAGGGGATGTAGTGATTTACGGTGCGTGTGTGTGTGTGTAGCGATTTACGGGGGAGTAGCGATTTACAGGGGTGTGTGTGGGGTATATATGTGTGGTGATTTACAGGGGTGTGGTGTGTGTGTGAGAGAGACACATCATTGTTAAGAGATCTGGGTTCTTTTCCCAGAAAGAAATGCCTGTAAATAAATATGATGAGCAGACAAGGTGGAGAGCTGCACTTAGGAGCTATTTATTTCTTCGTACATCGGTGCAATTCTGCAGCTCCCCTTGCTCTTAGAGGTGCTGTGTATGTTACAGAGCTTAGTACACGCAGAGATTCTCGCCCACGTTCCATCGGTGCTCCGCCACCATTAGTCTAATGGGTCTGCCCTGCAAGGACCCTGAGATGCTGAAGAGGGGCGAAGTGAGAGGCATATGTGGTGTGTGTGGTGGGGTCCATTCAGAGCTGCGCTGCGTGTGGAGCCCAGCCTGGCATTGTTTTGTGTGCGTGGCACGCAGGGCGCAGTGCTCTTTGGACGCTGCGCTGCCGGTGTGTCAGACGCTCTAGCTCAAACAGGGATTGTTTCGGGGAAGCGCTGCGGCCTGTGTGAGAAAGGAGGCCAGGTGCCTTCTGGCCTTGGAGTCTATGAATCTGTCACAACGCTTGCCCTGCAGATGATTTGGAGACTGGCCTTGGGGAGGAGGTGGCAGGGTGCGATCCCAAAGCAGCGTGTCTGGCCCCGTTCCTCACGTATCCCTTGACTCCTATAGCCGTCAGCTGTTCTGCAGCTGTGTCCCTCAAGCTGCTATTGTTGATATGTTCTCCCCAGTGCGCTAGGTGCTGTCCAAACCGATCGGGAGACAAAGGGCCAGTAATTCAGCCTAGCTCCGTTGATCTGAGAATGGACCAACGCCAGCGGATGTCTGGCCCACAGCCCTGCTCCGAAGAGCTTATAGTCTGAGTGATAATAAGGAAACCAGGGGTGGGGGCCAAGCCCCAGACCAGGGTCAGAGCAAAGACTGGTTCCCTGGAGGCTGCACGTTTTGTCTTGGTTGTTGTGTGTCTCTCGACTATCCCTGACTTCTGTCCTGTGGTGGCGCCGAGGAACCCCAGTCAGGAATCAGGGCCCTGTCGCGCCAGCTGCTGTACAGACCCAGAACTCTTTGGTCCCTGCCCCAAAGAGTTTCCAGTTTAAGTGTAATCTCTGCCTGGCTAATTTCCTGTAGGTGTCGGGGAAGGGGTCTTGAGCAGGGATCCCAGTGATGAGAGGGGTGTGGCCTGGTGTGTCACCTCAGAAAGGCCATGCATGCCTAGGGTCGGGGTGGAGGAAGCACAGAGAGAGTGCGTGGTGTGGAAAGAGCCAGGGGCCCAGATTCTCAGTTGCTCTGTTCCTGGGGCTTGGAAAGGGACAGAGGTTGGGAGCAAACGTTGCCATAAGCCACTGTTGGCCATGTTGTGGGGCTGTGCAGGGCCCTGTTCCACCCCATGGGAGTTAGAACCAACTGTCTGGGTTTGGTCGAGGACATTGGCCATAAACCAGAGAGAATGAAGCCGCTGTATGTATCTGAAGGCAGTCAGATGCCACGGTGATGGGCAGGGAGTAAGAGGCCAAGCAGAGTAGAACAGAGTCCAGAGGTGAATGTGGGAACCTGCCCCGGGTTAGAGCCACCACCCCCCAGCACAGAAGTCAGGAGGCGCTCGGGGCAGGAAGCCCTGACATACTCCTGGGCTGCACTCACGGAGCCTCACAGCTCAGAATCGGGCCCTGTATGTTTGCAGATGGAGTCAGGGAGGGAGGGGGCCACTTCGGTCCCCCTAACTTCAGCGGGGGCAGAGGCGAGGCTGCCAGGCAGGCATGCTTGACCCACAGCCGCAGGAGCAGCTCAAGGGGAAGGAGGGCAGAGTAGAGATGGTCGACCCTGTGCAAACTGGGGCACCGTTAGGCCGAGGCCATGAGCCCAGTGCCCTTGGCAGGCCTGTGATGTCGGGTGGGGGTGTAGATCCCTGTTACAGAGCCTCAGCCTTGCTGAATTTACTGTTCAGCCTGGCAGAGGACTGGGCAGGCAGTGCCCATCTATGGCAGGGGCTGTGCACTCCTCCATGCCCGTCTGAGGGGAACAGTGCATGGTGGTTTGCAGGAACAGGGCAATCTTAGACGAGATCCGTTCGGATGCAGCACATAATTAATCCGAGACACAGGGACTCGCGGCTGGGGTCCCGGGATGTGATTGCAGTTAGTAGCCATGTGGGGGTTAAAAAGCATTGTGTTTCTAGGAACATCTCTGCACTGGCTCTCCCTAGGCTGAGATCACAAGAGACGCGGCCAGGAGCTGCTCATTAGATGTGGCCAGTAGAAACACTGCCCCTGTGGTATAGTAACGCACAGAGATGTGCATTGTGGGAATTTCCTCGGGAGCATCAGAATTAGCCATTGCTGGAGACAGGACACTGACCTGTCTGGACCTTGCTGTGGCCTAGTTTGGCAAATCCTAGCTCTGTTTGAGCTGTGGGTGCCTTTCCCTCTCCTGCACATCTAATCAATGGGACGAGAGAGCTAGGGGATCAGCATGTGGTTCGGAGCCAGGACTTAGAATCATAGATTCCACAGCCTCCCTTGGACGTCCAGACTTTAACGACCCTGAGAGTTAGGAATTTTTTCCTAATAACTAACCCAAGTCTCCCTTGCTGCATATTTAGCCCATTATTTCTTGTCCTATCTTCAGGGCTCATGGAGAACAATTGATCCCCATCCTCTCTATAACAGCCCTTAACAGAATCAAAGACTATTATCAGTCTTCTTTTCTCAAGACTAAATTTGCCCAGTTTTTAACCTTTCCTCATAGGTCAGATTTTCAAAATCTTTGATCCCTTTTGTTGCTTTTCTCTGGACTCGCTCCAATTTACCCCCCTCTTTCCTAAAGGGCGGTGCTCAGAACTGGACACAGTATCCAGCTAGACACACCAGCGCCAAATAGCGCGAGAAAGTTCCCAGCCGTGTTTGACATACGCCAGTCCTGTTAATACACCCCAGAGTGAGATTAGCCTTTTTCACAACTGCATCACCCTGTTGACTCAATCTGTGATCCACTGTAACCCCCAGCAGGACCACTGCCTAGCCAGTTAGTCCCCTTTTTGTAGTTGTGCATTTCATTTTTCCTTCCTAAGGGCGGGTCTGCACTTAAAACACTGCATCGCTGCAGCTGCGCCAATCTCGCGCTTAAGTGGAGATGCTCCTATGCCAACGGGGTACCCCGCGAGGCGGTACCTGTGCCTTCGACATATACCGATCTTAACCCTCTGTGTAGACAGCACGAACGCCGTTGTTCAGGGGTGTGGAATTTTCATTGGGACCCGAGTTCGCTAAAATGGAAGTTAGCTTAGGTTTACAGCTGCTACAGTCGTGCCTCTGAGTGCAGTGTAGACAAACTGAGCTACAGAGACCAAGTCCGCTCCTCCCACGGATGCTTGCGTCCTCTGGCAGTGCGAAAGCGGGGCTGAGCCTAAATGGAGCGCACTCTTTCTGCAGAGAGCAGCCGCCTGCCGAGAACGCAACGGCTGCTGCATGCCAGTGACTGAATCGCAGCGGCTAGAACCCTCTATCAGCTGGTCTGTGTCTCCGGGGCCGCTGCAGGATTGTTCCTTCTGGTGTGATTCCTAGGGCGTCATCCTGTCTCGTTTTAAATGATTCGAGCAATGGAGCATCCTCCGTTCCCCCCTGAAACTGGACATGTTCTGACCTTCCATACAGCAGTGCAGGACTGCCCAGAATTGAGATCGCGGCATGAATTTATGAAGGGCCACTGCTCTCCTCCATCAATCTCTAGTGTACGTAGCCCATCAGTAAAGCAGGGCCAGAACCTTACTGGAGTCAGTGGTGGAACTCCTGTGGGAGCAGGATCAGCCCCCATAGTTAGTACTTTTCCATGGAATAATACTCTGCAAGGCAAGAATGACTTTATAGGTTCAGGAAATCTGTCTGCTTTGAGTAATGTAACTGAGGAACGGGAGGGGCGGAGCGAGGGGAAGGGCTAGTGAATCCCTGTCAGCCCCTCATGCATACCCATTGCAATCAGTAGGAAAGCAACCCCCTCCACATTGGCTCTGCGACTCCCGCGTCCCTGCCCCATCCCCAGACTTTCTTCCAGTCCTCAGTGCATTTGCAGCTGCGTGTTTCTATGCACTGCTTGCAGCCTGGCTGGGTTTTTTTGCAGAGGGCTTCCTGTTTGTATGTTCAGAAGCCAGGGCCATGGGGCTTAATGCCTGGGGGTTAGCGCAGGTATAGGTGTTGGTTAAGGGAGTTTGTGCTGTGCCTCCCAGCCAGCTGGGCTTAAATTCAGACTCCAGAGCCATCATGAACTCACTCCTGTACATGTACACCCATGCCTGCTGTGTTAACCTGGTATGGGTGCAGCACTGCCGTCTACTGGACAGAATCAGAACGGCTCGACTGTGTGTCATAAGCCCTGTACAGCTAACAGGGTCGCCTTTCGTTCAAGGGCTCAAGTTGCTTACAGAGCAGGCGCATCTGGGGTTTGTCTCTGCTGTTGCCCTGGGAGCTGGTTGTCCTTGTGTAGGTCAGCGAGACCTGTGCTGAGCGGATAGAAAATGAGACCAAATCACAGTGGAATCTCAGGCTCTGGGAAGTGCCCAGTGGCCATTGTGTGCCATGTAATGGCATCTATGGAGTCCTAGGCCCATCCCCATTCATTCAAACCTACACGCAGGGTCAAACCCTCCTGTGGGCTACGCTGCTGTACGCCCCCGCTGCTCACAGTGGAGTAGTTGAGACGGGAATAGGGTGCAAGTACTGTGGGCTCTCGACTCCCTGGCACTGTGGCATTCCCCCTGCTAGGATTTTCCCCTTTTAAAGTTTAGGTGCTGTATGGGGTGGGATCATGCTGTCTATTTCTCCCCGTGGGCCGAATCCTGAAATCCCTCCTTGGTTTTTACTTGGGAAAAACTCAGACTTCGCCTGACCATTTGGCCCTGTGCTTAGGTAACGTCAGTCGCTCCCGATGCAAAGCATGTCTGGTACGCCCCGATGTCGCGGGGATGGGCGGCTTAGCCACGTGTGCAGCGGCAATGGTCACACGCACGTTAACATTTTTGCATTCCTATTTATGCCCCGCGTCGCGCCAGTTTTCGTGATTGCGAAATTGCCTTTTGGGGGTGAGTCCCCGACACCTTGGAATTCCCTAGCGCGGGGGACGCTGGCACCTGTAGCTCATGCGATCTCTTGCAGATTGATGGTGATTTGTCTCTGAAGCAGTAACCAGTGGCTGTGGTAGGAGTTGGTTGCTTGTCTTGTTTTCACGTAGACTGCCTCCTCCCTCCAGTCCCTCCTCTCCCCCGCAGGCAAGCTTAACACAGGGCAGGGCCTAAGCTCCCAAAGAGCCCTCAGATGGTAGGGAGTTTTGATTATTACCCAGCAGGGCTGTGTTTGAACTGGTGACCTAGAAGTGACAGATTGATCAGTAGCACGGTGCTTACCAATTCCATGAGCTTTCCTTCTCTTTTTTCGTTAGGGTGACCATCTGTCCTGTTTTTAAAGGGACAGTCCCGTTTTTGGGGACTTTTTCTTATATAGGCGCCTATTACCCCCCACCCCCCACAGTTGCTATCTGGTAACCCTATTATTAGTGGGTCTGTCACTAGCATTTTGCTCTTGGATGGTGTGTGCCATATGAAAGCATCTAGCGAAGTGAAGCAAATGTGGTTAAAATATACATTATCATTATTTTTTCATGCATTCCCCGCCTGCGTGCTGGCTTGTCTAAGAGTTATTCACCCCAGGCTGCTTTCAGGATTGGCAGCTGTCATGTGATAGCGTGTGGATGGCTCAGTGGGCAGAGGAGAGAGGGGTTCCTTTTGAAAAGCAGGGTAGAAGTGTGGGTAGGTGGTGGTTGTTTTTTAACCCTTTGGATCCTGTGTTGGATGGAAGTTTGGGAGCCGTTGGGTGTCAGATTGCATCCTGGTTCCTGTGGATGATGGACCCTGATGGAGGTGTGGCAGAGGAGCGCACATCTGCTCAGCAGGCTCTGGCCAGTCAGTGTCTGCAGGGAAGGAATTCCAAGGAAGCATCCAGGGTGCTGCAGGAAGTGGCACTGGTCATATCGGGACCCTCTTTCCATTAGCTTCAGTGGCAGTTAGATCAGGCCCTTCATAAGTAGCCGTCTTCCCTCTGGATCATCGTTGCCCTCAGAGCTTCAGCATTGTGCAGGGTGGCCCGTCCTGCTGAGGTGCCATCTTTTGGCCCCAATGTGAAACTGAACTGTTGTGAAAGGTAGATACCGCTGTTGTGGTTGGCACGATTCCTCCCCAGAGGTGGCTGCATTTGGGAGGTGGGGGAAGTGGATACCCAGTTCCTATTCACCTCTAGCGGAACGGAATAGACCCCTCGGTGCATAGAACGCCCAACGGGAGGTGCTGAGCGGCCTCTGCTCCTAGTGAAGACAGTAGGAGTGACCGATATCCCTAGCAGGCTCGGGCCTATTGTTTGTCATGCTGTAAGGCACTTTGTGGCTTGGGCCTGGGGCTGCAGAACACGAGCTGCGGCTGAACCGGTCCGCTGAAAGCTCACCAGGCTGCCTGGGACGCACACAGGGTCCGCAGGAGGACGGGCGCGCTGCTTAGAAAACGGAAAGATTGCTGGGTGTCATGAGGGGAGGGGGGACTCCTGCTAGCACCGCTGGTGTCTCCACCAGTTTCATTGCAGCGCTGCTGTTAGGAAGCCTCTGTTTTCTGGATATGTAATTTGCCAAGGAGCTGCCGGCACAGCTGGGTTACCAAGACGTCTCTCGGACCCCTCCGGAGAGATCAGCATGACAGCTGTGTGGGGGCAGCTTATCTTGTATCTGCTTCCTCTGAACATCTGGTACCGGTCGTTGTCAGAGGCAGGATACTGGACTGGATGGACTATGGGTCTGTTGTGGTCTGACTGTCTCTGTGCTCATTGGTGAACTGGCCACAGCAAGCATGAAATTCAATACAGACAAGTGCAACATAGTTCACTTAGGAAGGAAAAATCAAACGCCCAACTACAAAATGGGGGACAGCTGGCTAGGCAGCAACGTCCGGCTGAAAAGAAGCTGGGGTTAGAGCGGCTCACGGATTGAACATGAGTCAACGGGGTGATGCTGTTGTGAAAAAGGCTAATCTCATTCTGGGGTGTGTTAACAGGAGTGTCGTATGTAAGACGTGGGAGGTAATTGTCCCGCTCTACTCGGCACTGGTGAGGCCTCAGCCAGGGGTGAAAGCAATATTCAATTCTTACCAGTACGGGGGCCTGGCTCCGGGCCCCCGGAAGGGACGGGGCCTCAGGTGGAAGGGGCGGGGCTGCGGGTCAGCCTCCCCCAGCCAGCCCATCCACGCTGCCTGGCCTGCACTGCCCGGCACCCTGGTGGCGATTTAAAGGGATGGGGCCTCCAGCCGCTCCCGCGGCTGCGCTTTAAGGAGGGTCCTTTGCCACAGCAGCGCTTTAACGTCGTTGCCCGTCCCCCGCCATCGGCTGGGTACGCCGTACCAGACCATACCGGCCCACTTTCACCCCTGGCCTCAGCTGGCATATAGTGTCCAGTTCTGGGTGCCACACTTCAGGAAAGAGGTGGATAAATTGGAGAAAGTCAAGAGGAGAGCAACAAAAATGATCAAAGGTTTAGAAAACCTGGTCTCCGAGGTAAAGTTTTAAACCACTGGGCAAGTTTAGTCTTGAGAAAAGAAGACTGAAGGGGGGATCTGATAACAGTCTTCAAATCTGTTAAGGGCTTTTAAAAAGAGGCTGGGGATCAATTGTTCTCCTTGTCCACTGAAAATAGGACAAGTAGTAGTAAATTTAATCTGCAACCTGGGAGACTTAGGTTAGATAGTAGGAAAAACTTTCCAATTCTAGGGATAGTTAAGCTCTGAAATTGGCGGCCAAGGGAGGCTGTGGAATCCCCGTCACTGGAGGTTTTTAAAGAACAGGCTGGACAAACCCGTCAGGGATCCTCTAGGTTTGCTTGGTCCTGCCTCAGTGCAGGGGGCTGGACTAGATGACCTCTCAAGGTCTAGGCAGGCCATTTCTGTGTTCCTACGATCATGCTATTCTGCAGCACTCGGGAGGGAAGTGCCTCCTCTTACGGCGCTTTCCCATCACTCGTCGCAGCAGGGCGTCATTGGCACATCCCCGTCAGGCTCCAGCACGGACGTGCCCGAGTGTCTGCAGACACATGTTGCTTCTCTTCCGCTTTGGAGCCTTTCTGGAAACTCAGTCTTTTAATGAGAGGCAGAGGAGCTTCTGTCAGGGCTCTGCACGGGGCCGAGTGGAGGTAGAAATGTCTCGCTGGCGTTACCCCCTCAGTGGGGGAGTGTGAAGGGCTTGGTGGCCTTTACCCAGACAGGGACCAAAAGGCAGTGTGGGCCAATGGATAGAATGAATGGCTGTGAGTCAGGAGGCCTGAGTTCTCGTCTCCCCTCTGTCCCAGCCTTGCTGCCTGACGCTGGACAGGTCAGTTCTCCTCTGCTTCAAGGTGTTTTGCACTTTCATCTGAAGCCTCCAGTGCTGGAGACAAAATACCAGACAAGATTGATCTCAGAGCTGATCCAGTCTGACTGACTCTCTCCATCTCAATTTCCCCCATCTTGGAAAACAGGGCTTTTGAGGAGAGAGTGCTTTGAGCTCTCTGGATGAGAAGCCCGACATCAGGGGTAACTCTCCCTCTTTTGCAAACCTGCCTGCACAGATCCCTGTTTAGCACACGCAGGGCACGTACCTAGCCACAGGCATTTGCCACTGGGAAACAGCCCATGCAGACGTCCTTGTGTCTGTGCTAAGGCCCCCCCCCCCTCCCGGTACTGGGAATCAGGCCCCAAATGTCCTGCTAGCCATGCTCCAACAGCCAAACCGATCCCAGGGTCTGTGTTTGCTCGCCCTAGTCATGAACACGCAGCGCTCACCATGGCTAGAATACAGGCAGTGGGAAGGGGGGACCAGTCGACCTTGCCCCCTTGTAGGACGTAAAGCAACACCGAGCCATTCTACAGCAGCTGCCAAGTGCTGCCCTCACGCGCGTGAATTGAGCCTGTGAGGTTGGTCGTCATCCTCATTTATACAGGGAGGGAACTGAGACACGGGGGATGCGCAAAAGATCGTGGCAGAGGTAGGGCTGCGCTCCAGGTCTCCCGAGAGCCCTGTGCCTTAGCCACAAGAACATCCGGCCCCCGCGCTAGGAGTGGGCAGTCACTATGCGTTTGCACTAAGACGCGGCCTAGGACAATTTAGGTGCAAGGGATTTACGTTATTGCCCCTTCTGCCTTACCAGGGCCACTGGGATTGGGCCGCTCCTTCTCGCTGACTTCTGTGGCCCCTCGTGGGCTAGGCTGGAGAAAGGTCCTTCCTGGTTCAGGGACCCCAACTCTTGTACTTGCTCAGTGCATCCACCTGCATCCCACGCCCCCCTGCTTCCTTCAGGGCTCAGCCGGTTGCCTTTCTGTTCTTCTTCCTCTCAGGATGATTTCCCCTCCCGTCCTTGGCAGCTCGTCCCTGTTGGGTTGGCTTTCCCGTCAGCCCCTTCCAGCGTGCGTTTGGTCAGAGTCGCCGGCTGCTTTCCTCCAGAGAGCGTGTTTGAAGTCTCGGCAGTGTCCCCGCTGCGTGCGGGGTTAATAGCAGAAAAGGCTCCCGGAAGGCGTTGTTCATCTCCAGGCAAACGGGATAAGACGTGTGTGCAGGTTTCCTAGGATTCTTCTCAATTCTCCAGCGGGCCAGATCCCGCGCTGGTGGAGCCGCGTTGACGGCAGTGGAACGATGCCGATTGACCCCAGCTGAGGATCTGTGAAACTCCGGAAGTTAAACTCAGTTTCTTTACACTGAACTTCTCCCTTCCTCCAGTGCGGCCTGATCTGGGGAGAGTCTGCTGGCTGGATCGGCATGTGCAGTAGCTCTCCAAGATCCCAGTGCCACAGACACACACACACCTGCTCACCTTGCTCCCACTGATCTCCGCACTCACGGTAATAAGGTCAGCCATGTGCGAGGCCGTGTCTACATGACAGCTGCTACCGTGACACAGCTGCAGCGCTGCGGCTCCACCACCACTGCAGAGTCCTAGTGTAGACACTTCCTGTGTCAATGGAAGGGGGTTTTCCCTTGGTATAGTTAATCCACCTCTCTAAGAGGTGGTAGCTAGATCGACAGACCTGGCTGCATCTGCAGTGTGTGGGAGGTCAACCTACTGATGGCGCTCAGAGCCCGTAATTTTTCACAGCCCTGAGCGATGTAGCGAGGTTGATCTAAAGGCCTAGGCGTTTGCAGGGTCGAGGCCAAACCTGCATGGGCTACTTGTGTCAACATGTCTTGACATCCCGTGTAGAATTGCCTTTGCTTCTTCCCCTAATTTATCAGTGTTGATAAATGCAAAATAATGCACCCTGAAAAACATCATCCCAACTATACATAGACAATGATGGGGTGTAAATTAGCTGTTACCACTCAAGAAACTGATCTTGTGGAGAGTTCTCTGAAAACATCCATTCAATGTGCAGCGGCAGTCAAAAAAACCTAACAATGTTGGAAATCATCAGAAAAGGGATAGATAATAAGACAGAACATATCATATTGCCTCTATATAAATCCATGGCACGCCCACATCTTGAATACTGCATGCAGATGTGGTCGCCCTATGTCAAAAAAGATATACTGAAATTTGAAAAAGTTCAGAAAAGGGCAACCAAAATGATTAGGGGTATGGAACAGTTTCTGAGGAGAGATTAATAAGACTGGGACTTTTCAGCATGGAAAAGAGACGAATAAGGGGGGATATGATAGAGGTCTATAAAATCATAACTGGTGTGAAGAAAGTAAATGAGGAAGTGTTATTTACTCCTTCTCATAACACAAGAACTAGGGGTTACCAAATGAAATTAATAGGCAGCAGATTTACAACAAACCAAAGGAAGTATTTCTTCGCACAACGCACAGTCAACCTGTGGAACTCCTCGCCAGAGGATGTTGTGAAGGCCAAGACTATAGCAGGGTTCAAAAAAGAACTAGATAAATTCATGGAGGATAGGTCCATCAATGGCTATTAGCCAGGATGGGCAGGGATGGTGTCCCTAGCCTCTGTTTGCCAGAAGCTTGGAATGGGCGACAGGGGATGGATCACTTGATGATTACCTGTTCTGTTCATTCCCTCTGGGGCACCTGGCATTGGCCACTGTTGGAAGATAGGATACTAGGCTAGCTGGACCTTTGGTCTGACCCAGTATGGCCGTTCTTATGTTCCCCTCTGAGACGTCCCGGGAGGGTGCCCACCTGAGATCGCCGTTATAATGGAGGGGAGGGGGGCGGTCAGTTTGCCATCACTTTCTCCTGCGTACTTGAAATACTGGCGGCAGTAGCAGGAATCTGCAATGTTGATCACTGTTACCTGTCAGACCTTTTCCTTCTTGCCCTTCCCCCTGCTCTGGATCCCTGATCGGAGCATCTGCAGCATCGCCTGGGCTGCTCTGAGCCCCCACCCCTGTAAGCACCGGAAGCCAATGACGTTCTCTGGCAGACAAGCACTGAGGTCTCCCCTGCCCCTTGCAGAACTGCGGTTCTAATGGGGTGAGTACCAGAGAGTTGTGTGCCTGCTAGATGCCATGTGGCTTTTCCGTGGGGTCAGGTACCTGGGCACTGGGGTAGGGGGCATTAGAAATGCAGGTAGCTGAATAGACAGGCTCGGTGGGTGGGTGAACAGACGTTCAGAATAATCCCGTCCCCCCAACGCCGTTTCCAGGAGCTGCCTTCCGGGAATCTGCAGTTTCCCCTTTGTGCTGCTACCGATCTCCTGGGGCTCTCCAGATCTCCTGGGGGGCGTTGGTTCCTTTGGCCATCCCTGTAGACCCCTTGCCATGATGACGTCTCTCCCTTCCTGAGTGCTTCATGGCAGCCCCGGGCGCCCTCGGTGCATTGGCTGCAGCCTTGCAAGGCTGCTTGCCTCTGATTTTCCCTTCTCTAGTGTTTGACTCTGAAGGAGACCGAGGCGCTGGACCGAGATCCCTTGATGACTAGGTGGCTGGGCTGGGCCTTTGAGAAGGCCGGCGTATGTCTTCTGTGCCTCTGGCACCCAGTGGCAGAGAGAGACCCTCCAGGCCAGGCAAGCACCAATGGCCCTGCGTGTCCCGAGCAGAGATCTAAGACCAGTGGGTGATCTGAACTGAATAACATGGGGACATGGGGCCCAGCCCTGAGCGGGGGCCGGGGGCAACGCGAGAGCTGCAGGAATAGCCGCTGGGGGCGGGCTGGCTCAGATGCTCCTTGGAGGCACAGTCCCTGCCTGGCTTCCCCGGTGCTCCAGGGGAACAGCGATTTGCTGCTAGCTTGTCCCCTCCTTCCCCAGCCTGCACCCAGTTCCCTGCCCACCTGCTCCCAAGGGAGTAGCAGATGTGCAGCACTTATCGTTGATCCCAGGTTGGGGTACCCCACACAGGAGTATCGGGGGCGGGGGGAGATTCTTCCTCCCCTGTGTGGGCATGCAGCCCATCGTAATGATCGGCCCGATCCCGAGCGCCTCACTGAGCCCTCACCCAGGCCAGACTCCCTGTGAGCGCAGGGGGTGAGCTGTCCAGACACAAGCGCAGGTGGTAGGCAAGCAGCCTGCGGTGGCCGAGATCCTCGCTGCTCTGCCAGAGACCCGCAGGGCCGTTTGCTGCTGCAGCTCGGGCTGTTTGTGTGGGTTGGAGAACAGCCGCGGGGCTGACTCACGTGGCTGGCCTGGAGCAGCAGCAGCACCTCTTAAAATGAACACTTAGATTAGTCCTCGGCATGTAATTAATCCAATAATTACATCAGATTAGCCCAGTGGTGTGTTTAGAAGCTTTTAATTGATAATTAAGGAGGGAGGCCCGTGAACAGGCACCGGGTAGGAGTCGGAACTACGCTTTCCCACTGGCGAGCTCTCGGTAGGGGTTTGCCGGCGCCGCGGGAGGCATTCCATTGCTGATGTTCTGGAGTGTACCCTGCTGCGGGGCTGTAACTTTCCAGCAAGGTAGGGAGAATCGGATTGGAATAAATGACTCATCAGGTAGGACTTTTCCCTTTGCGTGAGGACTTACCCCTGCCCGGTGGGGTGTCAGGGGTCACTGTGCTGCAGGAGGTGGTGTTTTCTCTGATGAATACAGACCATGGGGCCATGTTTGATCATTAAAGACCCCTGAACCTGTTGGGAAGAGCAGAGGTCTGAGTTCTTTGTGTCTCAGCCACCTTTCAGCTTGGATATTTACAGTCTGTCAATTAGTCTCTATATTTCCCGTCAGTGAAATGGACACAACATTCTCAGGCCCGGATGAGTACGGCACTCAAGCATACGCTTAAAATTAAGCTTCTGGTTAAGTGCTTTGCTGAGTCGGGGCCATAAACAGCTGCTGCATTCCTCCCCAGAGGTGGCTGCATTAAAGTGGTGGGCCAAGCCTAAGAAAAGAGCTGGGCTTTTTGCAGCGTGCCCTGAAGAGCAACAGATCTGGGGTATTTCTGATCCTGGATGCAATGAATTCCAAATTCTCCGGGAAAACACCCTGCCAGAAGCCCTCTCTGTTAAATCAAGGGAGATGCAGCTTCGCTGGCTCTGCAAATGCAGCTAGGGCCGTACATATGGCATAGCAGGGGGGCGTAGGTGTCACAAAAAGGGGGAATCTAAGGCCGTTTAGGGCTCCCTAGGTCACCAACCACACCTTGGACTCCACTGGGAACCTGCAGGCAGCCAGTGCCAAGCACGGAGTACTAGGGTCAGGTGCTCCTAATGAGAAACCCCATTTGCCCAAATAGCTGCAGATCCCCAGTCGATTTCCAGTGCACCCCATGGAGAGCGCTTTGCAGCAGCGTAATGTGGAAGGGGCAAAGGCGTGGATGGGAGTAGCAAGGTCTGTGTGGCCAGAAACAAAGGGGGAAAATCCTGGCCCGGTCACGGCTGGTGTGTGATTGTCTTACCGCAGCTGGGGATTCAGCAAGGCTCTGGGTTGAGTAACAAATGGCTGAGAAGTGTCTCAGCGAAAGGGAGAGGTGTAATCCTGCCCGTGACTCATTGCCGAAGTACGGCCCAGGGCTGAGCCCAGCCTGTAGCCTTCTGCCGCCTACCTTAGTCTGCCTTTATCTTTAGAACAGAGGTCAAGGCCGCAGTTCCAAGCTTGACGTGTGATTCCCCATCTTGACGTGTGATTCCCCTCACGTGTGATTCCCCGTCTTGACCCGGATCCAGATGGACTCTCCCGTGCTGGCATCTCTAATCTCCGCCAGCCCCGTTGCCGTAAGGAATATCAAGGCTGCTGCAGCGTGCTGTGTGGAATTCGAATCGGGGTGCCCTGTTGGCTCATGCCAGGCAGGCAGTGCTGCCCGGCTTTAGGCAAAGCTTGGGTGACTCCAGCCTGTGAAAAGGGGCTTGTTGCAAACCTGCGAGGGGGGGACACCTGCTGTTACCCACTGCCTGCTTCTTTCGGAGGCATTTAATCAGTGCAGTGGGCTCCTCCCGCCTGCTGGTGTGGCTCTAAGTGCCTGCTGGGCACATCAAAGCTCCTTGGAGCTTTCTTTGGCAGGAGCAATTTCACTTTCCCATTTATTTGCACTGTCGCTAAATCCCCACACAGCCAACGCCAGCATGGGAGGGAGCAAGGTGCTGCTGCTCTGATGCCCTCCAGCCTCATGCTTACGCACATGGGCCTCTGCCCTCTGATCAGCAAACCCCTCGTTCCCCATCCTGCGCCAGCACTGTCACAAGGGCTGAAGTGCTCATGTTTGAGTGCTTTGTGTACGGGTCTGGCCTGGTCGCAGCCCATGGTACGAGAAGCTGGGAATACCAGAGGGGCAATGACTCACCGTGGGCCAAAGTGGGTAGAAGTTGGAGAAAGGAGGTGAAATGAAATGAACGAGAATTTGGGAGTGAATCTCGGGGTGAACTAGGGACGGGTGGAATAGGCTCTCGAGGGAAGCAATGGCCGTCCCATGGCTCAAATGGAGCTATGACCATTTACACCAACTGATTTGCCCCCATCGGACTTTAATTCTGATCGCACGCCAGTGTAAACTTGGCATCCTTCCAGGCAGTCAGCAGAGTTGCACGGATGTGAAACCGGCGTGAAATGAGCATTGGTGTCTCAATTTCTTGCTGCAAAAGGATGACTAGAAAGAGCACTTCTGTGCTCAGCTGGGCTATTTAAAAGTTTCTGGTGGCTTTTGGGGTTTTTTTAATGTGCGAATAGCAGGGCAATCAGGAGCCGAAAGAAGAAATAGGTTGAGGGGCCATTTCCTCAAATTCAAACTTCCTGTGCAGTTATTTTAAGTGACTAATGGCTACGTTGCTGCTGCTTCCTTTCTGCAGCCATAATCAGGTGGTGCCTTCTCTGCCACGTGCGGCTCTCTCTGTTTGCTGCTAGCACCATTCGTCATCCTAAGCTCAGGTGTGTGCAGCACTGACTTGACAGCCTCGCTCTGACAAATTTGGTACAGCTGAGAAGAGATCAGGCATAAGGGTGGAGACAAGCAGAGTCTGAGAAGGGATCAGTGGGGGCAGCCTTCACAAAGAAGGTCAGAATCATTATTATTTTTTATACATAGGGAAACAGACACATAAAGGTGCAGTGACTGGCCCAAGGTCATCCAGTAGATTGGGGAATAGAACCCAGGTCTCCGAGAGTCTCAGGCCAGTGTTCTGTCCATTAGGATGTGCTGCCTCCCCTGTAAGAGCCGCTAGATGTTTCCTGAGTGTAAAGAATGGCATGACAAAGTCCTGAGGCGCTGAAGCAAGGGAGAGACAAGGGGGACCCCAAAGGAGAGTATGGGTTGGAGCGTAGGAACATAGGACTGGACGGGACCTCATGGGTTCAGTCCCCTGCTATCACAGGCATCCCCGTCATATAATCCCAGTCATACACTTACCAAGCTCCATCTCACATGAAGTGAGGTTTGTGGAGCAGTGGCTGTCCAGCTTTCGAAGGGAACAATCCTCTTCCCTGTATGACCCCTTCATCCCCTGGTGCTTGGCTGTCAAACGTTTCGTTGTGCAGAACACCAGGAAGGGCGCCCCAGAGCACAGCTTGAGGGGCGTCTCACAGGGGAAGAGGCAGCAGGATTCTGTCAGAATCTGCGTGTGGGGCAGAAGGATAGACACAAACCCCCAGACAACACCGAGACGGTTAAGTCTGAGGGACCGAGTGGACAGTGGAGACAGCGGTGGTGATGGACAGGGAAAGGGGAGGGAATGGGGCGGTACCAAGGATGCAGCCTGACTTTCAGACATGTTGCGCATCTGCAGGTCCTGTTGACTTCAGCTGGGATTGGGGGTGCTCAGCATTCCTGGAGCGGGCTGGAGTGCTGCCGGAGCAGTCCAGAGCATCACTCCAGTGCCTGAAATACCGTGCGGAGCTCCGGCGTGGCTCCAGCACTATACCCAGTGCTCCTGCACCACTGCTCCCAGAGATCGGGCACTTCGCTCTGACTCCTTAGAGCCCAGCGTGGTTCTGAAGAGGGAAGGAGCCCTAGTCACTGAGGGACTTAACGTATTGTTTCAAATGCTCCGCCTGTGCTTGCAGGGAATCCAAAACTGTCCTCACAGCCTTATGGGTAAAACCCCACCACTGCATCACAGAGGCTTGCAATCTGCTCATCGAGCACGCTTAGGCCAGCCCTCTTGAAACCCCTATGCTAAATGTTTCATTAGCAGTAGCCTGAACTCTTACCGCGGAGAGACTGGCATCTGGCAGACGGAAACCAGGACTCCTGGGTTCTATTCCCCATTCTGCCACTAACCTAGTGTGTCAACAACCTAGAGCAGCCCTCAGAGGACCCAACCCTGTTCACACTGAAGTCAGCGTTACCGACTTGAATCAGAGTGTGACTGGGTGCTTGGGGCATTAGCATTCCAATCGGTGAAGTAGGGATAATAATAACGTCCTCACACAGAGGGCTGGAGTGAGGCTTAGTAAATGACTGAGCTAATGTGTGCAGATGAGAGGCACTAGAGCAGTACAGTGGGATGATACTGTTATTGCTGCTTTTCATCCTGAGGTATCCTGGACACGTATATCCTGGATGTCCAGAAACCTACTCACCCCCTGGCTCCCTCTGGACACTAGAAGCAGGGCCGGCTCCAGGCACCAGCTGAGCAAGCTGGTGCTTGGGGCGGCAGATTGTTCGAGGCGGCATTCCACCCAATGCTAGGGCGGCACGGCCGCTTTTTTTTTTTGTTCCGCTCCGGCTGCCCTGTAGGGGGCGGCGGCGCGGAGAACCAGAGCGCCCTGCAGGGCAGTCCTCTTCCTTCCCTCCCCGCCGACCGGAGCGGAGCCCTCGCGGCAGGAGGCGACGCAGCGGGAGGGGCCGCGTGGCAGCGCCCCTGCTGTAGCCCTGGCCACTCCCCTTCTCTCTCTCTCCCTCCCGCTCCCCGCCCCAGCCAGTCCCCCTGCACCCGCGCTCCGGCCACGCCGCAGGTTTTTTTTTTTTTTTTTTTTTTTTGCTTTGCCGTTCTGGCCGCCCCGTTTTGGTTTTTTTTTTGCTTGGGGCGGCCAAAAAGCCAGACCGGCCCTGACTAGAAGACTCCACTCTTGATAAAGATACACTTTTGACCCCTCATCTGCTCAGACTGTCGTAAAGTCTAGGATGAGCCATTGCATTTACTTTTATACTGGCTTAAATCAATGTCTCTTCTGGCAGGAAGGTCCTGCTGGGGGGATGTCTGATAGAGCTTGTGCGCCCCTTACTTTTATTCGATGGAGAGGTCTCTTTACCCAGAGCATTAAGCTGAACAGGGTGGGGGGGTTAGCTACAGATGGATCCCAGTCACAGTGGAGCCCGGTCACAGAGAATGCCCCTCATTGGGGAGTATGTTTCTTGACCTCCTGGCTCTTGCTCCAACACGTATCAATGGTACAAAATCTCCTGCCTAGGGAACGGTCCCTCGGCACTGCAGAATATTTTGATTTTTAATGGACACATCTGTAAGCCAAGCCGCCGCCATCTGTTCCAGCCTCTGATTTAAGATTCCAATATTCTTCCGCATCATACAAGGAGCGAGCCGGATACAGTGGGGAATTAGAGGCCTTGCCAAGAATTTGTCTTGGGGCTAAGTTGCCAGAGTTTGGGATGCAAGCCGAGCTGGTTTCTGACAGCGACCAGCCAGCTCTGCGGCATCGCAGCCTCCTGGCCCCCCATATGGTTAGGGATCAAGAGGTGTGAGAGTGAAAGGATGGGCAGGAGGGAATAGGAAGGGAGCTGGGGAAATAGCTGTGAATCCATCATCCCTATAAATGGGTGGAGCATCTGCTTTAAAGTTTGTATAGCCTGGGGTTGTACTGACTTTTCTGCCCCATGCCAAGGGTGTTCCAGGGGCAGCTGCTAGCAAGGGGAGCCCTGCCATCACCACAGGGCCGTAATCCTGATCTCCACTGGAGCCCCCGAGATCCATTGACTTTGGCAGCTAAACCTCCCTGCTCAGGGGAGGCAAACTAATTACCCCCCTCCGCTCATGGGGAATAAGGATGGATAGTTAACTTGTGCTCCTGCTGACTCATTGGCCTTGCAATAAATAGCAGGGCCCAAATTGTTGTAGGGCCTACATAAATACCCAAACCTACTCCAATTGAAATCAGCAGCAGAATTTCTGTCATGAATAACAGGAGCAGGATCGGGCCCACTAACGTGGCTATTATTGTACTGTATCTTTAACGAGCAAGGGGGACGGGCTTGGCAGTGACACTACATGATGGCACCGAGCTGTTTCTTTTGGGTGCCTGCCCCCCATCATAGAGCACTGTTAGACCATTTCCCTTCTCGTGCTGAGTATTCAATGAATGCAAAAGTTGGGGCCCAGAGAACAATACGCAGATCGAGGGCCACGTCCAAAGCCCAAGGAAGCCCCGTGACATCCCCCACCCCCACCCTGAAAGCCCTACGTCTTTGGCACACCCTGCCAGCAGAAGGTGATCTTCTGGGGAAGAAGAGCACTGAGTTCAGTCCTCCAAGGGCTGCCCAGAGGGACTGCCCAAGAGCAGCAGCAATGAGGATTGGTTCTCAGGCAGGAGCCAATCAGGGCTCATCAGGCAAGATAAAAAGGTCTGGCTGCTTCTTCCAGAGGCCAATTCTGGGTGAAGCTAGAACAGGGGAGGAAGGATCTTAACCCAAGAAGCCTGGCCTGTGCCTATCTCTGACTGCACCTTTTGGTTAAGTCAGCAAAGGGCTGTTTTGTGTTTGGGAATTTTGATTTAAGTATCAATTTACAGCTGTGAAATCAGGGCGCACTCACTTCATGAGACATTTCGTTGGCCCAGGCAAGCCTGTGACCTACTATTAGGTGTCTACCCATTGATCTCTGGATCAGGTCTTAATGGGTAATGGCAAAAAAACTAACTTCTCACCTGGTCTATATACATACCCTGAAATCACCTCCCTTCCGAGAAAAGGCTGAGAAAATCAGGACTTAGATCCCACAGGGATGAGTGCCACGTAAGAACCTAAATACAGCAGAGCAGCTTTAGACCATGCCCTAAAGGGTCAACAGACTTGGCCACCATTAGAGCAGGGAGGAGAATGTCCTGCCTCCAGATAGAGTGAAAGAATAATAAAAGAAAGGTGAAGTTGATAGCCATGATATAAATCAGACGTTAGGAATTGTGGAAAATTGATAAGGGAAGTCAAGGAACACAAGGAGAAATCTAGGGCCAGTCGAGTTAAGGACAATAAGAAGGAGTGTTTAAAATATAATAGGAACAAAAAGAATCCTGACAATGGTGTTGGGCCATTGCTAGATGGAAATGCTAGAATTATCAATAATAATGCAGAAAAGGCAGAAGTGTTCAATAAATATTTCTGTTCAGTGTTTGGGGGAAAAAACAGATGATGATATAATCTCATCACAGGGTGATGATAACACTCTTTCCGTTCCATTAGTATCTCTGGAGGATATTAAACAGACACTACTAAAATAAGTCATTTTTAAATCAGCAAGTCCAGAGAACTTGCATCCAAGAGTTTTAAAAGAGCTGGGGAGGCTGTTGCTGGACCATTAATGTTGATCTTCAGTAAAACTTGAAGCACTAAGGAAATTCCATAACACTTGAAGAAAGCTAATGTTGTGCCAATTTTTAAAAAAGGTAAATGGGATGATTCGGGTAATTATTGGCCATCAATCCCAGGAAAGATAATGAGATAGCTGATACAGGACTGAATTAATAAAGAATTAAAGGAGGGTAATGTAATTAATGCTAGTCATCAAGAGTTTATGGAAAGCAGATCCTATCACACTTGATTTTTTTTTTTTTTGGATGAGATGACAAACTTGATTGATAAAGGCAATAGCGTTGACATAATATACTTAGACTTCTGTGGGGCATTTGACTTGGTACCACATGACATTTCAATTTAAAAAACCCACAGTGATATAAAGTTAACATGGTGCACCCATTAAATGGATTAAAAATTGGCTAACGGATAGGTCTCAAAATGTAACTATAAATGGGGAATCATCATCAGGCTGGTATATTTCCAGTGGAGTCCCACAGGGATTGGTTCTTGGCTCTGTGCTATTTAACATTTTTCAAAATGGGGGCGTGGTAAATAATGAAGGGAATGAGTCACTGCTTCAGAGCGATCTGGATTGCATGGTAAACTGGGCACAAGCAAAAAAATGTGGTTTAATACAGCTAAGTGTATACAGGATGGGAGACTATCCTGGGAAGCAGTGACGCTGAGAAAGATTTTGGAGGCTGTGGAGAATAATCCACTAAACCTGAGATCCAATGTGACGCTGTGGCCAAAAGAGCTAATGTGATCTTAGGATGCATAAACAGGAACCTTGAGTAGAAGACTATTTTACCTCTGTGTTTGACACTGGCGTGACCACTGCTGGAATCCTGTGTCCGGTTCTGGTGCCTACAATGCAAGACAGATGTTGATAAATGGGAGAGGGTTCAGAGAAGAGCCATGGGAATGATTGAAGGGTTAAAAAACCTGCCTTACAATGATAGAGCTCTTTGAGACTATCTGTTTAGCTTAACAAAGAGAAGGTCCAGGGGTGACTTGATCACAGTCTATAAGTATCTGCGTGGGACACAAATATTTGATAATGGGCTCTTCAGTCTAGCAGAGAGACGTATAACACGATCCAGTGGCTGGAAGTTGAAGTTAGACCAGTTCAGTCTGGAAATAAAGGTACATTTTTGAAAGTGAGAGTAATTAACCATTGAACAGTTACCAAGGGTCGTGGTAGATTTTCCATCATTGACAGTATTTAAATACAGACTGGATGTTTTTCTAAAAACTCTGCTCCAGGAATTATTTTGGGGCAGTTTCATGGCCTGTATTACACAGGAGGTCAGGCTACATGATCACAGTGGTCCCTTGTGGCCTTGGAATTGGCAGATATAATCATCACGATTCATAGAATCATAGAATATCAGGGTTGGAAGGGACCTCAGGAGGTCATCTAGTCCAACCCCCTGCTCAAAGCAGGACCAATCCCCAACTAAATCATCCCAGCCAGGGCTTTGTCAAGCCAGGCCTTAAAAACCTCTAAGGATGGAGATTCCACCACCTCCCTAGGTAACCCATTCCAGTGTTTCACGACCCTCCTAGTGAAATAGTGTTTCCTAATATCCAACCTAGACCTCTCCCACTGCAACTTGAGACCATTGCTTCTTGTTCTGTCATCTGCCACCACTGAGAACAGCCGAGCTCCATCCTCTTTGGAACCCCCCCTTCATTTGTATTTATTATATTTTGTCTTTATTATAATTGATATTTTTAATCATTAGCTGTTATCTGTCAACAGTGTGTTTTGCGCTAAATGGGACCCAAATATAAACAGAGTTGCTTAGAAATTATGGGCCCAAAATGCATAATACCTAGGGTAGCACTTAGTACAGTGCAGTAATAACAGGTTAGAAAAGTGATAATAACAACGTTGTAACCACTTCTACCTTGAATAAGTGTTTTGAGGTTTGGGCTCTAAGAGAGAAAACCAGGTAAGATAAGATGATCTTGTACGAGGGGAAGCTTAGGGACTGTCATTTGGGTTTCCTGGTCTCGCTCTTCTCCCCTGTACTTCATTGCTAAGGTGGATAACACATGCAACGTGGGTTAGTGTGTGTGTGCATGGGGTGGGAGTGAGGGCACATCACAGAAGAAATGGCTTTTGGGGTCTTGATCTGTCCACTAGAGTAGCGAGCAGGCAGTGCTTAAAGAGATGTGCTCTGATTTCTCGGCGGTTTATTCTTTAGTATGTCTGACATCTGGATTCCTTAGTTCTCTTTTCTCTTCTGTAACATACTGCAGCACATGGTTGTGATTTTATAGCTAGCTGGGTTGGTTACAATGCATGCAGGTTTTTAGGGGGAAACCAAGAAATGGAAAGGCTGAGTAAATATACCAGGAAGGGGCTGACAGCGCCATTAAAAGTACAAAGTTTGGTCTATAAAACAACCTACTTGAGTAGGATTTTGCTTGAAGGAGAGGGAGAGTAGTTTAGTGCTGAGAGTAAAGGAATCTGGACTCCTCCTGTCTCCTTTAGCGCTTGCATTGACTCACTATGAAACCTTGAGCGACTCACTTTAACATGATGGTGATAAACATTCCTACCTCCTGGGAGCGTGGGAGGGATTGTCTACATGGGGAATTGCTCTGGTTTATTTAACAAAAGGTGTGAATTTAAACCGGTGCAAACCCATGTAGACATTTTTACATCCGTTTAGTTTAAGGCGATTAGGAACAGGTTTGAGCTAAACCAGGAGCCCCTCTTCAACTGAAATCAGAGCGTTCACACAGAGGGTTGCACTGGTTCAACTAACCCAGTTTAATTAAACCAGTGCAAGTTTATGTGTAACCAAAACCTGAGAATTAATTAATTAATGCGCATGAAACGCTTTGGGATTCCAGGTGGAGGGGTGCTGTAGAAGTGAAGCGCTAACTCTCATTATTTCGGTTTAGACCTGGCTTATTTTGCTGTAGCTTAAGTCAATTAGGAAGAAGTTTAAGATAAACTGAAATAAGCCCCTCTTAAACCAAAATCCGACGATCTCCACAAGGTTTTACACTGGCTCAACTATAAACCAGTTCAGCTAAAGCAGTGCAAGTGTGCACGTGGACAGGGCCTCAGGGCCGCCCTCACCTTCTTCTCTTTCCAGCTGATCCTGGACAGGGTGAGCTGTCCCGAGTGTAAGGCTGTGTCTCCCCCCAAGTTGATTAGAGAAAGGGAAAGCAGAGGGAGTGATTGTCCTCAGCTTTGTACCTTGTTTCCTCATGGCCAATGGCAGCATTTCACACTGACATGGCACCAGTGCACGTGGCTGCACAAGGCGTCAGGCAGTGGAGAAAACAATACAACAAGCAAGAGTTGTGGAAGGAAGATCAACCCCCATGCTTGGAGGAAGCTTTCTGTGGGGCAGGGTACCCCACCATTGCCTGAGACAGGGCTTCTTCCACTGAAGCTGGTGCTAGTCACGGTCAGAGATGGGCCCCTGGCTAGAGGGACCCCGGGTCTGATCCAGTCTGGCAGGTCCTGTACTCCTGATCAGGCCTAATGGGCATAGTCACCAGCTGGTAGGGAGCTGGTAGGCTGCTTCTCTTCTGCATTTAAAGGTCCAGTGATGAGACAAGCCTGCAAGGGGAGGTTCCTGGGTAAAGGGGGAGCTTCCATGGTGACTAGGTGGTTGTGGAAAAGACTGCTTGAAGGGGAGGGACATTTGCCATCACCGGGTTTCTCCGGGGGTCGCCCTGGGGTTTGAGGCAGCTGGGTCTTTGTGCTGACACCATATTTCTGTTGGTAAGAGCTGAGCCAGACAGTCTGTGTTCAGTGGCCGAGGCTGCACTGCCCAGATGAAGCCCAAAATGGTGGGTTTTGGTGCCGTCCTCTCGCCCATAAACCAAACGTCCTGTGTGCATGTGATGTGCCAGAGGACCTGGCCTTCTGTGGGTTCGGGGGCCTTTGTGTGCCCCCAGCATGCTGACACTCAGGCCTTTTCTCTCTCGCTGTCTCTGACTGCAAGCCTGGGACTGAAAAAGAATAACATGGAGGGAGTTCTCCTGGACAGGCGCCTGTGACAAAGGCTCCCATGGGCTGGTTCGGCCGTGGCCCTCCAAGTTCCACGTTGCTTGCAGAGTGTTTGCCATCACTTGGGTTCTCACCATCTCTCTTTCCTTCCCTGCAGGACATGCGGAAACATGTCACCATGACGCTCCTGGATACAGAGCAGTCCTACGTGGAGTCCCTCCGCACCCTGATGCAGGTATCGTGCCGCCGAGGCCCGTGCAGAACGCCCCAGGGGAGGGGAGCGGGGGATCGATCGCACAAACCCATGGACTGCATGCAGAGATTGGAACCTGTGTCCCACATGGGACATTGAGGCTGGGACACAAGACCCATTCCAAATACAGCTCTTTAGCCATCAGTAGTAGTGGGGCTTTTATCATATGCAGGTATTTATCCACTAGAGGGCAGTGCTGCGCATAGCTATGGCTCCGAAAGCAGGGTAGTGAGTATGGTACTATCTGCTCTCTTTCCCTTTGCAAATGCTCCTGCCTCAAGAGAAGCTGGGCAGGCCGCTCGCTAGACTGCGATTGTCAATGTCTGTATCATTGTGCTGCAGTAGCGAGCACAGGGCCAAATCCTGCCTTCACGTACAGCTGAGGATGTCACTGGGGCTGCATGGCTGGAATGTGGCCCATAGCCATCGTGGGGGCGGTGATGTCTTAGGTAGCAAGGACCAGTTCCATGGAGGACTTTGACTGTCAAGGCAGAGACCCTGAACTGGCCTCTGTGTTCGGTGGGAGCCTACGGGGAGAGCAGAGCGCTGGGGTGCTGTGCTCACTGCGACCTGTGCCAACATCCTGTCTGTCTTATCTGGGGTTAGCGTTAGCCACTCAACCTTCATGCAGGCCCTGAGAAAGCAGGGAGATAGTGCTGCTCCCAGTGGGTGTAAAGGAGGCGCAGAGCTGGAGTGGTCTGCATGCTGCTAACACCTCACTGCTCCCCCAGCGGCTCTGCCCAGAGGTTGGATACCCTGGGGAAGAGGCGTGAACTTTGCCGGACTCCGCAGGTGACAGCTCTGGGATTGGAGCAAGAGGGGCCCAGAATGGCCCTCTAAGTTCGGTAACAAGCTGAGCCGTTCCCCACCACAGGCTCATGGAGGCGGGATGGTACTCGGGGACCAGCAGTATCGCACGCTGCAGAGAAGTCCAGCGGGATGAGTGTGGCTGTAGCCCCCTTGCCTAGGGACCGGAGGAGGCAGTCCATCCCAGCAGCGAGTGCCGCGGCTCAGAGGAGTCAAGGATGCTCCAGCCCAGGCCCTGCCTCCGCAGACAATGGCTGACGTTCTGCTTTTCAGAGGGGCTCTGGACTCCAGGGATTGGCCTGCAGCGTTTGATGTTAGATGTCTCTTCGTGCAGACAGATTTCACCAGACAGGCACGTGTTCAACTTTGCAGGGGCCGCATCGGAATAACCCTGGACAGGGTCACACGGCACTTTGTTACGCTGATCTTCATTAACCACTTGGAACAAAATGTGTATTCCCAGACCCAGCTGCCCTCAGGGACCTTTGAATGAACTCTGTAGGGAAAGGACTTTGAACAGCTACCTACATCTGGAGGTGACCTGGTAGGATGTTCAGCGGCTGATATCCAGCTTCATATTCATAAACTGCTCCCAAGCCATGACTTGTACCCACAGACCTGGGGAATGCAATGGCTTTAAGAAGTCACTCAGTCTCTGCTATAGGCAGCCATCTGCAGCCAGGATACAGAAGTGGCCAAGGTGGAGACCCCGGAGCATTCACGAATGGCCTTGGAGAAATCTCTCACGTAGCCTGTGGTTGCCCTTGTCTCTGAATCAGAGGAGGGGACCTATGGAGATTACCAGGATAAACCACCTCTGCTGGGGCTGCCGTGCAATATTAATGATGACAAAGTTAATCAAGGAGCCCATGGAAGAGACATCTGCAGAGCAGGGATGATCTTGCAGCAGCATGGAGTTGGATTAGATGTTTGTGTCCAGATTGTGTTGGTCTAGAAGTGAGCTGCTTGAGAAGCTCAGCTGGCTACTGTTAGTGCTAAAAGGGACCAGTGCAAGGAGCAGAAATTGGGCATGTGCCCTTTTTAGTCTTCGTGAGGCATAAAAACGGCCCGGAAGGATGGGGGGTTTTGGATAAGGGAGCATTATTTTTAATCTTTGTTTCTAATAGAGTAGCATGTAGAGGATCAGGGTCTCATTGTGCTAGGTGCTGTACAAATATAGAGCAGGACAATTCCTGCCCCGAAGAGCTCAAACTAATCTAAGCTAAGGAGCAACAGCTGGCCTAACAGAGGCGGGAAAGGATGGTCCAGTATTTGGGGTGCCTGCCTGGAACTTGGCTGTCCCGGGTTCAAACTCCTGTCCTGCCACAGGCATTCTGCGTGACCTTGGGCAAGTCACTTAGACTATGTCTACACTACAGACCTTACAGTGGCACGGCTATACCACTGCAGCTGCACCGCCGTAAGGTCTCCCATGTAGCCGCTCTTTGCCGATGGAGGAGAGCTCTCCTTCCGGCATAATTAAACCACCCGAAACAAGTGGCAGTAGCTATGTCGGCAGGAGAGCGTCTCCCACCGACGTAGCACTGTCACACCAGCGCTTTTGTCCATGAAACGTATGTTGGTCAGGGGTGTGTTTTTTCACACCCTGACCGACAAAAGTTTTACCAACAAAAGTGCTAGTGTAGACAAGACTCCCATCTCTCAGTTCCCCGTCTGTACAGTGAGAAGAACAGCACTGGCCTACTTCAGAGAGGTGGGGTGAGAATAAATGTTAAAGACTGGGAGGTGCTCCTATACCACGGGGCCGTATAAATAGATAGCCGAGATGAGGGACAGTACACGAACAACGAGTGTTAACATAGTGCCAGCGGCTTTGCATCTTCCATCCCCTACCTCCTCTCTCAGTGAATAGATGGGCGGATTCTCTCCCCTGAGGTCCTAGCTCCTTAGTGGGAGACCAGCAAAAGTCCTCCAGCTCCCAGAGAAAAATGAAGCAGACAGATTTGACGCCGATGCAGCGACACCAAGAATACAGGGACTGGCAGGCACGAAAGGCTGCTCCTTGCAGGGTGGTTTTTCTGCTGCTTGTTCAGCTACAGCTTTGATTTATTTCTTTGTAAAAGAAAACCCTTTGGTCTAACCCAAGTCAGAAAGTCTCTGCTTTTCAGGGAATGGCCTCGGAGCCACGGTGCACAGGAGCCAGGAAAAAAATAGCCCTGAGGCTTAGGAGAGAACCGCATGATGCAGAACATAAGCTCTCGGGAGAGAGTGCCAATGCACAAACGCTTCCCCTAGGATATCCCATGATGCCCAGGGAGCATTCCTGCGTTGGGTCACTCGGCGGAGGGGAGGGGAGGCTCAGAGTTCAGAAAGGAACTGGCTTTGTGGGGATGATTAATAGGCCTAGGAACTGTTCCCATCACAGCTGCTCCAGCCCGTCAGGCTGTGACAAGGTGCTTTCTGTGGGGCCAAGCTGCTTAGAGCCACGTGGCCGAGGCCAGGCAGTTACATTTAGTAGGAGCATTTCTTTCCCTTTCTCTGCTGGGATTGCCAGGCTGGATACGGGCGCTTAGCTTGAAACCAGGTGTGCGCTCACGAAACAGTTGTGTTCCCCCTTTGGATTTATAGGGTGAGATCCTGGCCCCACTGAAGTCAGTGGACGTTTTGCTATTGATTGCAGTGGAGTCAAGATTTCACCCTTCGCAACAAGGAGAAAGGGCCTGCCTCTCCCAAGCTCTCGGCCCCTTTGACATAATGTTAAAAAAATGCACTAAAATAACATCAGCACTGCACATAGTCTCATTGTGGTTTTCCTCTCCCCCACCGACCCCCTGGCCCCCGGCTGTTCATTGTATTTGCATATTGTCACTCATTAACGCTGTAGTAAGCTTGTACGTTCTTCAGGGCCGGGATGGGTGTGTACAACACCTAGCACAACGCAGTTCTGATCCCTGATTGGGACCTCTAGGTGTCACTGTCATCTGAACCATCATTACATGACCAGCCACAGAGATCGAATCAACCATCTCCTACCAGGCCTGCAGACACGCCATATCCTGTCCCATCGCGCCCCTTCCTGCTCAAATGCCCGGGCAAGTCGATGGGCCTTGCAACATACTCGGACGGTCACCAGATTCCGGCTGCTTCAGACCGAGCACTGGTGTCATTTCACCACCTAACAAGCACTCGGCACGAGCAGCCCTGCCTCGAGAGCCTGGCAGCAGATGGCAAAGCTACCGACCACATTGGCAAGGGGCCCATGCAAAAGAACCAGACTGCAGGTTTCAGGCAAGATGCAGCTGCCATGTGATCATGTGACACCAGCTGGCAGTGTGGCAGTGCCCTGCCCCCCCCCGCTGTGAAATCTCATGCCAAATGATGGACACACCCCTTCAATCAAACGTGCCGATGTCACCTTCATGACGACTTCTGGTTAGTTCCCCCAGCCTACCAGCACCATCGCGCTTTTATCCAATGGGCCTTCAGCGAGCTAGTTGACATCCACGCCTCAAGCACTGGGGAAGGTCATTGACGGCACTGGCTGGGTCGGATGAAGTAGAGTCCATGCCTCCTCCTCCCAACAGCTCCCTAGACACACTGAACCTGGGAGGTGCCTGGAGAAAAGCTCCACGCACAAGAGCAATGGCTCCCAGATTTGTGCAGGAAGAATGAACCCGCCGAGGGGAACCCCATCTGCTCCCATTGCAGCTCGCAGGGGAGCCAACACCTCGTGAAGGCAGCTGATCGCTCCCACAGCCTAAGCATGGATGCCCAATGTCTATCCCTCACCAGGAGGAGAGGTAGCAGTTTTCACCCCTTAACCTTCCTTGCAAAGATCTTGGAAGGCTCAGTTAATGAATGTTTGAGAAGCTCTCTGAGATCATGGTTATTATGATGTGGGTGAGGGATAGCTCAGTGGTTTGAGCATTGGTCTGCTAAACCCAGGGTTGTGAGTTCAATCCTTGAGAGGGCCACTTAGGGATCTGGGGCAGAATTAGTACTTAGTCCTGCTGGTGAAGGCAGGGGGCTGGACTTGATGACCTTTCAGGGTCCCTTCCAGTTCTATGGGAGAGGTATAAAAAAAATCCTCCTTGTATAAATGGGGGAATAAGAAGTTAAGTGACTTGGCAAAGGGTCAAACAGCAAAGCAGTGTCACAGCCAGGAATGAAAACTCAGGAGTTCTGGCTGCTGGCCTCTTGCTCTAACCCCTAAACACACTCCATTCCCCCCCTGTGTGTTAACTCAACCCCAGTGACCATGGCAAATGAGAGATGTTCGTCGGAGACCATTTGGTTTTAAAGTCAGTGGAACTTATTTCTGGGTAAATCCAGATGAAAAGTGTGTTCTCTGCCTAACGCCTTGTATCCCGAAGCTCGTCCCAGAATGACTGAAAACAGCTTTATTCTAAACCCCCGAATAAAGGGGGGGATTTCTCGTGTTTCATGTTCCCTGTGCGGCATTAGAAGCCCCACTGCAGTCTAACCTTTTAAATGAACCCTACATCGGTCCCATCTCCCTCTGAAGTGGAGAACTGTGCCAATAATCTAAGCTGTGTGAACTGCTTGTCATCTAGTCATGTATACAAAGGGGAAATGTCACCGGGTCTGAGGCCAGCTGGCCGCTGAGTGAGTAGAAGCACCCAAGGTCGTCCTCATTCCACCGGGCGTTTGGAATGCTCTGCCGGAATTGGCCTCCCTAGATAGAATCCTGGCCTCAGCTTGGCAGCGAGCAGCACAGCTCAGGTCACCCCCGGCCTCTCGTTGCAAGTCCTACTCCCGTGCCCAAGCCTGGCTGGCTTCTTGCTACCCTCCCACAGCACCTCTGGCAGGGGGTGGGGAGGAGGCATTGCTGTAGCCTACGTTCCCTGTAAGCTGCATGGCCGCGTGGCCGCCAGCAGCCTATTTAGCGCCGCACAGGCACTCAGTGAACCGGCCCGGAGCGGGGACCTGCCGGGGCGGGTCAGCCGGATCGGGCCCAGCCACAGCCTGGGCCAGCCCCAGAGTGGCCTGGACCCAGTCGCAGCCAGGGCAGCAAGGCCCGCCCCCGCCCCAGAGCGGCCTAGACCCAGCAGCAGCCTGACCCCGTAGCAGCCCTCCCCCAACCCGAACCTGCTGGGGCAGGGGGAGGGGCACCTATCCTGTAGCTCCAGCCCCAGAGCTCCTGTGGCGGGGAGAGAGCGCTGGGGGGAGCCCTCTCTCCCCACTATAGCCCCGGAGCATCCTCCTCCACTCCAAACCCCTCCTCCCCAGCCCCACCCCAGAGCCTGTACCCCCGGCCAAAGCCTTCACACCCCTGCACCCCACTCCTCTGCCCCAGCCCTGAGCCCCTCCCCAGCCCCACCCCAGAGCCCACACCCCCAGCCAAAGCCTTCACAACCCTCCACCCCACGTCTCTGCCCCAGTCCTGAGCCCCTCCTCCCCGGCCCCACCCGAGCCCACACCCCCAGCCAAAGCCTTCACAACCCTCCACCCCACTTCTCTGCCCCAGTCCTGAGCCCCTCCTCCCCGGCCCCATCCCAGAGCCCACACCCCCAGCCGGAGCCCTCACACCCCTGCACACCAACCCTCTGCCCCAGCCCTGAGCCCCTCCTCCCAAGCCCCACCCCAGAGCCTGTACCCCCGGCCAAAGCCTTCACAACCCTCTACCCCACTTCTCTGCCCCAGTCCTGAGCCCCTCCTCCCCGGCCCCACCCCAGAGCTCACACCCCCAGCCAAAGCCTTCACAACCCTCCACCCCACTTCTCTGCCCCAGTCCTGAGCCCCTCCTCCCCGGCCCCATCCCAGAGCCCACACCCCCAGCCGGAGCCCTCACACCCCTGCACACCACCCCCCTGCCCTAGCGCTGAGCCCCCTCCCACACTCCTAACCACTTGGCCCTATCCCCACCACATGAATTTTGTTATGTGTACAATGTGAAGGTGTCACCCATCACCTCCATATTGGTGCACATAACAAAATTCATTCCGCACATGGGTGGGAAAAATGAGAGGGAACATGGCATAGCCTGCTTTACTCTGGCTATGCCCAGCATCCAGATGGCTCCCTGAGAGCAGCTGGAAAAGTCTTGGAGCCTCTCTAACCCTCTGGAGCTGATGCAAAACGGCTCTTGGGATCAGGAAACCACAGCGAATCCCCCACCTTCCTGCAGCTGGAGGACAGAGGGATGATCTCTGGGGTTAGGGCTAAGTACCACTGAACTGCGCAGTCAGTGGGCTGCTGGCTAGGGCCAGTGCAGCACAAACTGATTTCCACGGTGCTGCCGTGACTTTGTGCCATATGAGTTTCCCCTCGGGGTGCCCTGCCTGCAACCTGGAGCTCACACACTGGACCGCCCGTCCCGTTGGTGCAGCGTAATGAAGCAAGATTCCATCTCAGCAGCACCTGGCGGCAGTCATCCGCCATGGAGAATGACAGAAGCTAAGGGAGCGGGCACTTGGTTGGCTTGAAGGACAGGGTGGCTAATAAGCATTTAGAGTCCTTGAATTCACGCGGTGAAGTTCCTGGAAATGTGCTTGTCTTATTCATGTGTGCAGCCCGGCAAAGCACACCGCCCCCAGGCATGACTGGTGCAGGAGATGGAACATGTAATGAAGGAGCAAGCTGTCCCCTCCCCCCACCCCGCACTTCCATTCCCACAAAGTGAATTAAAACGTCTTCCAGCGCTGCAGATGGCTGTGTTTTGAGGTGGTGGGAGTGGGAACAGCTGAGGAGTCCACCAGCTTTTTGTGTCTTTGGGGGTTGCAGGGCGTGCCTGTCTGTGCAGCTAGCCATCCAGAGAGGTAGGGCACTAGCCAGGAACTCAGGACGCCTGGCTTCTATTCCTGACTGTCCCACTCACCTGGTGCGTGACCATCAGCAAGTCACTTGACCGCTCCGTGCCTCAGTTTCCCCCTCACCACTTGTCCGTCCTGTAAGCTCTTAGAGCAGGGCCTGTCTCTCGTTCTGTGTATGTACAGCGCCTAGCACACTGGGGCCCTGATCTCAGCTGGGACCTCGACAAATAGGACTCGCCATCCTTAACGTTGGTATAGTCCATAAGCCCACCTTTGGCTGTAATTCCATTGTTATTTCTTGGTGGCACTCAGTGGGGTGGAGAACTGAATAACACGGGCCTGCCACTCCTTGCAGTTACACCAGTTCCTGGGTCTGTCTGTGTCGGAGCTGGAGGTGTGATTTCCAGCTCAGGGATGTGCACTCACTTGGATCGAGCAAACAGGCTAAAACCAGACGTGTAGCCCTAGCAGCACAGGTGGCAGGCTGGGCCAGTCACCCCAAGTACAGTTTCCCCCTCACCATCCCACCCCAGCACCCTGGAGACTTCCTCTTACCCTGTATACCGCCGTTGACTTTGGGGACGTTATTGGTGATTTACAATGGTACACATGAGAAGTCCTGCTGGTGTCCGCTGCCAGACCGGCCACCTCTTGAACTAGAGGTTCGAGCCAAGCTACAAAACCTGGATCTGGGTTTGAGTCTGGATTTCAAACCCGCCACTAGATTTGAGGGTGTGGCGATGTGGAGTTCTGGTTCGACTTGTCAGGGAGGTAGGAGGGGCTGTCATCTTGAAACTGGGATTCGGGTTCTGGTCTGGAATTCACAGTCCCCCTCCCCCCAAAGTGTATGTGGGAGTTCAGATTTTTGAGGGGGTGGTTTATTTGGTGAGCATGGGTAATGTGCTTGGTGCTGTATAGCACAGAGAGTCAGTGTCCCCGGCCTCAAGGAACTGCCCTCAGCCTGGTTCCTGAGGTGAGGAGCTGTGACAAGACCCAACAAGCTCTTCACCATCATCTCCCTGCCTCCATCTTTGCTCTCAGCACCTCCCCTACCCCTCCACACCCCACAATCCTCTCATCTGACTGCCCTCCCACTGCCGGCTTTGAACTTCTGCCCTGCTGACCCCTGAGCCAGGCATCCACCGCCTCTCCTTCCCGCCCTGTCCTCCTCACGCCAATAGTCTGCTCACCTGCTGCTCCATCCGTTGTCTTGTCCAGCTTAGGGCCTGATCTACAGCCCACACCAGTCAGTGGAAAGACTCCCACAGATGTCAGTGGGCCGTGATCCAGGCCTTAGTCTGTAAGGGGATGTCTACGCTGCCATGTAAACCCAGAGTTCGAACTCAAGCTCAGGCCTAATCCCGTTTCTGTCTACACACAAATCACACTAACCCAGGGTCCGAGGCCCCGTGGGGGTGAGGGTCTGAGCCTGAGTTAAGCCAGGACCCAGGGTTTAAGCCCTGTTGCTTTGCGGTGCAGACACAGCCCCAGTAGACTCATGCTTTGGGACTCCACCAAAAGTATCCCACGGGCCAAATTTCTTTGCCCTCTGGACAATCCAATTTGGTGTACCGTCAAGTTTTCCTACACTGCACCACGAATCAAGGGCTAGAAAGGCCACATTTCGAGAGAGCGCTAGGAAGTCTGGGAGATGGTTGGTTGGACTCAAGCCTGCGTATTGCAGTGCGGAGGCTAGAGCCCCGGTTTTGGGTCCGGGTTAGAAAATTCTTGACCTAGGGTTGACAGTTAGTGTAGATGCTCAAGCCCTGGGTTCTCTAACCCAGCGTCCACTGACTCAAGTTCCACTAAGCCGAGGCTTACATTGCCGTGTAGATGTACCCCGAGGCTGTGTGGATGGGGTAAGTGCCTTTACCCTGTAGGGCAGATCCTGAGAGCTGCGGCACTCCAGGCTGCATCTCCCATTGACTACAAGGCTTTCCTGAATATCTACATTCCACTACCATTGATTGGGTGGGGGAGAGATAGCTCAGTGGTTTGAGCACTGGCCTGCTAAACCCAGGGTTGTGAGTTCAGTCCTTGAGGGGGCCATTTAGGGATCTGGGGCAAAAATCTGTGAGGGACAGTACTTGGTCCTGCTGTGAAGGCAGGGGACTGGACTCGACTCAATGACCTTTTGGGGTCCCTTCCAGTTCTATGAGATAGGTGTATATATTCAATGGCAAGACTTCCATGGATTTCAGCAGGGGCAGGGCCTTAGTCTGTCAAGTGCCATGTGAGGGCCTGATCCTGTAAGGTGCGGCATGCCCTCAGCCCCCAGTGATATCTCAGGATCAGGCCCTACATGTGCAGCACCAAGCAGCCATCAGAGTAGGCCACAGATGCTGGACTGCAGTACCTCCAAATGAACCAGGCGGGAGCAGCGCGCCATGCAGCCATCCCAAACTCTTGCCAGGTGGACTGTTGTAAACAGCACCACATTGATTCCGTCACTTCCCCGGGGTGGGAAAGGAGAGAGGTGGAGCAGGAGTGGTGGGCTAAACCACAAGAGCATTTCATTTGTTCCACGGCACAGTTACTTGTTTCATTAGTATCCCTGGACTGTGAGTGACTACGAAGCCCATAAACTCTGAGCACATTTCCTTTGTACTTTGTCTCTGGCTAGTTTACATGGAGTCTCTTGTCAGCAAGCGCCATCATTGGGTTGTGTTGGAAATTCTGGCTAGATTACAGCCGTGGAACGGCGAGGGGAGATTTTTACAGGAATGTGGCTCTCACTTGATAGATTAAATTTGTAAACGGCTGGGGTGGCAAACCAGCTGAGACACGCCGCTGTTAAAAACCACCTTATAGCCTTTCCAGTAAGGATCGCAGAATACTCTGCATAAATGAGTAATAATTATCCCATTTACAGGTGGGGAAACTGAGGCACAGGTGCTTCCTTTTGCTATGACTCACTCTTGGGGGGCAGGAATGGGTTTTAATTACAGTGGGGCAGTGATTTTTTTAGTCCACACTAGTTTGATGAACCCCACAGCGTAACTTGAGGAGCGTAGATGCCCTTAGACTCCATCCTGTCCTTGGCTCCGCCGATAGGTTGTTTTGATATTTTTTTTGTTCTTATTATTTTTGTAGGGTTACATGAAGCCCCTGAAGCAACCAGAAAACTCGATCCTCTGCGACCCGGCCTTGGTGGACGAGATATTCGACCAGATCCCCGAGTTGCTGGAGCACCACGAGCAATTCCTGGAGCAGGTCCACAACTGTGTGCAGAACTGGCATGAGAAGCAGAAAGTGGGAGACGTCCTGGTACAATCTGTAAGTATAGCAAACCTCCCCCCACACATACCCTACGTTACGGCACCTGGGGCCCTTGCTGGGCAAGGTTCACATTGACTTCAGCAGAAGGAGGGGGACCTGTGTGACCATGACAAGAATCCATATTAACTTGTCCAGCTTAACTTTAATCCACAGGACACAAGGAAGGTCAGTCCTGTGCCAGATAGGGAAGTGAGTCATTATTTGATGATCTGGGCATGGGTAATGTAAACTAACCACCGTGCCTATAAATGGACGGTACCGCGGAGCAGTAAAGCTCGTAATGAGAGCAGAAAGCCCAGACAAGAATGCCAAGTGCAGATTGCACTGCTCTTGCTCATGGTGGTGAGCTGTCCCTGTCCGGACTTCAGAGCTGCTTGGCTGTGTAAATGCTCCCCATCGTGAGTAACAGTTGCACAATCTGGCACCTCTTTAGAAATTATATTAGGAAGCTGAAACTTTGCAGTCTCTTTTAATGGGCCAGATCCTGCTAGCCTTCCCTGCCGTGGCTCCGGACGTACACTGGTGGAACTGAGATCAGGATCTGGCCTGGTGACTCCAGATCAAGATGGCGCCGTTCCCCAGCCCAAAAACCAAAAATGGTTTTCCTGAGCCCTGCCAGCCCACCTTAGATGTGAAAAATCCAGCCAGGCTGCCTCTGATCTCACCCCCTGGAATGAAGAGCCCCCATCAGAAGTTAGCTGACAGTGTGGTTGGCGAGACACTAGGCAGAACAGAATCCAGGGTGTCTAGGGTTACCATATCTAATAAATAAAAAAAGAGGACCCTCCACGGGCCTTGGCCTTGCCCCTTTCCCCACCCCTAGCTCCGCCCCAACTCCACCCCCTCCTCCCTCCCACTCCCAGCCACGGGGAAAGGGCTGCCCCAGCGCTACCGGCTTCAGGGCTTGCCAGGCAGCCCCCAGACCCTGCGCCCCCGGCCGGCACTTCCCCAGCGCAGCTGGAGCCTGGGAGGGGAAGCGCCCAGCCGGGGGCGCAGGGTCTGGAGGCTGTCCGGCAAACCGTGAAGCCGGTAGCGCTCGGGCTTTGGGCAGTCCCTATGCCTCCGGACCCTGCGCCCCCAGTCGGGCACTTCCCCTCCCGGGCTCCGGCGGCGCAGGGTCCAGAGGCACGGGGGCTGCCCGAAGCCAGTAGCACTCGGGCAGCTCGGCTCTTAAACAGAGCCGAAGAGTCAGGGGAGGAGCAGAGCCGCCATTTTCCCGGACATGTTCGGCTTTTTGGCAATTCCCCCCGGACGGGGGTTTGACTGCCGAAAAGCCGGACATGTCCGGGAAAAAGAGGACGTATGGTAACCCTAAGGGTGTCTTGGCCATGAGCAGGCAGGTCTCAAGGACACACCCACGCCCCTGAGAGCAGGTCCAATGAATTTGAAGGTACCTTTTCTAGAAAGTCTTGCTCCTGCTTCTTCTCTAGTCTCAGAAAAGGACATGTGGCAGGGGAAGTTAGGATCCCCAGTTCTAATCCCAGCTCCGCCACTGACTAGCCATTTGGCCCCGAGAAAGACACATACTTTCCTAGTGTCTCCTCTGTAAGCTGGGGAGGATAACTCCCACCTCTCAGAGGGTGGTCAGGCTTGCTTAGATTTTGTGATGTGCTTTGTGCAGTGCCCCAGAAATCCCAAGCCTCATCAGAAATAAAAGGGACAGCATCTGAGATCACGGATGCAATGCGCACAAGGCTTGGTGGTTTCTCCAGGACAGTCCTCAGAGCCCCAGATGTCCCAGTTTTATAGGGACAGTCCCAATCTTCAAGGCTTTCTCTTATATAGGCGCCTATTAACCCCCCACCCCCGTCCCAATTTCCGCCCCCGTCAAAGTTTTTCACACTTGCTATCTGGTCACCCTAATCTACACTTGTATTTAAGTGGCAAAACCTCCCCACCCTGGCTAACCCAAACAAGCTCCTCCGGGGGAGGAAACCGTGCAAGCCCTTGTGTAGACAGGACTCCCGCTACTGCTAGCCCCGGGTCGCGCTGCATCGGGGTCACCAGCAGTGGGACAGTCTTTGCCAATGAACTCTAGTCCAGGCAGGCCTGAGTTACTTCCTCTGCCTCCTGGTGATAGACTCCCTACTGACAGAAGTCTGCCTTCACAGCTGAGCAGCAGTATATGTACTTCAGGGATATAAACAGCTGAAGACACAAAGAAGGAGGGGCGCAATCAAATAAGTTTGAGAACCGCTGCTCCAGAGTCCCAACGGTGGTCACCCTGCAGGGCTTGCTACAGATCAGCAGGAGGCGCTCCGCCACAGGGCTTCCATGGCTTCTAGAGTTCTGTGCCGGAGATCAGACCAAAAGATCGCGGGGCTCCCTTCGGGCCTTGGAATCTGTGACTCTGTGCCAGCCTGAGGAGGACGGTACCGAGCCCTGGTCCTGAATCCTGACTTTCACTGCTGCTTCCACGCACAGGCTGGTGAGACAGATCATTCCCACAGAAGCCTCTTTGCACAGCAACTGCTGCCTGGCAGCAGAGAAGTGTGCAGGCCACCAGGGGCTTATTGCCAATCATGGTGCCATCTGGGTAGGCTGGGCATTAGTGCCTCACCTCAAAGGTAGTGCTGCTGGAGAGGCAGCGCGGCCTCCCATAAAGATTCGGCAGTGACAGACCCTGCTGGCACGCCCCAATGTGAGTGGGTGGCCTGTCTGGCTAGACTGCAAGCTCTTTGGGGCAGGGTCTGTCTCTCTTCTCGTTATGTGGATGTACAGCTCCTAGCACAGCGGGGCCCTGATCTCCATGTGGGCCCTCTCAACGCTGCTGCAGTACAGATAACAAATACCGGTAATTCGGAGAGCCTTAAGACTGGAAGGGAGAACGCAAAACCTACGTCACCAGAGAGTTACCATTGTTTCGGGAAGGGACGCTGTGAACCGAGCAGCTGGGGCGCTCCAAAGGGAGCCCAGCACGGAGCAAGGACGAGGGCAGGCTGGACGAGGGGACGGGGGGTCTCTGCACAGTCAGCCACTCTCCGAGCATGGGTTGCATACAGCCCTGTGCCATCCCGAACATTTCCAAATCAACCTCTTCAGGCAGCGTTCCCTTCCCACTGGCCCCACGGCTGGTGCACAGGCACCTGTGCAGCCCCTGTCTGACTCCCACAGCAGCTGCCTCTCTGATAAATGAGCAGGGACAAGCAGACTCTTCATGATTCAATCAAGCTGGATTTAATGCACACTCTGTCCCTGGCAATTAAAATGGAAACCAGCCTGATGCTGGCATCCTAGCCTCTCACCTAATGGACTGCACGATGCCACAGGGCTTTCACAGAGCTCGGCTGTTTAGCTGGAGGTGATGGTGGAGGATTGTGCAGCACGGGACAGGAGAGACACCACTCAGTAATAAAGGAGAATGAGACAAGTTCAAGGCAGAGCAAGCTGGCTCAGCTGGGGCCCTGCGGCAGCGTCACCTCAGTAATAAACATGGCCCGGATGACGGATGCCTTGATTAGTGTGATACAGGTGGTGCAGTGGCTGGCACGATTGCCTGTGGCTCTCAAGACAGGAACGCTGATGGCGACCATCACAGGAAGGCTTGGGGCGTTCATTTTTCACCATCTCCTCCCAGCACGTGGCTAGTCGCTGTAGTGAACGTAGCACAGTTGAGGTGGGAAGTCCAAGGTGACAGTCACTACTTATAATTCTGCCCTGTGTGTAGTGGTGCTGGGCAGGTGTTTCGGACTGGGTGAGGCGTATGTGTCAGTGGGTGTTTGGGGGGGGTCTGACTTTGCTCGTGTTTGTGTAGCAGGAGAGTTGTGTTTTGCGTGTAGGTGTGTGTTCAAGGGCAGGGCTGTGTGTGTTCAGAGCGGTTGGCATGCACATGGTTGAGCTTATGCGAAGATGTGAACGAGTTGGAGTGTGGTGTGTGTGTCTTTTACACAAGTGTGGAGCCTTTTCTTTGCTAGTATTTATATCCCCACAGTGCCTACAAGCTCTAAGGAAGGATCAGGCCCCACTTGTGCTAGGTGCTGTACAAACAGTGGAAAGAAGAAGACATCAGACAGGACACAACAGGTGGACGAAACAGACAAGTGGGAGCGGGGAGTGGGAGAGTTTATAAAATCTATAGAGTTTAGCCTACAAGCAGGAGGCTCAGTTCACCACAGGGCCGGACAGTAGTGACTTGGAGGCATGACAGCGTTAGCATTGCAAACGTTCTAAGCAGCAAGTGGGTGTGCATTCACAGGTGTGTTGGAAAATGTCCCAGACACACCTGAGGCAGGGCATGTATTTGATTGGCCTCTGCCTGCTCCCAGCTTTTCTAGCTGCTGGAGGACCAAGTCTCGCTGGTTCCTGGGAGGTCTCTCAAGGCAACCCATGGAGGTCCAAATGCATTGGTCTTCTCTTCCAAAAGGACAGTGAACCAAGGCAACAGAGCCTAAAATGGGGGCATCCTGTCACAAAGGGGCCTCAGGCATTGATGCAACTTGGTCCCTCCTGTTCTCTGCCTGTGGCACACAATACTTCAGTCTCCTGAGGGCTGTAATACTTCGGTCTAATTCGGTTGCAGGGCTTGGTGTGTGTCTGTTGGGTGGTGTTTAGTGGCCTGAGCTAGGAGATCAGATGGATGATGTGGTGGTCCCTTCTGACCTGAAACTCTGTGGTTGCTTATGTGACTGAGGCTGTGTTCCTAGGTACATATCGGGGTTTGGTGGGTTGGTGGCTTTAATCTGCAACCTCAGCTGGTGTCAACCGGCATAATGCCATTGTAATCAGCGGAGCTTTCCCGCTTCACTCCAGCTGAGATTCTGCCCTGGGATGTGTGTGTAGTGTTGGCATTTTGGAGGTGCGCGTGTGTGGGCGCTGGGGTGCTGAATGCCTCCATCCCATGGGTGTTCGGATTAATTAGTTGGTGTTTGTACAGCACTTTAAAGATGTAGTGCGCGAAGGATTCTTGTGGGGATTGTGATTTTGAAAGGGGAATTGTCTTTTAAATACATATTTTAATGCTGACGTCAAACAAGGTCTTTCATCTTTAATAACCAGCTCCTTGAGCATATTGATTACCTCCCAACCCAGAAAATGTGAGAGGCTGCTCAGAAAGCAAAGGCCAGTAGCTCTAGAAACATAGTTCCTGGCCCTGGTGCCCTTGACACTAGGGCATTGGTGCCATCAGACTGTGCTATGTGCCTCGTCTCTATTTTGAAGGATTCTCGGTTCCTGATCTTTCATTTTGGACAAGCTAAAACCAACAGCCGATATCGATCTATCACTGCTGCTCAGCACCCAGCCTCGGGCAGGAATGTTACAAAGTCCCCCAAACTGGAGAAAGCATCTAGGAGACATCCGCAGCGCCTGAATGGGTGATCACAGCATCACTAAAACAGGAGTGAAGATCCCACGTGGATTTATGTCTCATCCCCCTTCACGATCTCAGCGACTGCATGAATCACAGTGATGGTGGTGTGCAATTTGTCAGGCTGGAGTATTATTGGGCGGGGGCTGATGAGCTGTTCTATGGGTTAGAGAGAGCCCAGGGCATGAGGCAGCTACCAGTGTGTGTACACACAAGGGAGCATTAGGGTTTGTCTATGTTTACCCCCGTCACATGTGGCTGTGGTTTCTCTTGCCGTCTTTTTTTTTTTTTAAATATGGAGATATACACCTATCTCATAGAGCTGGAAGGGACCTTGAAAGGTCAAGTCCAGCCCCCTGCCTTCACTAGCAGGACCAAGTACTGATTTTGCCCCAGATCCCTAAGTGGCTCCCTCAAGGATTGAACTCACAGCCCTGGGTTTAGCAGCCAATTCTCAAACCACTGAGCTAAGCAGGCTCTGTTTAATGACTAGGGTGGGGAACCTTTAAGTGGAAAGCCAAGTGCCGCTGAATGTCAGTAGTAAACCCGCGTCCAGGGAGCTGTGTTACTGCACGAGCTGGGCTGCTTCTTCCACCGCCCTGCACCCCGTACTGCCACTCACATCTATCTGTGCAGAATGGGTGCAAAACACTCTATGGCCCGTTCCTCAGCCAGTGTCCCTTGCTGCCGCTGACCTGAAGCCAGTGGCACTGGCTTGACTTCCAGCTGAAGATTTGACCCATAACCGGATCATTGAATTGAAGGCAGTGGAGCTGGGCTCAGGTTCTGGTCCTGTCGTTCTGGTCTGGTAGTGTTCTATACTCACTCTGATCAGGTGTGACTGACGACACAGGGGACAAAGCGGGGGCTGGTATTTGGAATAAGACCTAGAACCCCAGCTCCTGACCCTTTGTGGGGATATTAACTCTGGTATCCTGGCCAAGATCCAGCTTTTGCTGAAGACGTTCTCTGAATTCCCCCTGCAGTTGATGTGAAGAAGCAAAGTGCTGGGGGGTGCATTTGGATGAAGGGAGCTGAATAAAGGCTCTTGCTCCACGCCCTGCCTCGAGGAAGCGATGCCAGTGCTGGGGAGGAGCGATAATCAGATGGCACACATGAGAGGCAAGCCGGCCTAGTGCTCCATCCCAAACCCAATCCCTTTTTCAGCCCTCTCCTTGATTTTGGCAGGGGCAGGGCCATGCTGGAGCCAGGAGCCAATTGATCTTGTGGCCACTGCGGGCTGTTTAAAGCTACGCTGCTTGGGCCAGATGGAATCCACACAGTGTTAAGGGTTGCCTCGTTCGGGCTAACGCTAACGTCTCCTGGCCGCCTGCTCTGATGCTGTTTAAAATCAAGCTGCATCTGAGCCAGGGAGGAGAGAAACGCTGCACGGCTCCTTGCCAGGAGGCAGCTCTTGCTCCAAGGAGCGGGAGCAGGCCGGCTGTGCGACAGGTGTCCCCACTCGGCTGTAGTACTCCGGAGCCCAAGATGTATGTGTGTGTAATTTACTGGAGCTACTACTGCCGTATTTCGTGTTATCAGAGAGCCGCGTCGTTGCCCAGGGTGAGCAGGTACAGAGGCAAAGAGCTGGGGTGTTTAAAGGAGAACACGCATTTGTCGTGTTGCTTTATTCAGACGTGAATGATGCTGCAAGGCAGGGAAGGATGGACTTGTGATTAAGGGTCAGGTCTAGGAGATGTGGACCCTGCTATTGTGAGGAACTTTTCCTCGCTAGCGAGAGAATCTGAGTCCTCGCTCCCTCTCCCTTTATGCAGAGGCCTGCCTGAGCTCGAGGACTTTCCTTCCGCTCCTGTGTGGCAGAGTCCACGTAACCCCAACAAGGCTGGGCCCAGGATTCCTGGGCGGCTCGACCCCCAACCTTGTCGTGGTCACTAGGACAGAGGCTAGGGTGTCTCCACTCCCGGGTGCTCTCTCCGCACTGGATGCTTCCCTGACCCACTGATCATTGCATATAGTTCAAAGCAAATGCAATTTATTAAACAACAACCAATTTAAAAAAATGGGAAAGGTTAAAGGAAAACACGTCACCCCACTCTGTGGCACGGGCACATCACAACCGGCATCTCTGTAAGGGCAGTTCACAGTCTGTTCCTCACACGTCCCAGGCCTCCTGCCCAGGCCTGGCTGTGCTGCAGGGACGCCGCGGGTTGGACACTTGCTCTGGTGGTGACCACACGCCCTCAGGCTCTAGGTGACAGGACCCTTCTTTCCAGCGTCACCCCCACCCTGTCAGGGTTACGATCCCCCTTCGAGTCCAGCCTGCCATACCGCTTGGCTGGGGGCGTCTCCCTGCACTGGGCCCGCTGCCCAGGGTCCCCTCTCACGTTCCCCAGCTGCTCATAGCACCCGGCTTCGGACTGCTCCAGCCTCAGCTCCAGCTCCTCTCTGCCTCAGCGCTGCTGCTGCTCCTCCGGCCCCGGCTGATGCTCTCTCCTTAGCTCTGCCCTGCTCTGCCCAGGAAGCTCCAGCTCACACAGAGGTGGGGGACCCTGTGCTCTTGACTCCCTCATTGGCCTGTCTGCTCTGTCAATCAGGCTGACCTTGTGTGTTGGCCTTAGGGTGACCAGCCAGCAAGTGTGAAAAATCGGGAGTGGGAGGTGGGAGGTAATAGGAGCCTATATAAGAAAAAGACCCCAAAATCGGGACTGTCCCTATAAAATCGGGACATCTGGTCACCCTAGTTTGGCCTCTCTCCATTGGCCCTGGGGACTATCAGTCTCAGGGTCTTGATTTCTCATCGGCCCTTCCCCTTTCTTTTGGTACTCGGAGCAAGCCAACCAAAAAATCCCGCAAAGTTGCAGTAAGGGGCCAACAGTCCTCTTACATTCCCCTTTGCTAAAATTCTGCCACAGCCAGAATGTTCACACCAGCACATCCAGGTCCCGTACCAACAATATTCATCCGCATCGTGTTATATAAAAAACATTAACAATTAACAAAAGAACATTGAACATATTTAACATTCCATGTCCACTTCTTTATACGATACGTGCTAATATTCATTAAAACACTACATAGAACCAGTATCGGGCATCTCTAAGTTTAACAGGCGGTACACCCTTACTAGCCCTCTGGGACCTTCTTAAGACTGGTGGTTCATTACCCAGATTTTCTATTCCCCTGATCTCGGGTAACACTGGGTCAGTTTGAGGGATCTGGCCATTCCCCCACTTTGTTCCCCTCGATATTTGGTTTGTGGGACTAGAACCCATCCCCCGCATTGATTTCAGTCTCCTCAAGGTATGCTGATCTATGCCCCCTACGGTCCCTGATCGGACTAAGAGTCGGGGCTGCCCTTACCATGAGGCAAACTGAGGCGGCTGCCTCAGGTGCCAGACTGGGGGGAGGGGGGGGGAGGCGCCACTAGGACCCAGAGTGTAGAAAATTGTGTCTGCTGCTGGTGCATCTGTATTCTCTCTGCTCGAGATGCACAGAGATGGTGGAGTGCGGTGCTGGAGGAAGGAGGGCACAAGAGACATAACAGGCAGGCAGGAGAAAAGGGGAGAGGGAATAACAGAAAGCAGCAGGAGCTGCAGGGAGAGAGAGGAGGAGGGGCCTCTTATGTACCTCTCTAGGACCCCCAGGAGCCTGGACTGATTAACACCAGCTTCTCAGGGAGCTTCCTGTTTCCTGCTGCTTCCCTGAACCCACTTGAGGAGAACAGGCAGTCAGCTGAAGTAGTAGGAGCCAGTTAGGCCCTTAAGATGCTGATATCTTCCCTCACTCAGGCCCTGCTACCAGCCTGCTTATTTGTCCCCTTCAATTGAGTGTTGAGAGCCGCTATAGCTGGCACAGAACAGCAGTCATGAGTGAAAGAAGAAAACGCCCCTCTGGGGCAGCATTCAGAAAAAGCAAGAAAGCAAAGGAAGTTTTTCTATCTAAGCAGGAAGGAGCTCTCCTGAGATACATAGACACAAATGTTCACGGGGAGCCTTCCGGCCCCAGTGAGGATGCGAGTGGTGAGGAGATGCCTGATCTTCCAGTTAGTCAGAGTGCAGGTGACCTGGCAGCTACTGCAGCATCCATATCTCCATCTCAGATGGATGTAACCATGCACAGTCCTGAAGAAAAGTGTAGATCAGAGAAGAGTGTGGTGGAGGCGCATATAACAGCTGCTGCTGCGTTTAGTTCCTTATGTCTAGATGGTCCAGGACTGTGGACCCACTTGAGCAGTAGCCGAGGAACTTTCTTGTACTGCATGAGCCACAGCAAGTGAAAAACTTCATGTTCCCCAAAGACAATGAAAATAGAAGTTTCCATCCAACACATTACTGGCGTGAAATCCACGATGGTGACCAAGTGGAGAGGCCCTGGCTTATGTACTCAAAAACCCAGAATGCTCCATACTGTTTTTGTTGCAAACTCTTCCAGTCTAATATTCCAGCCACATTGAGTTCTACAGGAACAAAGGACTGGAAAAACCTGGCTAGAAATCTGGCATACCATGAGAAGGCAGCAAATCACCAGAGAGCATTCCATAGGTGGAAAGAGCTTGAGATGAGACTAAGGTTAAAGGCCAGCATCAAGAGAAGATTGCATCAAAGTCTCTTTATTGGCAAAATGTTCTGAAAAGGCTCATTGCCATTGTGAGAATGCTTGCTACCCAAAACCTAGCACTGTGTGGCACTTCAGATCAGCTATATGTGCTAAACAATGGAAACTTCCTTAAAATTGTGGAGCTGATGGCTGAGTTTGATACTGTACTCCAGGAGCATCTAAGAAGAGTCACCACCCAAGAAATGTACACACACCACTACCTTGGAAAAACAATTCAAAATGAGATCACACAGTTACTGGCAACAAAAGTCAAACAGAAGATACTGGCCTTTTCAATCTAGGAGACAAAGACAAACACAATCCATTGGCTGGCCTTTGAAGCTAGCCAAATTCAGACTGGAAATCAGATGCTAATTTTGAACACTGAGGGTAATTAACTCCTGGTACAATTTACCAAGGGTCGTGGTGGCTCCTCTGTCACTGGAAATCTTCAAATCAAAGTTGGATATTTCTTAAAATGTATGTTCTAGTTCAGCTACCGGTATTGGACGTGATGCATGAATCGGTTCAGGGAAATCCTGTGGCCTGTGTTATGCAGCTCAGATTAGATGTTTGAGTGATCTCTGATCTCTGACTCACACCCTCTATTGTATCACAATGCAGCAATGGAATGGGGAACTGAGCAGTGGGTGGGATTTGCTCATCGGTTCTAGAGGACCAAATAGTCTGGGTGTGATCCAGAACCCTGCATCAGGAGTGCTGGGCTTGTGGAATGGCTGCTTTCCCCTCCCCTGTGATGGAGCCAGCTCGGAGCGGCAGGTCTTCCCCCGCAAGTAATTTCCTTAGAAATGTACTGAACAGATGCAGCATCTTCAATGTGGGGGGGGCTGGAAAACACCCAGCTCTGCTGCTGCACCCCAATCCCACCCTGTGCCATCGTCTACCTCAGCTATGTCAATACACCCCAATCCTACCCTGTGCCATTCTGCCCCCAACTCTGCCACTGCACCTCAACCCCACCCTGTGCCATGCTGCCCCCAACTCTGCCACTGCACCCCAATCCTACCCTGTGCCATTCTGCCCCCAACTCTGCCACTGCACCTCAACTCCACCCTGTGCCATGCTGCCCCCAACTCTGCCACTGCACCCCAATCCTACCCTGTGCCATTCTGCCCCCAACTCTGCCACTGCACCCCAATCCTACCCTGTGCCATTCTGCCCCCAACTCTGCCACTGCACCCCAACCCCACTCTGTGCTGTCCTGTCCCCGGTCTGCCACTGCACCCCAATCCCACCCTGTGCCATGCTGCCCCCAACTCTGCCACTGCACCCCAATCCCACCCTGTGCCATGCTGCCCCCAACTCTGCCACTGCACCCCAATCCTACCCTGTGCCATTCTGCCCCCAACTCTGCCACTGCACCCCAACCCCACTCTGTGCTGTCCTGTCCCCGGTCTGCCACTGCACCCCAATCCCACCCTGTGCCATGCTGCCCCCAACTCTGCCACTGCACCCCAATCCCACCCTGTGCCATGCTGCCCCCAACTCTGCCACTGCACCCCCAATCCCACCCTGTGCCATGCTGCCCCCAACTCTGCCACTGCACCCCAATCCCACCCTGTGCCATGCTGCCCCCAACTCTGCCACTGCACCCCAATCCTACCCTGTGCCATCCTGCCCCCAACTCTGCCACTGCACCCCAACCCCACTCTGTGCTGTCCTGTCCCCGGTCTGCCACTGCACCCCAATCCCACCCTGTGCCATGCTGCCCCCAACTCTGCCACTGCACCCCAATCCCACCCTGTGCCATGCTGCCCCCAACTCTGCCACTGCACCCCCAATCCCACCCTGTGCCATGCTGCCCCCAACTCTGCCACTGCACCCCAACTCCACCCTGTGCCATGCTGCCCCCAACTCTGCCACTGAACCCCAATCCTACCCTGTGCCATCCTGCCCCCAACTCTGCCACTGCACCCCAATCCCACCCTGTGCCATCTTCCACCTCAGCTATGTCAATACACCCCAATCTTACCCTGTGCCATCCTGCCCCCGGTCTGCCACTGCACCCCAATCTTACCCTGTGCCATCCTGCCCCCGGTCTGCCACTGCACCCCAATCCTACCCTGTGCCATCCTGCCCCCAACTCTGCCACTGCACCCCAATCCTACTCTGTGTTATCCTGCGCCCGGTCTGCCACTGCACCCCAATCCCACCCTGTGCCATCTTCCACCTCAGCTATGTCAATACACCCCAATCTTACCCTGTGCCATCCTGCCCCCAGTCTGCCACTGCACCCCAATCCTACCCTGTGCCATCCTGCCCCCAACTCTGCCACTGCACCCCAATCCTACCCTGTGCCATCCTGCGCCCGGTCTGCCACTGCACCCCAATCTAATCTGGTGCCATCCTCCACCTCAGCTGTGTCAGTGCACCCCAATCCTACCCTGTGCCATCCTGCCCCCAACTCTGCCACTACACCTCAAACTTGACATGCAACCTGCTGTTCTGTCTAGTTATGGCCCCGTCACTGTAGTATCTGAGTCCATCTTCCAGTCCTCAGCTCCCACAGAGCTCTGCTAATGTACATCAGTCCTGGCCCACGGTGCCCTGTGCTAATCCAGCTCTGGCAATGCGCCCCCTCTGGCATCATTGCTGAGTACCGGCAGCTGTCGCTCACTGGTTCAGGGGTTGGCAGCGGCGTCTGATGCTCAGTGTTCGTCTGCTCCACATAGAATTATGTGACGTTCATCACTGTATCCTGTGGGAAAGGAGACTGTTATTGGACGATACCCCTCTAGTCATCCATTGTTCCTGCTGGAGGGTCAGGGTAAAGAAGGGGGAGGAAAAAGCCTAGAGATGACGCTGCCTGATCCACTGCATTGTGTTCCTTCTGTGGGTTGCAGCAGTTGGTCCTAAGTGACTCACCCAAGTCACACAGGAAGCCGGTGGCAAAGCCAGAAATAGGAGCCAAGTCTTCTGAGTCCAATTCCTCTACCTTAACCACGAGACCCTCCTTCCTGGGGACGGCTAGATACCCAAGCCAGGCTTTTGGGTGAGAAACCCTGCCTTTCCAAATGCTTCCACTAGACCTGCCGCCGCCTTTCCTGCTGGACCGGGGGCTGCGGTCCCTGTATTATTATTAGTTATCTATATTATCACAGTGCCTACCAGCCCCACTCACAGACCAGGACCCCGTTGTGCCAGGTGCTGTACAAACACAGAACTTCTAAAGCACAGTTGATTCTGTGATTACACATGCCAGCTTGGTTAATAGAAGCGATGAGGTTCTGAAAGATAAAGGGAAGCCAGGTTGGAAACAGCTGACAGTTGGATGGCACAGGCTTTGCGCATGTGTGTGGGAGAGAGAGATTGACAATGTTATTAATTATCTACCTGGCAAAACACAGCAACGATCTAACAAAGTGTCCGTTGAGTGAGCCAACAAGTAGGATTGGGTTAGGAACAGGGGTGCCGGAACAGGGGTCTAGGGGCCATGGCCCCACCACTTTATACCAGTTGTAAGGGCGAGCGATTGGGGGCAAAGAGGAGCGAGTGGAGAGGGGTATCTTGGGGGGAAGAGGTGGTGTGGGAGCAGGGCCTGGAGGAAGAGGTGGTGTGGGAGCAGGGCCTGGGGGGAGAGGCAGTGTGGGGGTGGGACCTGGGAGGAGAAGCAGTGAGGGGGCGGGGCCTGGGGGGAAGAGGTGGTGCGGGCGCGGGGCCTGGGGGGAGAAGCAGTGTGGGGGCGGGGCCTGGGGGGAGAAGCAGTGTGGGAGCAGGGTCTGGAGGAAGAGCTGGAGCGGGGGCAGGGCCTGGGGGGAGAGGCAGCATGGGGGCGGGACCTGAGAGGAGAAGCAGTGAGGGGGCGGGACCTGGGGGGAAGAGGCAGCGCGGGAGCAGGGTCTGGGGGAAGAGCCAGTGTGGGAGCAGGGCCTGGGGGAAGAGGTGGTGTGGGAGCAGGACCTGGGGGGGTAGAGCCAGCGCGGGGGCGGGGCCTGGTGGGAGAGGCAGCGTGGGAGCGGGACCTGGGGGGAGAAGCAGCATAGGGGCGGGACCTGGGGGGAAGAGGCAGCGCGGGAGCAAGGTCTGGAGGAAGAGCCGGAGCGGGGGCAGGGCCTGGGGGGAGAGGCAGCGTGGGGGCGGGACCTGGGAGGAGAAGCAGTGAGGGGGCGGGACCTGGGGGGAAGAGGCAGCGCGGGAGCAGGGTCTGGGGGAAGAGCCGCTGTGGGGGCAGGGCCTGGGGGAAGAGGTGGTGTGGGAGCAGGACCTGGGGGGTAGAGCCAGTGCGGGGGCGGGGCCTGGTGGGAGAGGCAGCGTGGGAGCGGGACCTGGGGGGAGAAGCAGCATAGGGGCGGGACCTGGGGGGAAGAGGCAGCGCAGGAGCAGGGTCTGGGGGAAGAGCCGGTGCGGGACAGGGCCTGGGGGGAGAGGCAGCGCGGGAGCAGGGGCTGGAGGAAGAGCCGGTGCGAGGCCTCAGGGGAAGAGGCGGCGGAGGGGCAGGGCCTCGGGGAAAGAGGCGACATGGGGGCGGGACCTTGGGGAAGAGGCGGTGTGGGGGTCAGAGCCACGTTTCGGGCACTGGTGGCCCCTCCATTTTTAGGGAGCTTCCGTCGCCCCTGGTTAGGAATCGATTCATCCATTCTTCCAAGCAGTCTTTAAACTGACATTCATGCTTCACTGAAGGCGAGCCCAGGCGAATGCAGCAGGAAGCTCCTCGGTCAATAAGGCTGATGCTGGAGGTTAGCTGAGGTGATCAGCCCATCTCACAGACTGGCCAGATTTAGTCCATAATGTGCTTTCTACACACACACACACACACACTCACTCACTCACTCTCTCTCTCTCCCCCCCCCCTCCCCCCGTAGGTGCTCCGGGTCTGGAGCACCCACAGGGAAAAATCAGCGGGTGCTCCACAACCACCGGCAGCCAAGCTCCTCCTGCCTCCTTCTCCCCGCACCGAGCGTGCTGCGTCCCTGCTCCTCCCCCTCCCTCCCAGCACCTTCCCCCACCCCCCGCCGCCTAACAGCTGTTTGGCGGCACTTAGGTCTTTCCGGAGGGAAGGGGAGGAGCAGGGATGCAGCACGCTCAGGGGAGGGGGCAGAGAAGAGGTGGGGTAGGGGCGGGGACTTGGGGAAGGGGGTGAAATGGGAGCGGGAGGAGGGCAGAGACTTTGGGGAAGGGGTGGAATGGGGGCGGGGTGAGGGAGGTGGAGGGGCTAGAAGAGGTAGGGCTGGGGGGGGGGGTTTGAGCACCCACTGGGCAGAGGGGAAGTCGGCATCTATGCGCGCACACACACACACACTCTATTGTTGAGGAAGGCCATCTACCCTGTCCTTTTAGAAAACAAACCAGGTCTTCAGAGGACATGCTTTAGCTATGGGATTCTCAACCTTTTTCTTTCTGAGGCCTCCCTCAACATGATATAAAAACTCCCCGGCCCACCTGTGCCACAACAACTGGTTTTCTGCATATGAAAGCCAGGCTGGCGTTAGGGGTTAGCAAGCCGGGAAGTTGCCTGGGGTCCCACGCCATAGGGGCCCCCGCAAAGCTAAGTTGCTTAGTCTTTGACTTCCGCCCCAGGTGACAGGGCTCAGGGCCCTGGGTTTCAGCCCCATGCAGTGCGACTTCGGCTTTCTACCCTGGGCCCCAGCGAGTCTAATGCTGGCCCTGCTTGGAGGACCCCTTGAAACCTGCTCACGGCCCCTCCATGGGGCCCCGGACCCCCGGTTGAGACCCACGGCTCTAGCTCAGCCCCGCAGAAACTCCCCCGGTTCACAGCTGCAGTGAATACTTGGCTTTACTGTTAAGCTTTACGTTCAAAAGCAAACTCTGATGACCAGGTCCCCAGATTAATGGGAAGCCTGGGTGAAGCAGGGCACAGACAGTCGGCCATGCCCAGAGTCAAAGGTGGGGACTCTGCTGCTTCTCCAGCCCTTTCCAAACCCCAGGGTTACTCGTGTGGTTTTGTTCCCTGGTTTTCTCTGTATGACGTGCTCAGAGAAAGCCTCTCTCTCGTCCTGGAAGACCCCCCCCCTCATTGGTCTCTCTGTTTTGCTCCCCCAGTTTTCCAAGGACATCCTGGTGAGCATTTATTCCGCATACATCGATAACTTCCTCAACGCCAAGGATGCCGTGAGAGTAGCCAAGGAAGCCAGGCCGGCCTTTATGAAGTTCCTGGAGGTAGGTTGCTATCCCGGCAGGGGCAGCCGAGCAGCTGATTTGGTTCTGCAGCTCAGTAGGTACAGTCTGCGCATGTCCAGAGATGAGCGGCCAGACTCGTCCCTCCACTGACCGAGGATCAAGGGGCATCATGCTGGAGCACTCTGGTAGGGGCGAGGGGAGTGGGAAAGAAAACGTTGGAGGGAATAGATTTGCATTTATCTGGCCAGGATTTTTCCATGTTCCTGATTCTTTTATTGCAGATGTTTGGGCCAGCTCCTCAGCTGGTGTGAATCGGTGTCACTCCACATTGTCCGCTGGTGTGAATCGGTGTCACTCCAGATCCTCAGCTGATGTGAATCAGTATCACTCCATTAACTTTATTGGTGCTACACCCTTTTGCACCAGCTGAGCGTCTTGCCTCTTGTGTCTGAATAAGAACTTTCTTCCTTCCCGTCCAGCTTCTCCTGCTCCAACGCCCCAGTCCTGGGCTGCTGGCACTAGCCTAGCACCACGGGAGTGACCGGACTCATTCAGCATTCGCACTGAGATCCCCATATGAGCCAGATTATGCCCTGGCTGTTCTCTGCAGACAGGACTTGTGGACATGTAGCAGATCAGCTCTGAGGCATCATGCCTCTGTGGGCCAGGCTCAGGCATGCTAGCAGGCTCGGAGTGGGGGAGAGGGGCTGGCCACACCCCCAAGCCATTTAGCCACGCCTCCTTGGTTCAGTCTTCAGTGGTGGAGATAAGCCCGAGTTTCTAGCCTGGGAATTCCCAAGGGACTGGATCTTGTCTTTGCAGTCTCCACCTTACTGTGGTTTTGTACATGGTCTGGGACTGATTGTAGCTCGTTCTGAGCCTCAGACCATAGGAACTGGATCCGATCTGAGGTCCATCCAGTCCAGTGACAATGGCCAGAACCAGATGCTCAGGGGAAAGCATAAGACCCCTGCAGTGGGGAGATGTGGGGCTGTTGCTGCTAGTGATGATAACGCTGGATGCTCTGGAGGTCTGTGGGAATGCCTTACGGAATCTGGTTACGTTCTCAGCCATGACCCGTGCGGTGTTCTGTCCCTGTGAGCCGTGGAGTAAACCACGCAGCCGCTTAGTCTCATTTCTGACGAGAACCCCCTCTCTCCTCCCTGCCCCACGGTTCTGCAGCAAAGCATGCGGGAGAACAAAGAGAAGCAGGCGCTGTCGGACCTGATGATCAAGCCTGTGCAGAGGATCCCGCGCTACGAGCTGCTTGTCAAGGTGAGGCGGGGTGGTGCCAGCGCGCTACAAGGGCACGGCCGCATTTCCAGAGCGACCCGGCAGCCCACCAGGGCTGTCCAGGCGCTCACTGTCCCCACTGGCCTGTAGGCTCTGAGAGGAATGCCGTGAAGCCGTCTGTGGGGCAATGCAGATCGGCTGGGCAGTTGGGAAGAGGTGTAAGTTGGATGCAGTGAGGTCGGTCACCCCGTGAATTCCGGGGGAGCTGATGGAATTCCTGTTTGTAGAGTTGGTCACATTCGGCTTGGACAGAGCTCCCAGGGACACTCCGAAGGGAGCGATCCTGCATTAGTGGGGGACAGGCTGGGTGATCATAAGAACGGCCATACTGGATCAGACCAAAGGCCCATCTTGCCCAGTATCCTGTCGTCCTACAGTGGCCAATGCCAGGTGCCCCAGAGGGAATGAACAGAACAGGTAATCATGAAGTGATCCATCCCCTGTCACCCATTCCTAGCTTCTGGCAAACAGGCTAGGGACACCATCCCTGCCCATCCTGGCTAATAGCCATTGATAGACCTATCCTCCGTGAATTTATCTAGTTCTTTTTTGAACTAGGCCAATAGGCCTTTTCCCTCTCTGAAGACGGTACCTGAGTCGGCTTGGTGCGGGCTTGCTGAGGGAGGTGTGGTTCACTGGTGTGAAGTCAGGGAGCTGAGTTTGAGTCCCACTTTCATTGCTTTCGGGTCAGGCGTTTGCAAGCTGGTTTGGAAGGATGTCGCGTCCTCGCTGGTCCATTGATGTCAGTAGGACCCACAGGTGCTTCACCCAGATGAGAACTGACCTTTGACCTCCCTGGCCTGTCTACACAGGCGAAAAGGCGCCTTTTCCAGTTGAGTCAGCTGAGCAGGGCTGAACGGTCCCTTGGATGCCTGTGTAGGTGCGGTTTAATGCCTTTCCAGTTGTACTAGCTGGAGTGGGAGCTTGGGCCACAGCCCAGCCAGCTGATCTGACTTGGAAGGTGTTGAACCGTGTCTACACAGCTGTTAAGGAGGGAGTCTGGTCCCGTTCGGCTGACTGGGCTCACCCCATTGAAGAAAGGTTCTTTCTCCCCATGTAGACAGACTGTCTGTGCCTCTTTTTTGCATGGTTTCTACGTGTGTTATGGGGCCGGATCACGAGAGCCTTCCCAGATCTCTACCCCATCTCCAAAGGGGAATCTGCTTGAGGACAAACAAATAAACCCCGAACCAAGGGCATCAGGATCTGGCCCGTTTCTCTCTGTAGGATGGCTCAGGGGTCCTGAGCTGGAAGGGTTTAGAGATGAGTTCACTGCACTCGTCCATAGCAGGGCTCTTTTCTTTTCTGCGTGTCTCGAATTCCGTGCAAGAGGAGACTCCCCAGAGCCTCTTGGGAATGCCAAGCGCCCTTGCCACGCTCCCTGTGCCTTGCTGGGTCACAGGCGTTCATCAGGGCTTCCGACAGTAGCAAGCACAGGGCTCCTGGCAGTGTGACGGGTACCTGGGTGGGCCAGCGCTGCCGAGGGGAACCAAACCCGGATGGCTCAGTAAATCTTTGCAGGGTAAAGGTCCCTTTGCAGAGGAAAGAGGGGCAAGGTCACCCGAGAAATCCCTGACTGCACTGTTCCCCCATCCCACCGAGGGGTTGGGCGCTAATAGCTAAGGCATTGCAGCGAGCAACCGATCAGACGAGCCAGTCACTGAGCTGGGGGGAAGCTGGGAAGAGCCTAAGGGTCTGGGAAAGGATTAGATCTATCTAGACCTTAGAGCGAGAGCTGTTTGTAAGGAGCACCTTCCAGCGCCGATGGGAGGGGCTGGTCTATTTAAATCCTGAGGGGGGTGGGTAACAAAAGGCCCCACCCCCTCAGTGAAGGGAGGAACCACAGCCCCAGAACTGAACAGAAGAGGGGTGCCGGGCTGTCGGGTCTGGAAGACGAAATTCCCAGCAGGATTTGCAGAACTGGTGCATCACAGGCCAGAGCTCTGCAAATGTCCCCTACAGCGCTCCACCAATGGGCCAGCGCCCCTGGCCCGGAAAGGCCACCTTGGGGCGTGAAAGGGCAGGTCAGTCTACATGGCCCATCCAGTCCAGGGGCTCTCTTGAGACTTGCCCGTTAGCACCGACCAACTGTGTTTTTGGGCTGTGGACAATTGTCGCCTGGGAACAGCGGGGAGACCCATCCAAATTCTCTCCCGTCGGCCCCCTTTAGCAGCCGCCAGATGGCCTAACCAAAAGAAGGCTGAGGAGAGCTATGATTGCTCTCTCTAAATATATCAGAGGGATAAATACCAGGGAGGGAGAGGAATTATTTAAGCTCAGTACCAATGTGGACACAAGAACAAATGGATATAAACTGGCCATCAGGAAGTTTAGACTTGAAATTAGACGAAGGTTTCCAACCATCAGAGGAGTGAAGTTCTGGATCAGCCTTCCAAGGGGAGCAGTGGGGGCAAAAGACATATCTGGCTTCAAGACTAAGCTTGATAAGTTTATGGAGGGGATGGTATGATGGGATAGCCTAATTTTGGCAATTAATTGGTCTTTGACTATTAGCGGTAAATATGCCCGATGGCCTGTGATGGGATGTTAGATGGGGTGGGATCTGAGTTACTACAGAGAATTCTTTCCTGGGTGCTGGCTGGTGAGTCTTGCCCACATGCTCAGGGTTTAACTGATCGCCATATTTGGGGTCGGAAAGGAATTTTCCTCCAGAGCAGATTGGCAGAGGCCCTGGAGGTTTTTCGCCTTCCTCTGCAGTGTGGGGCATGGGTCACTTGCTGGAGGATTCTCTGCACCTTGAGGTCTTTAAACCACGATTTGAGGACTTCAGTAACTCAGACATAGGTTAGGGGTTTGTTACAGGAGTGGGTGGGTGAGATTCTGTGACCTGCATTGTGCAGGAGGCAGGGCCGGCTCCAGGGTTTTTACCACCCCAAGAAGCGGGGGGGGGGAAAAAACAGCCGCGATCGTGATCGGCGGCAGCTCCACCGCACCGCTTTCTTCTTCGGCGGCAGGTCCTTCCCTCTGAGAGGGACCAAGGGACCCGCCGCCAAAGAACCCGACGTGCCGCCCCTTCCCCTTGGCCGCCCCAAGCACCTGCTTACTGGGCTGGTGCAGGAAGTCAGACTAGAAAATCATAATGGTCCCTTCTGACCTTAAAATCGATGAGTCTATGAGACAGCTGTCAGTAACCAGGATTTGAAGGAGTGACATCAGAACTCTCTGCTGTCCCACTGCTGGGAGGGCTCACGGGGATGGATTGCTGTGGTAACCGTGCCGCAGCCCTGCTTAGCCGGCTGGTGGCCAGCTCTTTGGTGCCGTGGAGGTAGTTGCTGCTGGCACACAAAGCTGCATTTGCATTGCAGAAAGGTGGGAGGAAGTGGGTGGTGAGCCCCAGGTGGCTATAGCATTACGGCACTACAATGGGAAGCAATATGTACCTAGAACAGGCTTTCCACGGCTGCCAATTTCCCGAGGTGTTTAATAGAGCTTTGGTCTTAGTGCAGTAAATGGAGATTTGTCAAAGTATTTCTCCTCATGGGGTTCGAGGGAGCTGGGATCCAAGTGGCATTTTGGCCCTGCAGCCTTGCTCCCAAGAGGTGTGTGCAGCGCGGTTAAAACCAGTCACACTCAGGGTATTTTCTGCATGTTAAATGTCCACGCTGACCCAGAGACTATGAATTTGAATCTCTGCTCTTGTTGGCCGAGGGCTGGAGGAGAGAAAGCAGCTCTTAGAACTGCAGCTGCGGAACAGTTTGCCTCCAGGGCTTCATGTTGTAATGTACTGGCTAGTGTGTCTGTGTGACCACTGCCTTCTACTGGATGGCGTCAGGGCGGCTGAACTGTATGTCAGAAGCCCTGTACTTCCAACAGCCAGTGGAGAGTCTTCTTATGTTAGGGGATTGTGCTTGTGGAGCTGGAGGATCTGAGTTCTCTCCTGACTGTCTTTGTGAACCTGTGATTGGTGCTGGCCGGGTGTGAAATTCGACGTGGCCACGAATTTGGTACCATAGACTGGTATAGAAGTGTAAAGGGGTGAAGCCCGGGAGTAAAGGTTAAAGGTAGGGTTAGGGTTAGGGTAAAGGGAGGTGCATAGATTGTAAGCTCATAGGGGCAGGGACCATCTCTTTGTCCTGTGATTGTACAGCATCAGCACCTAGCCCAGGGCTGTGCCCGTGGGTCCTAGACACTGTGCTAATAATAAGACCAGCGCTCTGATAGAATTGCGATGAGCATCTTCCACAAGCCTAAATACATAGATGCCTCAATACAGAGATGGGGCCAGACCAAATCCCTGGATGTATGGAGATGTATAGAGATCCGGGGATCAAACACCCCCAGACTTTGCAATTAAAGGTATTTCCGGTGACTGTTATCCAAGCAGCCCCTTCTAGACAGAGCTGGCTAAAGTTCTGCCTGTCTAGGTCCGTATATCATGCTCACTACCCTAGCGGATGAACAGACTCGCAGCAGTTTCTTATTGCAGAGACCTTTACCACCAGTTGCTTCCGTTTTTATTTGCACAGGATCCATGTCTCCTGTGCTTGGCTCTGAGTTGCAGGTTCCAGTGACCCCAGATCTCAGTGTGAAACAGAGTCCAAACCAGGGGGGTTCACCTAGTTTCATTCTGAAACCATGCCGAGCTGCTAGCGTCACATGATTACGATGTAAAACTGTGGATCGTTTAATACAGGGCCTGGATTCACTACCAAGGAGCCTCCCGCCTATCAGCAAGGTCCTCCTTGAGCTTCACCTTTGTAATGAAATCCAGACACTAGGCAAGTTTCAGAGGGGATTGAGAGGTTGACGTTCGCTGGCCTTGTGCAAGGGCTGCCTTCACGCTGCCACCGTGGATTCTCTGGCCTTTCCCAAGTGCTGTCGCCAGCCGTCGAGAAGAGCGCAGTACTCAGTGGTTTGAGCATTGGCCTGCTAAACGCAGGGTTGTGAGTTCAATCCTTGAGGGGGCCACTTAGGGATCTGGGGCAAAATCAGTACTTGGTCCTGCTAGTGAAGGCAGGGGGCTGGACTTGATGACCTTTCAGGGTCCCTTCCAGTTCTAGGAGATAGGATATCTCCATTAATTTATTTTTATTTATTCAATTTAAGCAGCCACAGAGGCAGCTAACTAGATCCACGGGCAGGTAGGCAGCAGGGCTCCTTTCAGCTGCATCCTCCAGCCTGACATCCTTTTCACAGCAGATCAGCCGTGCAGTTCAATGACTGCTGGTTCAAAGCATTGCCAGCCCCACGTCTGTGTGTATCAGGGCTCTAGACGCCACGTTGAGCTGAAAGCCTTGTCCGTGACCAGGACTCCCTCCATCCTTCTTCCCCCTGATTTGTCCACTGGCCTTTCATTCCTCAGGGGCAATCATTTATTCCCTCACTAACTGTGGAGGAGAGACTTCACATTGGCACTCAGAAAAGTGTATCCACCAGTAGCCACTCTCAGGGCTGGCTGTCAGGCCTGGTCTACACCATCGCAGTAAATCGATCCATCTTACACAACTTCAGTTACGTGACTAACGTAACTGAAATCGATGTAGTTAGATCCACTTAACGCACTGGCTACACTGCGCTGTGCCAACGGGAGAGCATCTCCCATTGACTTCCCTTATGCTTCTCAGGGAGGTGGAGTACACAAATCGATGGGAGGGTGCTCTCCCATCGATTTAGCATGTCTTCACCAGACCTGCTAAATTGATACTCGCTGCATCGATCGCAGCGGTGTCGATCTACCGATAAGTGTAGACATGCCCTCAGTGTTCAAGTTTCTTCACACAGCCCTGCCATCACTCCTGATTCCATCCAGTCGCTCCTCATAACCCCATTGTCCACGGGCACCACACAGCAATATTGGTGTTGCCAGCACCTCTGCTATTCCAGTCACTCTCCCAGTGGTAGGAAACTTGCGTCATGTTTTGTCCAGCCTTCTCTAGAAAGCTCTGGATAAGGGGAGCAGCTGCAGGAGTCCAGGTTCAGCTTTAGAAAGTTGAAGCTAACTTTTTTCTTTTTGCATTGCAGCCGGCTGGATGCCAACCCCACACACGCAGTATAGCTCCTCTTTAAACACACACGTCATGGGAATAGTCGCCGTTTGAGCTGGGATTTCTGGAACGGCACATAAAACAATCACACTGTATAAAAAGGATCCCAATATTACAGAGGTCACTTAAGCCCCAATTTGAAATGCTGCCACCTCTGGGTAAAATATAGCAACAGTTTAGTACAGGAATTAAGGAGAAAACGGCTGTACCCAGCTAAAACTACAGAAGTTTTAAAGAAGAAAATCAAAGTATACTACATGCAGATGCTGTCGCCCCATCTCAAAAAAGCTATATTGGAATTGGAAAAGGTTCAGAAAAGGGCAACAAAAATGATTAGGGGTATAGAACGGCTTCCGTATGAGGAGAGATTAATAAGACTGGGACTTCTCAGCTTGGAAAAGAGGCAACTAAGGGGGGATATGATAGAGGTCTATAAAATCATGAGTGGTGTGGAGAGAGTAAATAAGGAAGTGTTAGTTACTCCTTCTCATAATACTAGAACAAGGGGCCACCAAATGAAATTAATAGGTAGCAGGTTTAAAACAAACACAAGAAAGTATTTTTTCATGCAACGCACTGTCAACCTCTGGAACTCCTTGCCAGAGGGTGTTGTGAAGGCCAAGACTATAACAGGGTTCAAAAGGGAGCTAGATAGATTCATGGAAGATAGGTCCATCAATGGCTATTAGCCAGGATGGGCAGGGATGGTGTCCCTAGCCTCTGTTTGCCAGAAGTTGGGATTGGGTGACAGGGGATGGATCACTTGATGATAACCTGTTTGTTCATTCCCTTTGGGGCACCTGCCATTGGCCACTGTCAGAGGACAGGATACTGGGCTTGATGGACCTTTGGTCTGACCCAGTGTGGCCGTTCTTATGTTCTTATGTAACTGGCAAAGCTTGAATTTGGCCAGGACATCTCCCTGGCTTGCGCAGTAACAATGCCACTTCCTACTGCAGCTGTGGTTTCCGTTGCTGGTCTCCTGTCCTGGATGAATCTGACCTTGCTGAGTCTGTAAGATTTTTAGACACGCTCACAGCCTCATTTTTGTTAACTTGCAACATGTAGGCCACTTGTTTTGACCCTTAGTAATTACCTGTTTCTGCTGCCGTCGGTTTGTCTGCCAGTGCTCTTCTTGATGATTTGCATACCCACCATGTATCATCCTCAAGCTTTCAATGCCAGTAGTTTAGCGGTCACCCTAACCTAATTATGGATGTGTTTTAACTGGCTGGCTGCTAATGAAAATAAGGGATCCAAGCCAGTCAGTTTCCCATGTCTTGTCTTTGTTTCAGTAATATTTGCAGGCAAATGGAATGATCTCACTGGTCCCTGAATAAGTAAATACTGCTTTTGTGCCGCATACAGACCCAGACATCTGAGGTTTCCACAGTGAATTAAGCCAAGGGGCATTGCCAAAGCTGTCAGTGCACAGACACTGGGCAGACTAGGGAAGAAGTGTAATTCACCCAGCAGGGGGCGGCGTTCTAGGCAAAATAGGAAGAATTTTTAACCAGTGCCTACTGGTGGTTAAACTGGTTGTCAGGTCAAGCACCAGGTAATCTTCTAGAGCATCCTTAAAGTACTTAGAGGCCAGTTGTGAAATCTGATTTATCACTCACCACCTGACCACGAAAGCTAAAGACCTCCCTCAAATTTTTTATCCTGAGCTCTGGATTAGTCCCTTTTGGGGTTTTAAAAATAACTCTGCTGAAAGGATCAAATGTTACCTATTAGGAAACAAAATTCTATTTACTTGAGCAAAAACATAAAGCAGTTGACAGGGCTTGCTACCACAAATGGCTTTTATTTCAGGATCTCTGAATTCTCAGTATTTCAGTTCTGTAAATAAAACAAGCTGTTGTTAGAGAGTAAAGCGATTGTTTGCAACGAGTTTAGATTGCTTGGTCTATTTAGCGTGGCAAAGCGAAGGTTATTTGGGGGTGGTGGGAGCAGGTCTTGATCATGGTTTATAGCTTCCTACCTGGGGAGAAGATTTCAGATAGAAAAGGGCTTTTAAATCTAACAAGCAAAAAGCATAACAAGGTCCAATGCTGGAAGCTGAAGCTAGATCATTTCAGACTAGAAATAAAGTGCCCCTTTTTAAAGTGAGGGTAATTAGCCATTGGAACAATTCACCTAGGGATGTGGTAGATTCTCCATCACCTGATATCTTAAAATCAGGATAGACTTTCTTAAAAATGCGCCCTAGTCCAACCACAGGAATTCTCTGGCCCTGGTGATGCAGGAGGTCAGACTAGATGATTGTGAGGTACTGAGATACTACAGTAATGAAGGGGTGGCATATAAACACCCTGGATAGACAGATTACCATAATGGCCTGGAAGTCTATGAATTGGGGAAGTGTTTGCTGCTTTTGTTTTTCACGGGATTAATACATCTAAACCACAAGTGTTACCATTTCCAGAGAATATGCTCGCGGTCACTGCCGTTGATGGAACCATCTCAGACTATATCCAAAAAAATCAGAGACTGCAGCTCTGAACATTAATAATTAGATCAAATGAATGTGCCTATGAAATCTTCCCCATTATCCCAAAACAGTCAAGCCCTCAGTCAGTGCCCTGCGAAAATAATGGGAATGGTGGCTTCTGGTAGTCTGAAACCTGAGTGGGAAACAGGATTCTTTTCCAGCCCTGCAACCAGTAGTTTTTTAACTCCCTTCTGCTGCTCCCTTTTGCAAAGGCTGGGGTTATAGGTGCTCTCTAAACACTCCAGGAGTGTTGATTTAGGTGCACAGTCCACTGATGGGACTGTTCAAAGGGCTGCTGCTGATTATTTGAGTGCCCAGAAATGCATAAGATGCCTCCATAAAACACATAAGACAGGACGCAGTCCTTGCCCCGAGCACTGTACTAACTAAATTCAGATTGTCACAACAAGTGAGGGGCATAGACAAGAAGGGGGGCAGGAGGATAAAGGTCGCAATTGTCAAGTCGCTCAGTGACTCAGTGTAGCTGGAAACGTTCTTCATCAGACAGGGAATTATCAGCCACGCCCAAATCAGTCTTTAGCCCTTGGTTCTGGGCTTCATGTCGTGACCGTGGTTGCTGGAGGGGGCCACACTGAGAATGCTCAGTCAGGGCAAACTGTAAAGAATGAGGCAGATTACCCCCAAAACTGGTGGTTTATTCTAATAATTAGATTCACCAAGCCAGCAACAAAACAGCATCTACAATACCTTACAAGTTACCCAGAAGCCAAAAATACAGCTCCCCTAAAGCAATCCAGCCCTAGGCTCCCATCTAGACAGCCAAGTAAATCTGGTGAGGATTACTTAAAATCTTATTCACCGTATATAAAGTTCTACCATTCCCAAGAAATCAGACACATACCCACAAGGTCAATGAATATTTAAGATCTCACCCAAATTCATGTTTGCAGCCAATTCTTATTGAATCTAAGATTTATTAAAAAGAAAAAGTTCTTGTGCCTAAAAATCATTATACCTACAGATATGAATACAGTTCTTAGGTCAGTTTCATAGCAGAGATGGTGAGCTGCTGACTTGTAAAAAGTTCTTCCAAAATCAATTTTGTAAGTTATTGTCCATGTATAGAGTTTGTTCAAATTCTTGTTCAAGTGATGGATTCTTGTGATGGATCACTTGATGATGACCTGTTCTGTTCATTCCCGCTGGGGCACCTGGCATTGGCCAGTCGGAAGACAGGACACTGGGCTTGATGGACCTTTGGTCTGACCCAGTATGGCTGTTCTTATGTTCCATGAGAATTTTCAGGGTAATCCAGAAGACCTCAGTCGTGTGACTTAAACTTCCCCTGATAAAGTTCAAGCAGATCTGAGATGATAGGATCAGGTCCTAGAGTTCTTTTATAGAACTCTGTGAGGCTACGATAGCCTCTTGACAGCCGATAACACAGCAGGCATTCCTTGGACAAAGAATAGGTAATATACATTGTTGTTTTGAAGTAAACATCCTATTTCCTATGGATACACGGGTAATTAATTGCATTGATTAGCATAAGGTAATTACCCTTTCATGCCGTTCATAGACAGTTTACTACAAACTTCAAAGAGAAATATAGACAATGATGTTATTAAATGTTAATATTCCTTTTTGATCTCTGAATCAATAGAATATAGTAACAGACAGCAACAGAAGTTTAGCATCTCCCAGCTGATCAGATCACACTGTTAACAGCTAACAAGGTATAGGTAATCACAGGCCAATACAATTAGTATTTACTTCTAATTCTCTATTACAGAACCCTTGTCCATTTAACACGGCTTTGAAAACGATCTACAAGAAATGACCCTGTTTATCACTTCAATACTTTTCTAATATGTCCTTTAAAGGTTGATTTTAGGAAACAGCCTGCTGGTTGCTTAACACTAGCTGGCTCGGTGTCACACATGTATATTGTCCAAACAACCAACCAACTCACAAAACCTCCAGCTGGGGCCTTCTACCCCCTCACAAGTTCCAGGGCTTCCCACCTGGTGCCTCCCTTCAGGAGAGTCTCTTTTCCTGCAGTTCCTCTCTGCAGTCCCCCAGCCCCTTTATAGGGGACATCTGTCCCCTTCACAGCTGCATCTATCCCTCTCGCAGGCCCGAGAGCCCAGCCCAGGGATTCGAAAGGAGGGGGTGGCCAGCTGGCAAGCCGAGTCCCAGCAGTGTGTGTTAGTTCAGAACACCAGCTCTGCTTGGTCCCCTGGCCTGGCGACTCCGTTTAAACCTGCCTCTGAGCACTCACGGGTGCCAGTCCTCACAGCCCCTCTCAAAGCGTGTCTGCAGTGGGGCCCACCATTCCCCACTTTATTCCCCATCTCTTGTCTCATCCTCAGCCGTGGGGTCTCCTTCGTACCCCGGGTCAGCCACCCAAGGCTCCGCCTCTCATGCTAGATCCCGCGTTCCACTCCTCCAGCTCGCTCCTGGCTGAAGTGCTTGGTGGGTTGTTTGCCACGAGCTATTAAGAGAATAAGGGGACCATTCGGGGCACTTCTGTGGGAGGCCTGAATCAAAGTTTCCATCTGCTTTTCTCCCAGGAACTTCATCCAGCTTCCCAGCCAGCCAGTTTTCATTTGCTTAGCGCCCTCCAGCGGGGTTTTGCCTCTGAATTTTAATTCACTCTGCCTTGGTCCCACCCCTCCTCTTAAAGGGGCATTGATAAAGCTCGCCCTGTTCTCCCCTTCCATTGCACGAGGGAGCCCAGTAAAACAGCCAGCCTGAACGAGGCTTGTTTTAATATGTGCTCTGTTCATGGGCTCCATTGGAGGGCTTGATCTGCCTGTCAGTGGCACTCGAGTAGGCTAGGAATAGCTCCCCTGAAGTCACTGGAATGACCCGGGTGTAAAACTGAGCAAGTAAGAAGAGAGTCAGGCCTTGTAGTATCCCCTTCATCCCTTAGGGCCTGATCTTCCAGATTGCTGAGTACCCTCCACTCCCACTGACCTCAGAGTGGATCCACGGCATGCAGCCCCTCCCCAGGGGCGCTCAGCACCTGACAGGATCGGGCCCTACCTCCTCCACTAGCCACTCCCGCTTTAAGGGGCCATGCGAAGTTGACTGTGTAAAAGGTGCCTGGGGTCTTGCCACCAGCTGGGAGCGGATCCATACATCTGTACATTCTGCTTCGATGTGGTCAGGAGCCAGAGGAGAACAGAGGCCTGAAAGCCAGCTGGGCACGTCCCCCGGAGCAATTCCCCGTCTAGAGGGGTTCGCGCCTCGCTCTGAATGCCCGGTGCTGGGCATTGCATTGGCCCAAGCCAGCCCTTACTGCTCTTTGCCAAGCGGCTGGCGGATCGGTTGATCGCTGGAGACCCCCGTGCTCCTTGGCAAACTGTTAGCTGGGGGGAGACAGAAGCTAAGGTAGGTGGAAGCAGCATCCAGTTCGATGGCCGGTTCGCGGGAAGAGCTGCAAGGAGGAAGCAGTACCAGCCGTTGATAAAAGGCAGAGCAGCTCCTGGCTGGGAGCCCGTTGCACAAGCAGGGATGTTAGGGAACCTGCTGAGATGCCAACGGAGCCGGGGAGTGGGAAGCAGAACGGCGACAGAAAACATGCACACGCCGCAGCCAAATCAATCTCTGTCCAGACAGCCTCCCTCCAGCCTGGGGGAGCGTGCCTCCCGCCGCTACAGATCGCACATCCCCAAGGAGTGGCCAGGCTCGCTGCCGTCCCCAGCACGGCCGTCTGCCCTGATGGATGCCCGTGGGCGGCACTAAATTAACTCCAAGTACTCATCTGCCCGAGCGTTTTCATTCACATCCGGCCAATTAACCAGCGGGTTTTATTTGCTTTAAATGACTAATGTCCTGACAGCCGGCAGAGCAATGAAACCAGTTGCCCCTTCTGCTCAGCATCACACTTCTCCTCCACCCTGCGCTCAGCGAGTGCCTGGCTTTATTCTGCAGCAGCTTTCCCCAGGCAGTTCCTTAGGTGGCACAAATCAAGGTGGGGCTGCTCCACGGCAAATGTGTCAGAGCAGGTCTGGGCTGGTCTTGCTGGGCAAGGCACTGCCATGATCGCCCAGTTGGTCTTATCTCCCGTTTGGGTGAGAGCAGCGCCGGGGGGGGGCTCAGCCTCCAGGAGGCTTCAGTGAGACGGCTAAGGGGAGTATGATAGTGTATAAATCATGACGGGTGTGGAGAAAGTAAATGAGGACGTGTTATTTACTCCTCATAACACAAGAACTAGGGGGTCACCAAATGAAATTAATAGGCAGCAGGTTTAAAACAAACAAAAGGAAGTATTTTTTCACACAACGCACAGTCAACCTGTGGAACTCCTCGCCAGAGCATGTTGTGAAGTCCAAGACTATAACAGGGTTCAAAAAAGAACTAGATAAATTCCTGGAGGATAGGTCCATCAATGGCTATTAGCCAGGATGGGCAGGGATGGTGTCCCGAGCCTCTGTTTGCGAGAAGTTGGGAATGGGCGACAGGGGATGGATCACTTGATGATTACTTGTTCCATACCCTCTAATTTAGTGGTTGATCATATTTTAGCTACTGTGTGCGCTGCTGGACATTTCACTTCAGTAATGAAGCAGATTGGTTAGTTACGTATGAAAGGAAACTCCTGTCTCATGACTGGCTAGGAGTAGTTATGAAATAAGCCTGCAAGATGTCTGTCTTCTCAGAAAATTGTCTAGAGCAGTGAATCTATTCTGATGGTATTTAACAGTACTTTATATGTTCAGCCATCAGCTGATCCACGCAACACCCCAGGTGGCAAGCAAGTATCTGCAAATGAGTGTATTGTGATTGATTCCAGCTGAGAGCTGTGAAAATGTAATTGCCCTGTGATGATCCAATCATACAACATAGGCAAATCTTTGCTTCCTGATTGGCTTATGAGATGTGTAATATAGGGTTGTTTTTTTCCTGGAGCCTTCCGCTCCCCATTGGAACATCAGAAAAGGAAAGCTGGTACCTTTTTAAAAAGTGTGTAATCGTAATGGAGATATTTCTGTCTGCTTCTGATGAAGACATTCAGAAAGTAGGGAGCAGTATATGCAGCATAATGGGGTTGTGTGAGCATCAAGGGCTGGACTTTGAGGGAGAACAGACCTGTCCACAACAGTGAGAAGGGCTGAAGGAAATGACTGGCAAATCCCTCTCTGTAATCGTCCTTTGAATTTCTCTCACTATGGGATGTCCCCTTTGGAAGGGCCTCCGCCCATGCTCCTCTGAGAGCTTGTTGCTTGGTTCCCATGCAGTGTAAAGCCAACAGTCTTTCACAAAGGCAGCTTGATCTCATTCCCTGTGATACCCTGCCAGCTGCAGTTGTGGGTTTGCTCACTCAAAGGCCCTCTCTGCTGTCCTGCCGCTGACCACTGCTGTCACCTCAGGGTCCCCCTGGACTTGGTATTGGAAATGGTTTGCCCACTCGTCATGATGGCACAAAACTATCTTCAGTATCGTTACAGGAAGCATGACTGAGACTTGGTGCCACCATGTCGATAGTGGCGCCAGACTATCTGCCTCAGCTACACTGGCAGATAAATCGTTGCCAGCATGGGTTCAGAAGGGCCCGTCACAGCCAGCCAGGTTCATCAGTAGCCTCAAATCCCCTCGGGACGTTCTGCAAAGCTTTCCCACCATAGCGAACACTGGCTGAGCTGTTAGCGTCATTGGGAGCGCTAGCCCAGAGGGGATCCCACTCCTGACACCAGAGGGATCCTACTGCTGACTCCAGTGTTTTAAGTGTTATATCATCTAATCCCGCAAAGAGCATATCTAATCAGTGTGGTGTTTAGAATGCAGGGTTAGCCATCAGTCTTTCTACACTGAGGTTTTGTCTCCACTGCTAAAAAAGTGGGGGTTAATTAACACACCATAGTTATCTCGCTACAGAATCCTAGTAGAGACAAGCTCATTCTAGTTTTTGTAACTATGTAAGATCAACTCTATACCCCTGCCCTAATGACCTCCCCTAATTTACCGCCTGGTAAAACTACAGGGCCTTGTCTCCTTTTACAGTGGGATGGCTATAGAGCACTGAACTGGGCTTCAGGAGACCTGGGTTCTGTTGAAGTAGGCAAGTCACTTCACCACTCTGTGCCTCAGTTTCCCCATCTATTAAATGGAGGGAATGATCATAGAATTGTACGAGTGGACCTCAAGAGGTCTTCTAGTCCCGTCCCTGCACTCAAGGCAGGACTGAGTATTATCTAGACCATGTCTGAGGTGTTTGTCTAACCTGCTCTTAAAAATCTCCAATGATGGAGATTCCACAACTTCCTTAGGCAATTTATTCCAGTGCTTAACTACCCTGGCAGGAAGTTTTTCCTCGTGTCTAACCTAAACCTCCCTTGCTGCAATTTAAGCCCATTGCTTTTTGTCCTATCCTCAGAGGTTATTGAGAACAATTTACCTCCCTCCTCCTTGTAACAACATTTTATGTACTTGAAAACTGTGATCATGTCCTCTCTCAGTCTTCTCATCTCCAGACTAAACAAACCCCACGTTTTCAATCTTCCCTCCTAGCTCATGTTTTCTGGACCTTTAATCATTTTTGTTGCTCAGTGCACTGTTTGGGGTACCTTAACTTTTTTCGATATTTCTTCCCCTAGGACCTTCTGAAGCACACGCCCATGGACCACCCCGACCACCCCTTCCTATTGGATGCCCAGAGGAACATCAAGCAAGTGGCCGAGAAGATAAACAAAGGGATGAAGAGCGCCGAGGAGGTGGAGAGGAACGCCAGGATAGTGCAGGAGATCGAGTCCCACATCGAAGGGATGGAGGATGTACGTATGCAATGCTCCATACAAACCACGAGCTACCCGCATCCTATGTATAGAGAGGGTAGTGGCCCTGGGTAGCATTCTCAGGGGCGTGAGCTAGAGGCTGGTTAAAGATGTGGCCCGGCTCAGAGTCCTAGGGGTTGGTTGGGCAAGTGGCGGAGCTGTGGTAGCTGAGAGTTCAGGCCAAGCGCTGCTTCAGGGGACACAAGCACCTTCAAACCTAGTTTCTCTCTCTCAATTCTGCACTGATCGTTTCAGCTCCAAATTTACCCTGCCGTGAGATGGGACCCAGACCGCACCCCAGTCCGAACACTCCCAGACTTTGGGACGTTGTGGATCTGGACTAGAACTCGGAGGCCATTCCCTAACTCTGCAATGGGCTGAAACGAAACCACAGATCTGAACTTTTTTGAACCCTGCTAGAGTTTGATTCTGAGTCTAAATTTCACAACTAACCACTAGCTCTGGGGAAGGAGTAATTTGACGCCAGTGGTTTTACCCAGAGGTATCCGGCCAAGCTGGCCCCTCTCGGTTTCTCCAGTCTGGTTTCTCCTAGGACAGCTCCCGTCTGTTTGTCTCTGGGCCACCCCAGTCCAACCCTGCTTCTCTCAATCTAGCCTGGTTTCTCCTCTCTGTGGCTAGGCCTTCATGCACCTAGCCTACAGGAAGGCTTTGAGAAGCAATTCACTAATGTTCATAAAGGTGAGCCCCTCTGTTGGAAGATGGTCCCGGAGCACAGGGGAGTACTTAAAACCCTGCTGCTGCGGTGACATCCTGAATGAATGCCTAGCATGTTAACAGCAAGGGCCTTGTCCGCATTATCATGCCCGCGCTGATGTTAGCACTGAGACCGACAGAACACGTGGCGTCTCCGACAACTTTTTTTGGTTCCGTCCTTGCAGCTCCAAGCCCCGCTCCGGAGGTTCCTGCGCCAGGAGATGGTGGTGGAAATGGTAAGAACCACCCTCTCTTTCTAGCTCACCTGCCCTCCCTGACTACCGTCACTGCCCCTCATCCCCGCCTGCCCCTTCCGTGCGTGCGTGGCCTCGTGACTCAGAGACGTGACTTCTCTCAGAGGCGATGGGGTCACCTTCCAGGCCTGCTGAGCGCTTGCAGCGACGTGTGCAGAGCGGAGAGCCAAGTGCAGTACCAGGGCCGTCTCCAGGGTTTTTGCTGCCCCAAGCAGTGCAAAAAAAAAAAAGCCGCGATCATGATCTGTGGCAGCTCTACCGCCGCCGCTTCAGTCTTCGGCGGCCGGTCCTTTGCTCCGAGAGGGAGTGAGGGACCCGCCACCGAATTGCCGCCGAAGAGCCGGACGTGCCGCCCCTCTCCGTTGGCCGCCCCGAGCACCTGCTTGCTGAGCTGGTGCCTGGAGCCGGCCCTGTGCAGTACACAAGTCTCCCAGAGGATAGATCTCCCCTGAATCACCAGACCCTGGAGTCACGCACATCTTGGCGCTTTATATAGATGGTGAATAATAATTGCAAGGCCTGGAGTTTGGGGAGGGAGCTCTACCGCTGTTGCTGAGCTTGTTTCCGCCAGTAGGGTATTCCCTTCAGCAATTTAGTTGGGGATTGGTCCTGCTTTGAGCAGGGGGTTGGACTAGATACCTCCTGAGGTCCCTTCCAACCCTGACAGTCTATGATTCTATGAACGTAGTGACAGTCTCCATGAGAGCAGAGACCCTGTTTAGCTGCAGGACAGGTACAGCAACGGCAAAAGAAGCGCAGCGCCCCGGGGCTGCTTTTCCTGTGACTTTCTGTAAGGGGAAATCTGCTTTGGTCAGAGGAGAGGACTGAATCTATCAGAGGTACAGCCATGGTTGCCATCACCACAGTAGCTAAGCACCTCACAATCTATGTAGCATCAGGAGACCCCTGTGAGGTAGGGCAGTGCAATTGGCCCCAGATAGCCACCTGTGGCAGAGCAGGGAATTGGACCCAGGTCTTTCTCAAGGCCTAGGTGAATGCCCTAACTCCTGCACCATCCTGCCTCTCCGCTGCCAAGTGATGCTGGCAGCACTGTTTACAGGTGCCAGTTTATTGTGAGATGGGTGGCATTTAAGTAGGTAGGTGCCGGGGCCCAGCGTGAGAACTGGGACAGGCAGGTGGAATGGAATATGAAAAGAAGCTTCAAGCATTCTAAGCTTCTAGAAGGCAGAACACTGGGGGCCTGGGCCAAATTCCATGTAAGTCAGAGAAGAGATTCCCATTGATTTTAACGGGGGTTCGATGGTGCACTGATTTTTCTAACAGCGTCCTTCTCAGCAAGTAAAACCACATCATCCATGCGAAAAAAATCATATTTTATATGGGGTTCTGTTTATAGAGGGTTAATAGACGTGTTAATAAACGGTTCATCAGTTGTTTTAGATTGTTATTGGGTCCACCCTGGTGCAGATTTTTAGCAGTGTGGATGATTCACCATTGGAAGGGCGGAAAGTCTTTAAATCCTGACTGGCTATCTTTTTTTAAAGAGGTACCGTAGCTTAAACAGAAGTTGTGGGCATGATGTAGAAATTACTGTGTGACTTTCTCTGGCCGGCATTATGTCAGACTAGATCAGGGGTAGGTAACCTATGGCACACATGCCGAAGGCGACACGTGAGCTGATTTTCATTGGCACTCACACTGCCTGGGTCCTGGCCACCGGTCCGGGGGGCTCTGCATTTTAATTTAATTTTAAATGAAGCTTCTTAAACATTTTAAAAACCTTATTTACTTTACATACAACAATAGTTTAGTTATATTAAAGACTTATAGAAAGAGACCTTGTAAAAAGGTTAAAATGTATTACTGGCACGCGAAACCTTAAATTAGAGTGAATAAATGAAGACTTGGCACACCACTTCTGAAAGGTTGCCGACCCCTGGACTAGATGATTCCTTCTGGCTTTCAAATCCATGAATCAATACGTCATTTGGTTCTTGTAACCATGGCTTATGGCCATCTATAGTCCCTTCTAGCCATTCATAGCGCATACCACTCGTGTCTGTCACAGGCTTAGAACACTGATTGATCATTTATTATCCCTTTATAGACCGCTTATAAATGGAACCTTAAGGGATTTTTTGTGGATTAGTTCCCCATGGGGCACTCTGTCTTAATTTAACCCCCTCCAAGATAATCCAGGACACTATGACTGTGGACTGGTGTCCCAAGGAAAATGGTTAAAGTTGCACCACTTGGGATACTTGGGATTCAATCGGACAAGGCACTTGAAGGAATGGCTACCATTTTGGAAGAGATGCGTCAGCCAAACACAAATCATTGGACTCAGTATAGGAGAAACTGGGTGACATGTAACGGCCTGTGATATACAGGAGGTCGGATGTAGATGATCTGACGATCCCTTCTGGCGTTACACCCTTTGAATCTATAAATTATACCATAAAGACCTGAGCAGGCAGGGACGGGCTCATAGGCGCCAACTTTCCTCGGCGCTGGTGGGTGCTCACGCCCCCCCACCCCCGCCCCGACTCCACCCTTTCCCTGCCCCGCCCCAATGCCAACCCCTTCCCCAAATCCCCGCCTCGGCCCCACCTCTTCCCCAAGCGCGCCGCGTTCCCCCTCCTTCCCCCTCCCTCCCAGCTGTGTGAAACAGCTGTTTCGCAGCGCAAGCACTGGGAGCTAAGGGGAAAAAGCGGGCACGCGGTGCGCTCAGGGGAGGAGGCGGAGGTGAGCTGGGGGGGGGGCCAGGAGCTGCCGGTGGGTACAGAGCACCCACCTATTTTTCCCTGTGGGTGCTCCAGCCCCAGAGCACCCACGGAGTCGGCACCTAGGGATGGGATGGGCGAGCTAGAGAGAAGTTTTGTCCCCCTGATTCCTGTCATTCTCTGACTCCAGTTGCGGTGGAGGAGTGTGGTTTATTTAAAGTGCTACAAAACCACAGAGAGAAACCTTCATTCATCTAGCGCACGCGGCCGCTTTCAGAACAGGCCTGTTCGCTGCCTCCTTCTCGCCCTTATGCAATGAAACACAGGGCTTTTCAAACAAGAGAAAGGGAAGCTTGCTTCTGCATTTCCCAGTCAAGTAGTCCGTGGGCTGTTTCCATGGCAACACAGCCCCAGCCTGCCTGTGCTGAGCAAAATACATAGGCCCATTTTCACCAGAAGCGCTAACCCTGCTCCCCCAGCTCGGACCAAAGGTCACTTGGATTTGCCGAGGAGAGAGAGCATGGGGGTTTGTACCGACACGGTTCTCAGGCCACAGCCTGGGAACTCAGCCCCAGAAATCTGGGAGTAACCACAGGCGGGGCAAGCAGGAATGGCACAGGTTATTCAAAATAATGAAAAAGGTTTATTGCCATGGGTAAGTGGGATAAGAAACTAGTCAAAAGCAGAGAGAGAATGGTCAAGAGGAGAGTTCAAAAAACTCAGTGCAAACAATATTAGCCGTTGAGTCAGCCCGTTTTACCCTTCACGGGTTGCTCTCAGGTTAATTCCACTTCTTGTTAGTCACAGATGCCAAATAGATTTTGCAAACCAATTTTGGCCATTACGTTGTTCATGAACCGTTAATTTCATACGTTGCTGCCATTGGTAGAGTCTTATTAGTTGCTTAAGTCACATGATATTATTTCTGCATTGCCCCCAACAGAACAACTGGCATTTTTAAAGCAGTAGAACAAGTCACAAATCTCAGTGAAATCTTCCAATAATAGTAATTTGTGCTGCGATCAGAGGAACTGTCAGGATTTGCCAACGTTTTCGGCAATGCCTGGCGACCATCCAAAGACTCACGATGACCCCACAGATGCCAGCAAACTGAATGCAATTTGCAGTGGTGTCTGTGATCACTTGACTACCTCTGAACAAGAAGCCTTAGGACGAACATGCATTGGAGGTGGGATGGGCTCGGTGACTTACAGTAATTGGTCCTTCCCATCACCGATCTCTAGGATGACTCTGTGGTCCTACTGTGGTTATTTCTTTGTGTTACTCCGTATCACTCGGAGCCCCTATCCGGATCGGAGCCCTGTTGTGCTAGGTGCTGTACAAACACAGGGAAGACCCGGCCTCTGCCCAAGAGCTTGCAAATGGGAGTAATGGCCTCAGACATTAGATGCATCTTACAGTAGGTTATTGCAGTGGTTAGGGCGCTTGGTGTAGAAGACTGTTCTTCTCCATAGCTCAGCAGCACCTGCCCTGTGCAGCCTAAGCCATACGCTTACTCAGTAACACAGCGTGTGCTGCCCTGTGGATCGTATCTGTCATGGGCCTGCAGTGATGTCCTGTCACCCAGCTCGGCTCCAAGGCACCACGAACGTGCTTCAGGCCATGACGAGCAAGGCTGCTCATTCAGATAGGGTCTGCCCATCTTCCGACCGGTGGTCCTTGCTTCCACCTGCCCTTCGTGCTAGATTAGGCCGCCCCTCTCCACTCTCCTCCGCTCTGTGAGGCTGCACTTGGCAAACCCTGCAGACCGTGCTGTGCCGCCCTGCTGATGTGCTGATCACACGCTACTGTACTGTGATGGCGTCTTTCCAGCCTTGATTCAATTCTCTGAGCCTGTATTGCCGGCTTCCACGCCAGCCTAGTAAGGCACCAAGGTGCAGTGGCTATTGCTGAGAGTCAGGACTTCTGGATTAACGGAGCAGCGTATCTGACCTGAAGTGCATATGAAAGTTGGCCTCTTCCAGCCTCAGTTCCTTTACAAATGGACAGTTTGCCAGCCTAGCCAGGTACTCTGCTGCAGTCAGACTGAGGCTGACTATTTGGGCCCTGTCCTGGCTAATTCTGAATGTGGCAGGTGGGTTGCAGCTGTTAGAGAGCAGCAGGTGTGAGGAAACTGAGGCAGGCGGCTCATTCGGTTTTACTTCAGGCAGGATGTGCTGAACAGTCAGCGCACCTGGGACTTTTATACTCAGATCAGCCCAGCAGCTTATCCTGGGAATATAATATACACACGACACAAGCCTGGCAGTGTCAATCCGGTGCCTACAAAAGGTGGCTCTTTATCAATAAGGGCTCACCAGATCCAGAGGGTCTTACTCCCGCTAACCTCCCGCCGCCGTCACTGGGGGCTGAGCCTGAAATAAGGGCTGAGCAGAAAGTGAGCTCGAGATTCGTCCCATAATAAATGAATTTTAAATGTCATCTTGGCCGCAAAAAGCAGTATCGGGGCAAGCGTCTTGTCGGGCAAACAAATCTGAGCTTGGCTCGCTCATGGACAAGCCATTTAAAAATGTCTGTAGCCTGTATCCCTGCAGTCCGGTGTCCATCGGGCAGGGAAGGGGGGGCAGAATCGTCCTCTCATCCCCAGATCCTTCATTTTGATGCTGCATGAGCCAGAACCTATTTTGCCTTTAAATGTGCTGCTGTTTTTTTCTTTGTATTGCCATCTCCTGGGTTTGGGGAGTGAAAGGTTAATTCCCCCCCCTTGTCGCCATGCAGAAGGCAGTGGGTGGGAAGAAGGACCGCTCGCTCTTCCTCTTCACGGACCTGCTGGTTTGCACCACCCTGAAGCGCAAGTCGGGGTCTCTGCGCCGCAGCTCCATGAGCCTGTGAGTAAAACAGCTGTCGGCCTGGGGAGAGGGTAAGGGCTCACCCAGTGCCGCTGCCTGGCGCCGTGGTGGTGGGGGCCACGTGCACACACCCAGAGACAGCTGCTTTCACACCAACCCGACCATCCCTGAGCAGTTTGAGTTTCTGCTTTGAATTCTGGGGGGTCGATCCAGACCCAAGCCCAGGGGGTGCGGGGGCATGGCCCAAACACAGGGAGGTTCTGGCTACTCCTCTGTTGACCCAGACGGCCCCGTTTCACATGGCTCTGAATCCAGCTGTCAGTGATCAAAAGTGAACGACCCTCAGAACCAGATGAGACGGGGGCTGTGGGGTTGGGGGGGCAAAAGGAACTAACCTGTCCCCCCACCACCACCTCCATCTCCCTCCTCTCTTCCCTCTCGCAGTTTGGGAATCCTGCTGATCCCGTCAATGGGCAGGCCCTCCCCTGAGTGGCAGGCAGTTTGGGACCAGCACCTGTGGTGCGTGGTGTTTCCTCTGCCAAGCCCGATCCCCTGGGCTGGTTCTGATCCAGCTTGGATTGTCTCAAACACTGTCCAGACTGAAGGACCCCAATGGAGAACTGCCCTATGGGCCGTGTTCTGTGGGTACCCGGGCCAGGCCATTGGCTCCAGTGGGGCAGCAGGGAAGAACTGGTCCCCATGTACTGTCCAAAGTCATCTGAGCCACTTGCCCACTCCAGCCCCCACCCACTGATTTATTTGGAGCAGGGCAGGTCAACTGCACACGTGCCCTTCCCCAGCACAGACTGTCTTTAAACATACTGGACAGGCCCAATCCTGCGAGGGGCTGAGCTCCATCACAACGCCCAGGCCTTCAGTGATGGCAAGTTTGCCCAGGGCAGGGGTACAATGTCCCAGCCCTTCAGAGTCACCGCTGTGCTGGAGGGGCTGGAGCTGGCTGGCACAGGCCAGGGTGGCTGGAGAAGGGGTGGGACCCAGGCATTCCGGTTAGCCTGCCCTAGGGGTGGGGGATTCCTCTGGAGTCCCCCAGCACTGCCCCAGAGAGAATCCCCCTCTGTGGGTGCCAGGGGCTGTTGCAACAACCCCCCCCCCACATACACACATCTGTAGGTGGGGGATCAGACCCACGGACTTCATAGTGCGTTGAGAACACTCAGTGCCACGCAGGATTGGTCCCTATCGGCCCAGCCAGGGATGTCCATTTCCCTTCCTCCTCGCTGTTTCCCTCTGGCTTCCACTCTCTTCCCCCTTTCATTCCCAGCCCTCCCCACAGCTGGCCGTTTGGCCACAGTGGGGATCCGCGCCCATCCCGAAATAGAAAGGGTGGCATTTTGGCTCCCTGGGCGCTCTGCCCGCCACGCTGAGGCAGAGCAGGTCGATGGGATTTGTATGGGCTGGGAGCTGAGGAATAACTCGGCTGGGATCCCCCAAAAGGCTAAAGCCAAAGCCAGCCTTGTTCCCCATCCTGGTAATAAACCCCGGGAGCCAGACTCTGAACACCTGCCTATCCACAACAGCATGCCAGGCCCGTGAGCAGGCAGGATGTGACCCAAACTTCCCCAAGTGCTGAGCATGAGAAAAGAGATCAATGTGACGCGCTCTGGGCTCATCCTGCCAAGACAGCCCAGTTGCTGGAGCTATTTTTAGGCCCCTGATCAGTTCCTGTGTTAAGCCTGGCTCTCTTCAACTTGCCACCCTCACCACCTAGTGGTCGCATTCAGGAGTGCGGTCTGGGAATTGGTGCATGTCTTTTCTTTTCCAGTTACACGGCCGCCAGTGTTATAGACATAGCCAGCAAGTACAAACTGCTCTGGAAACTGCCCCTGGAGGATGTCGACATTGTGAAAGGTCTGTACTGACGTTATTAGCCATCGTTTGTATTACAGTAGTGCCCGGACGCCCCAGTCAAGATCAAAGCCCTGGTATGCTTAGTGTTGCACAAAGGAAAGGAAAGACACCTTCAGGAGCCTTGGCTCCGAGCACCTGCCTGTTCCACTGGCTAGCAGCAAAGGGTTCCCCATCTATTCTGTCCATGCTGAGTGAAGATCCAGCTAGCAGCTCCCCAATGTAAAGTGCCGTATTAGCGCTGTGTTTGACAGAGTTGTTACAGGGACAGATTTGTTTGCACCTTACTGTGCTCAGCTGTTTTCCAATAATCTTCAATAACATGAACATTTAAATAGCTGAGAAACACGCCCTCTTGTCGTCCGTCCGTCCCGTCCCCCCCCGCCGCCCAAAATCCTATAGGGACCAAGCCCCTTATAGCTCCAGAGATGCAACTTCTACTAGAGTGTTGGGCTCTTATTTGTAGCACACGTCAGTATTCTTATAGGGATTTGCAGACAATGACTCACTCAGTTATTGAGTTAAATACCTATGGGCACCACTGCCCTCTGCTGTTTAGACTCAGAACTTCTTGACTGTGTGTCATAAGCCTTCTACTGCCAGCAACTAGTGGAGAGTCTTCTTTAGCTCAAGTGGCAAATTCCTGTGCTTTCGAGGCAGGAGGATCAGAGTTCTATCGCTGTGAAGCTCCCAGTAGCTGTGGTTTGCAGCCTAGCAACGCAGGGCATGTTACTATATCTGTTCCTTAGTAATAGATGCATACAAAATAACTGAACCATTCAGCGCATTTCATATTGGACTGCAGAAAGCAGTAGAAAATATACCATTGGGAATGTCTATTATAGCATCTCTACGTATCGGAAATGTCAGCAGAGGACAGAGCAGGCGGCCTAGCAAGTCTTTTCCATCGGTTAGTTCTGCGATTCATGCATGTGTCAGGGCTCCTGTCCTTCTGCCCAGCACGGGCGAGTGCAGGGTGACCACTGTGACCACCAAACTGGGCCTCTTCTAGGGAGAACAGGAACAAAGGGCAAACTGTGTAAGAGGCTGTGGGCCAGGGTCTCCCAGAAGGCCCAGGCCAGGCAGCGGGAGGCCGAAGGGGACACCTGTGCACCAGCCACATTCTGAGCCGTTCCTGGAGCTGATGCAGACCCTGGAGGCTGCTCTAACGCTCAGCTATCCACCAACCCCAAACAGCCAGAGCACACAGCACTCCAGCCGCTCCCATCCTCGCCACGGCCCTGGGGAGATGGGGGGCGGTGTCCGAGTGGCAGGGAGGAGCCAGAATCTGGCCCCATATCCCCCTTCGACCCTCATGAAAACAATCACAGGTATCTGTGCCTCAAGGCCCCAGGCCTCTCGCCAGCACCCAGCCTGGGTAACTCAGCTGGCTGTTGGGGGACAGTCCTCCCCAGCCCAGGCCATGGGGTGGGAGCGGAGTTGCTCCCCAGGCCTTTCCCCAGCCCAGGCCATGGGGTGGGAGCGGAGTTGCTCCCCAGGCCTTTCCCCAGCCCAGGCCATGGGGTGGGAGTGGAGTTGCTCCCCAGGCCTTCCCCCCTGTGTAATTGCTTAGTAGCTGTTGCAGCCCTAGTGACTGTCTCCTCCCCAGAGTGGGTGGGTGGGAGGACTGGGGGAGTGGCTGGCCCTCCCTTGGCCAGGACTCCTGATGGTATAAACACGTTAATCTCTTGGCGCCAGAGGGGGCATCGGCTCCCCCGTCAGTTTCCCTCAGGAAGTCCCGAAGCTCCAGCATCCGGGGACCAGCGCTGCAAGCGGGCCCAGGGCAGCTGGGAGGAGGCTGCCTGGCTTGGGATGACTCACCGAGCCGTGGGCCCTGATGACTCTAGCAGGGGCTCTGCCGCGTGGGAATCGCTGCGTGCATGGGAACCCAGCCCTCACGCGGAGCAGAGCCAGCTGGCTGCTGTGTGCAGCAATGTTCTGCAGATGCTGAGCATGTGGGAGAACGTGGGGGAGGAGTCGAGCTGCCTGATGCCCATCACTGCAGCCCTTCCGGGGGGGCTTCACCACCCTGGAGTGCCCTGGCACAGGGGATCCGTGAGCAGTAATGGCCTAGCCTCTCTGGGTTAAATTCACCCACGTTCAGGCCAGCACAGGGTTTGTGCACCATCAGCTGGCAGGCTGCACAAGCCCCTGGGGCCTGCATTGCCAGCTGACGTTCGTGATGCAGGCATGCTGTCCCCCAGCTCTTGGATAAGTGGGCCTTTGCACTGGGGTGAATTTCAACCGCTTAGCACAGCAGGCACCTCTGAAGGGCTGGAAGAGCATGTCCCAGTCCCAGCCCCCCAGAGCAGGACAGCCCCAGAAGATCCCTAGAATGGGGTCGGGGGCAGAGATGCAGCAGGGGGACAGGGGAGCTAGCGTGAGACCCGGGTGAGGCTCGGGTTGTATGTGGCAGTAGAGAATCCAGGGGGGAAGGGATTAAACGAAATGTTGAGCGGGGGAAGGATCGTGATCCATCCTCCCCCACCCACCGTCTCAGCCCCAGCTGCTGCCTGATGCGCCCTGTCACTCTGTTTGACACACAGGGGCTTCCCAGTCCACCAACCGTGAGAGCGTCCAGAAGACGATCTGCCGCCTGGACGAGGACCTGAGCACGCTGGGCCAAGTCAGCAAGCTCTCCGAGACCCTCAGCTTCCCCCACCAGGTGAGGGTGGGCTCCTCGTGGGGGCAGCCGGAGGCTGGGGGCTCCGGTTAAATCATCTCCCAAGCTCAGATGGAATCAGCCCTGTCCGGCCGCTGCAGGGCCAGCTGGGCCCGAGACGACCCATCCTTGGGCACCCTGGAAATACTGCTCCTTGGACAAGATCGCACCCAGCGTTTTTCAGAGAGGTCCTCAGCGGAGGGCCCGACCTGATCCCCCTACAAGGGCTCTTTCCATCTCCCCCAGCTTCAAGCCATGCAGGGCTGAGCTCCCAGCCCACCGTATATTTCTATAAACCTTCCCAGCAGCTGCTTTGCCAAGGGCTGCAGCCTCCTTCCTCCGCTGTGCTCGGCAGGCAGCTCTTGTGGTTAAAGGGGATCTAAGCAGAGTCCCTCACCCCCTCTACCCTGCCAGCACCTGCAGCCCAGGGGCTATCCCAGGCCGAGGAGGGGCAGGGTTAATGGACTGTGCAGGAAAGGGGCCAGGTAGGATTCTGATATGCCAGGGGGATGGGGGGTTGCTGCGGGATAGATTTAAAAGCCAGCAGGGACCATTGTGATCATCCAGTCTGATCTCTACCCATACTGTCTGAGTGTTCCCATTGATTGTATTAGGAATACTCATAAAGCATGGTAAATCAGTATAAGCGAGGGTCAAAGGCTGTAGCCCATAGTGCCTGCGCACATACACAACTCACAAGCAACTCACTGAGCAGTGTTAGCAGACTGACCCTCCCATGAAAGAAACTAGACACCAGCCTGTATAGAGCTGCCTAGATGGCTTTAATCGCGAGGGTCCGTTTAACACAATCCGGTGGCCCGCGGGGAATTGGGGTTTGTAACCTCTCTGATAGATATTTTTCCCTTGTTTGTTTTATGAGATTAGAGTAGACAAGACCTTAGTTACTATTCTCCCTTTGTCTGACTGGGGAATGAGCCGGGTCTGACGTGACACCTCAGCAGTTGAGGCGGGAAGAAATCAGCGCAGTTCCCTTGATTTTGATGGCGCACCGCTGAGTTACACCAGCGAGGGATCTGGCCCTTTTTGTGGCTTGTTTGTTGCTTATCCTCCGTTTAACCTGAACACCTGACAAACAGTGGGGAGAAAAGCCCTCGTTCTTCATGATCCAACACCACGCCCCCTGCCCCATCCCTCTGTTAGTGGTTTAGAAAATTCCTGCTCCCGTTCTCTTGGTTCTCCGAGGAGACTTGCCGCAAAAACGGGAAAGACAAGACTTGAGGTGGGTGCTATCACCAATGTAAGAAACAAGCACACACAAAAAACCCTTTTGGGTTAAAAACTAAATCTTTTGAGCCTCTTTATCCATCAGAGAGAAGCAAATAAAGGCCACAAGCCCCGTTTGTTTTTCCTAGGTCAGCGTTAAGGATGAGTATGATGATTAGAATGATGATGGGGTTGTCTGCCATAACAGGGGACTCAATTTGAGATCCCTTCCAGTCCTATGTCCATGATCTGTGTCACGGTAGCGGTGCCTAGAGACCCCAGTCCAGATCAGGGCTGTATTATCTCTACCACCGGCGACTGCTCCTATCCCACAAGAACAAGCCGGGGGGGGGGGGGGGGGGGGGGGGATGAGATTTCTGCCATTTGGGGCCACAGTCTGGTGAGACGAGCTCATGAGATTCTGGCCCCATTGGATCAGACCCTGCTCCTGGCACTGGTTGAGACCCTGGAACCTGAACTCCTGCCCCCCCCCCCACCAAATCGCACTCAAATCTGCCATCCTCTGCCCATTTAGAGCAGCTTGTTTTTGTAGACTTTGCTCCACACTCCAGCTGTTCAGAGGCAGCTTCTTCGTCACCACTCTGATGACAAGTGACTGTGCCTTGAACGCCAGCCACTGCGGCACCTTAGCCCCCTTTTATATTCACCCTCGTTAGAACCAGTCGGACTCTGGTTCCCAGGGGGGCTGCTGTTGCTAGGGGCAGCATAGCAGTCCCCAGGTTCTGACACTGAATTTGGCATCATCATCTGGCGCCTCGATTACCGCAGCATCCTTCTCTCTGAGCTGGAGGAATGTGATCCCATCCCCTCATGGCCCCTCAGAACGCTGCTGCTGCATTTCCTTCACCCGTCTCTTTGCCCCCTCCACGGGCTCCCCTTTCTCTGTCCCATCGAACGCAAGCACCTTGTCTTCACTTCCAAGGCCCTTCACAGTGGGCCCCCAACCTCCCCATCAGCTGTGGCTGAGCAGTGAGAGGCGGTCCCTGCCCAAAGAGTGACACCCCATAGGGTCAGGAAAGGAGCACTATCGTCTTCATTTACACATGGGGACTTGAGGCACAGAAAGGCTAAGTGACATGCTCAAGATCCCACAGGGAATCAGTGGCAGAGCTGGGAGTTAAACCCTCATCTTCCAGGTCCCCATCCACCGCCTTAACTGCAAGACCATCCTTCCTCCCTGAAGCACGCTTCCCCTCCGGATTAAAAATGCTCTTCCTGTTCCTGTGTGCGTCCCCAGAGCCTGGATGACGTCATCAAAGACCTGATGGCCGCCATACACCGGGAGCTGGCGGAGAAGCAGTCCCTCTCTTTCACCATGTCCTTCCCGCCCAACAAAGTGGAGCTCACCACCACCAAAGCCGATGGCACCGAGTCCTTCATCTTCGAGTTCCCCAACCCTGACGCGCGGCACAGCTTTGAGCAGGCCTTTGAGGACACCAAGAAGAAACTGGGTAACTAGCTCCGCAAATGGGGTCCTGATGTGATCCCCACTAAATGCCGTGGGAAGATTCCCATTGATACCAGCGGGAGTTGTTCTCAGGGCTCCAGTCAGAGTATTATCCCTGATAATCAATCCTTCCTTGGCTAGGAGGGGCTGGCTGGGTCACTTCTGGGCTGGGAGACTGCCAAGGAAAACCCCAGCTGTGGCAGAAAGTTCCACTGATAATCTATCAGGTGGCACCCTTCTTCTGTGTCTGTGAAATCAAAGCCCTACTGTGGTGCTGGGGAGGTGCTAAATGAAATTGACCAGTCATTGAAAGATCCCAAGACATGTTTTGCCCAGAGAGGGGGTGTTATCCTTTGTGCCTTAGAATCATAGAACCATGGGTAAGACGAGATCACGAGGGTCATCCAGCGTAACCCCCTGCCAAGATGCAGGATTTAGCCAAATTCCAGTTTGATAACGGACATGCTGCCCAGCTCATCTGCAGTTTCAGTTGAACACGGTATTTTCCACGTCCTGCACTAACATATTGCCCGGTGGTGTTGTGGTGCGGTGAAGCAACTGCAGCGTTCCACCCCGCAGGTGGCTGCATTTCAGTGGTGGGTGCTGTGGTCCCTGTCTCTGTGGTATGCAAAGCCTTCTGGCCTGGGGCGTTTGCTGCTGTTTGCAGTTATTGCTATTGACTGCTATAGCCACAGACTCGCCGACCGAGCTTTTCTTGTCTTTCTTTTCCTGTCTCCAGCTTCTCACAAAAACTGCCTGGACCCGGAATTCCTGAAGGCGATCCCGATTATGAAGACACGCAGTGGGATGCAAGTACGTTGGCCTTTTATAATGAGACCCACAGAGTTAGCTCAGTTCCCTTCCCCTTGTCCCCGAGCTCCTTCCAACACCTCCGGTGTAGCATTGACACACTGCGCATTAGAGATGAGCCTGAACCACACCCCACATCTGAACTTTGGGGAGTCTGGGATCTGAATCCAGATCGGGATTTCAAACCCCAGTCTGAGACTCTTTAGAGCGGGGGTATTGGTGTGGCCCATTATGGGCAGAGGCCCTTGGAGTGAATGGAAAGACTCCAACTGACTTCAGTGAGCTTTAGATTGGGCCCATAAGGACTAGCTGTAAAATTGGATTCAGATCCCAAACTGCTCTGAGCCCTGGTCCGGGTTTGTCTGTTAGGCCTGGTCTACACTGGGGAGGTGGGGGCGGGATTGACCTAAGATACGCAACGTCAGCTACGAGAATAGCATAGCTGAAGTCGACGTATCTTAGTTCGACTTACCTCGCGTCCTCACGGCACGGGATCGACGGCCACAGCTCCCCCGTTGACTTTGCTTCCGCCTCTCACCGAGCTGGAGTCCAGCAGTCGACGGGAGAGCGATCAGGGATCGATTTATCGCGTCTACACTACACGCGATAAATCGATCCCCAATAGATCGATCGCTACCCGCCGATCCGGCGGGTAGTGTAGACGTACCCTAAGTCTCTACTATACCTGATCCCAATTTTCCCCACCCTCCCCTCCCCGCCTGATGCCCGAGAGCAAAGTGCCTCTTGTTGTGGGGACCAGTGCAGCCCCAAGCGCTCTGTGTTGTTTCCAGAGACAAAAGCCATCACCCACTGGCCTTGATCTGCAGTGGCATGTGCCTGTGGGAACCCAAAGGTCACATCAGGCCCCAGCTTCATGCAGTTCCTGCAGGCAGACGAGAACAGGCCCTTACGTCTCTTACCCAGCCAGAAACCCACACCCCTTCCTTAACACAGGTCACCCCTGCCCTGGTGGATGGGGTGCATCACTGGCTGCAGGTGCAGAGAGGCAGGGACTGTTCTTTCTTCACGGGACCCTGGGGCTGGTCCGACAGCCCTCTGTCTGCACAGGGCAGATGCAGGGCAGCCGACGGCAGGCCACGCACGCCCTCGCCACCCTGCCAGCTGTTTTAAAGCCCCGGGCTCTGCTCTGCGGTGACTGCGTGTGCTTTGTGTTGTGGATGCCTGTCTGCAGGGCTCGGGACTGTTGTGTGCTCGGTTACTGGGCTCTCCGTGATATCAGTGCAGCGCGGTGTGTCACGGGATCTCAGCTGCACGGCAGGAGCTCTCCCGCAGGGCTGAGGAAGCTCCCAGATGAACACGTGCAGGGCTTGGTGTCAAACATGGGAGGGAGGCTTTGGGCCGTCTTCTCTTTGGTTGTGACAAAGTTCCAGCCAGGGATCCGGAGACCCCAGTCCCAGGGCACCAGAGCCAGCGGCTTGTTTCACACAGGCCACCAAACAGCTATCAGACGGTAACAGCTTTTGGCTTCCACTGGCCTGGTCTGGATTCAAACCGGTGACCTAGGGGTGAAAGGTTCTCTACCCCTACAGGGGGCATTTGGAGGCCACAGAGCCGTGTGACTGCACATCACTGGAACAATACTAACGCCCCCGTTCTGTGGGAAGGAGAGTGGCTCCTGGGGCGGCAAAACAGGCTAGTGCCCTCACAGTGGAAATATTGGGGGGCATATCTATGTTTCTGCCCCCCCAGTATCACACGGAGGTGAGAGCAGGACCTGACTACATTCCCCTCCTGTGTACATGTGCCAGGGGAGTGGGGTCTTCTCCTCGTTAGAGGTCCTGGGACACTTTTCCAAAGGAGAGAGGGTGTTAGCCCTGGGGTCCTGGCCAGATTCCATCAGGAGTGATGCATTATGCATCTCTAATTTTCCCTGGGGTTTGGATTGGCAACGGTATTCTTCTTCACCTCCTGTCTTAAACCATTGGGTGGTGTTTTAGTGAGCTGTTAAGCAACTGCCATGTTCCACCCCAGAGGTGGCTGCATGCCAGCGGTGACACCTGTGTATCATTTGGGATGAACAGTACTATTGAAAAGGAAACTGGTTTTATTCAAACCAAGAGACAGAGCGCCTCCTCTGTCCTGTGCCCTCATTCCCCCCTCCTCCCCTCCGGCCTGGCTGCTTTGAGACATTCATTGTGAAGGCCTTTCAGTACAATATAAAAATGACCTGAAACTTCCTTGTCTTTTGCCCCCTTCCAGTTCTCTTGTGCTTCTCCCAGTCACAGCAGCCCCGAGAACACCTACGAGGTGTGGGTGTGTAACAGCGACGGCTACGTGGGGCAGGTCTGCCTTCTCAGCATCAAGAAGGAGCCCACGGTGGAGGCCTGCATAGCTGTGTGCTCGGCCCGGATCCTCTGCGTCGCCGCCGTGCCGGGCCTCAAGAGGAGCTTCAGGTACGAGATGCCAGAGCATCCGGGGATGGAAGGAAACAGGGACTGATGCGGGGATGGACACAGGGCCCCAGCACCGCAGGAACAGGCTGAGCGCTGGGTGTCTGCCTGGGAGGGGAAGGGGTCCAGGCCAGGCAGTGGTCAGGGACACCACTGAGGCCTGTTAGTGCATGAGGAGGTTCCTAGGATAGCTGTGAGGAGAGACAGGCTGGCCCAGTGGTCAGGTGCTAGCCTGGGACTCGGGAGAGCGACGTTCAGGCTCTTCTCTGCCCCAGACTTCTTGTTTTAATGGGAGTTGAATGCCTGTTAAAACCCAGGCCTTAGTCTCTCCACGCCCTGGTTTCCCAGCTGTCCAGTGGGGAAACTTGCACTGCTCTGCCTCACAAGATAAACGCATCAGAGACGTGAGGCGTTCGGATAGTTCAAGGGTCCCAGAGCCCGGCCTTCTCCACTGCAGCTTTCCAGCCCTGCAGCCCCGCAAGCCCAAGTCAGCCAGCCCGGGTCGGCCACGGGTGTAGAGGTCCATAAGATCTGTTCCAGGGGCTGGCAGTACTTGCCTTTCAACCTACAGCACCGTGCTTCACAAACATGCCACTTCGGAGCTTTTGTGGCAATTTGAAACATTTTGTGAGTCCTGGTTGTCTCCTGCCCAAGGCAATAAGGCATCTGGCTTTCTCGCCAGAGGGGGATAGCAGACATCGGTTGTTATTGAAGCGCCAATGTAGATTTTCTGCAATATGTGGCATATAATAGAAGCATTTGGGATTTAATCCTTACAGCACCCCCTCTTAGGCAGGTGAGCCTTCTTATCCCCATTTTAAAGATGGGTAAACTGAGGCACGATGGCTTTCCCAATGCACAAGATAAGTCAGTAGCAGAGCTAGGACTACAACCCAGGCCTGCAGGGTCTGATCCACTAACCATTCACTTTTATATCTCATTGGTAGCTTAGCCACTTGTGAGCAATGTAATCACCCCAGGCTTGGTCTCTTCCTGTAGCCATGCCCCATCCTGTATGGCGCGGGGTTTGCCCACGTGAATGTGCTCCTGGTTTTACATCAGCGTGTCACTCTAATAACAGGGAGCGTCCCCAGTCCCTGGTGAGTCCAACCTCCGAGCCAGCTCCTTCGGCGCTGGATGACTCCGGGCCGCAGCAGTGCCTACACATCTCCATCTCCGGCTCCTCGATAGAGCTCTCCGAGCCCATGGACAGCGCCAACAGGGAGCTGATGCCTTTTGACAGCGATGATACAGATGACGAGTCCTCTCCAAGCCCGTCAGGCACACTCCAGAGCCAGGCCAGCCACTCCACCATCTCCTCCAGCTTTGGAAGTGAGTCATCAACTCTTAGGCTACTAATGACTGAGCCCTGCTATTATGGGGGAGCTGGTAGTGACCCTAACACTTTCCATTATAAAGGATTCTTGCCACCTTTTCTTAGAGAAGCTCTCGCACCATCATTAATTGCATCAGGCCTTTGATAGTCGGCAAGGGAAAAGCCCTCAGACTAGAGGGGCGCCTTTTCTTTGTCCCACAAAAATCCATTCAGCTTTGGCTGAGCTATAAACCATCAAATCGCCTTTTCCCTTCGCTGGCTTGCGTTTCTCAGGGAAATCTTGTTGCAGTTACGAATAATAGAATTTGTTTTAACTTTTTTCTTTTAAAAACAAACTCTAGGAAATGACATACAAGAAAATGATGTTCAAAGGTTGTTATTGAGGTTGCAAAATCAAGCACTCGCTAGTTCAGAGATGCTAGAATTATTCAGCCACTTTGTGTGTGTGCATTATGATACAGTCTTTAATTAGATGATCAAGTACTATTTTTTTCGATAGGATCCCTGCCTTATTCAGTGCACAGGATGGACACACAGGGACAGAATGAGGCTGCACTGGGAACTGTGTATCTGGCATTTTCCTAACTTTTAAGTGCTTGACTTTGCAACCTAAACAATGTTCTTTGTATGTTGTTTTTAATATGTAATAAATATCCATTTTCTTCAGTGCTGTTGTAGCCGTGTTGGCCCCGGAATATGAAAGAGACAAGGTAGGTGAGGTCATATATTTGATTGAACCAGCTTCTGATCCTGGAAGGGGCTTTCGAGCTATACAGAACCAGAGTGTCTTCTCCAGACCTGAGGAAGAGCTCTCTGGAGCTCGAAACCTTGTCCCTCCCACCCATAGAATTTGGTCCAATAAAAAGTATTACCTCACCCACCTTGTCTCTCATACAGATATTGGAAATATTTTACATGTCTATTTAGTATAGCGCTAATCTTGGGGTCCTGACTGCAGTAAGACCAGGATTTGGATTCTTATTTCCAGAATAAATCCAGAGTAACTTCACTAAGTAAATGGATTTACTCTGAATTTGGGTCGGTGCATCTGAGAACAGAATCTGTCCCCCTCTGCAGAAGGTTTGGGGATTGCTCCTACAGGATGAAAAGTCCCTTGGAAATGTCAGATACTAGAAAATGCTGAAAGTCCCAATGTCTTTTGTTATGTAACTTGGCCTGGGCTCCCATCAGAGAGCACCTACCACTGTGCTATTCAGCTACAGTATGAAATATCCCAGGTCAAACTCTGCCCTCAGCTACACTAGTGTAGGCCCACAGTACCTCCATCCTGTGCCTAGACACCGTGGCGATGGGTGCAAGAGAAATTCTTTGAAATCGATGGGGTTAAACTGGAGTCGACTAGATTGGGTTCGGTGGAAATGAGCGAGTTAATCCGGAGTCACACTGATCAGAATCTGATCCTAAAACATCCTGGTTTGTTCCTGTCATCTCTCCTTGTCCAGACGAAGAGATCCCCAGCTCCAAAGATGTGGCAGCTGAAACCACCAGCTCGGAGGAGGAGCAGGACCCAGGCTTCCTTCCCATCTCCAGCACCTTCAGCCAGAACAGGAATAGCGAGAGTCCCATGGATGGGCGGGCGATGAGGAGGTCAAGCCGAGGGTCCTTCACGAGGGGCAGCTTGGAGGACCTGCTGAGCATAGATCCCGAGGCGTATCAGAGCTCAATGTGGCTGGGCACAGAGGATGGCTGGTGGGTCAGCTAGGAGCAGGCAGAGTATTGGAAAAGGGGTGGGGGCAGCTTGGCGGATGTCACCTGATCCTGGCGGCCTGCATGCAAACATTGCAGAGCCGACTTCCTTTGGTAGCCTTTGTAATGGACGGCTGCACTGGAGTGAAGCTGCCGATATGGGCATTATTGGCAGGGGGACGCTTAGCATGCTGGGAACGGGGGGGATGGCGTGACGGAGGAGGGGATTCAGGTATTATCTGGGGTAAACCCCGAGAACAGAGGGAGGTGGAGAAAAGAACGTCCGCTCAGTACTGGTGGAGACGCCGAGCCAAACACCGGCCTGGTGTAAGCAGGTGTAACTGCATTGATTTAATTGGCATTGTACCCGTTGGCACCGGGAGGATCTCATCAAATCTCGGTGAGCCATATTCTGCACTGAACAGGTGGGCCAGGCCTCTTAAATCCACCTGGTTAAATGTCCACCTACCCCACACACGGCACACATGGGCATGCGCATGTAAGTGCCCCCGCATGCACACACAGACATGGCATCATGCGCACATGCCCACCATCCCCACACAGAGGCACACAGGATCTGGTAGAGTGGCTCCTTCTGGCTTTAAACTCTATGACTGTGTGTCCACCCCTCCATGCACAGCCTCCCCCACCCCACCCCCACACATTCGTGTGCACACAATCCATGCACACACAAGCCTGAAGAAGCAGAATGGAAATGTCTGAAAACTCTCTCACCGAAGCATGGTCCCGCACCCCAGGGCTGGGGGCGGGCTCACACTTTTGTGTTGATGTCAGTGGCCCAGGGGGTTGTGCTGACACTTTTCCTGGGCCATTTGCAGGCCCGGAGGAGCTGAGATCACACAAGAGCTGGTTTTCTGAAGGTCTTCCCCAGCCAGCTGGAGGCTGCATTGCTCATTGTCCTGGCCCATAAACACAAAACACGTCTGCCTGCACACACCCCTCATACGTACATAGACACTGCACTGCCCACCCACACCAGCCCCTTCAGTGCCAAAAGCTCTGGCCCCTGCTATGTAAATGAAGAGAAACACTGTGTGGGTCCTTGATGTGGAGGCCACTAGAGGGCCACCTAAGTACAGCACACACATACCACACAGTCAACCTGTGGAACTCATTGCCAGGGGATGTTGTGAAGGTCAAAACCATAACTGGGTTCCAAAATGAACTAGATAAGTTCATGGAGGATCAGTCCATCAATGGCTATTTGTCAAGATGGTCAGGGGCTCAACCCTATGCTCTGGGTGTCCGTAGCCTTTGGCTGTGTGATGGTGGGACCGGTCAACAGGGGATGGATCACTCGATAATTGCCCTGTTCTGTTCATTCCCTCTGTGGCACCTGGCACTGGCTGCTGTTGGAAGACAGGATACTGGGCTAGATGGGCCATTGGTCCGACCCAGTATGGCCGCTCTTATGTTCTAACCCCATAAGCAAGCCTTATAAAGGGTGGAACTCACACACACACCAGCCAGGGCATTCCAGTGTCACCCAGTGCTGCATGCTCCAGAGAGCTGCGAGCCAGTGCTAGGGAGGCTGATGAAGGACACCATTCCCAGCTGCCCCGCGGGTGAGCTTTGCTGCCCTGGCGCTGGTGCCCATGGAGAAGGGAAGGGAAACTGAGGCAGAGCAAACCTACAAAGTGTGTTTCCCAGCGTTGGGATTTGATGTGACTGGAGCTGCTTCGGGTTTCCCTCTGCCTGTGCCGGGTCAGAGAGTCGGTTCCATCAGCCAAGGCGGAGGAATCTCAGCTGCCTACCTTTTGTCGTCTAGCATCCACGTGTACCAGTCCTCAGACAACATCCGCAACCGGAAGAACAGCATGAAGATGCAGCACTCGGCCTCCGTCATGTGCATCTTGTAAGTGGTACACGGCACGTGGCATTGGCTCCTGCCAGGGCCCTGCCTAGACCTCTGGGGTACAGCTACACTGCAGTTAGACACCTGCGGCTGGCCCGTGCCAGCTGACTTGGGCTAAGGGGCTCTTTAACTGCAGTATAGACGTTCACACTTGGGCTGCAGCCCAAGCTCTGGGACCCTGTCACCTTGCAAGGTCCTAGGGCCCAGGCTCCAGCCCAAGCCCGAACATCTACCCTGCGACTAAACAGCCCCTTAGCCCGAATCAGCTGACATGGGCCAGCTGCGGGTATCTAATTGATACGTCCTAGGTGTCACCATGATCTCGATAGTAACTCATACAAAGCATAGATGGCCTTGAGGGGACCTGGCTCAGTGCCTGGTTCTGCCACAGACTGCCTGTGGCACCTTGGGCAAGTCACGGCCTCGCTCTGTGCCTCGGTTTCCCCAGCTGTCCGGCAAGGTTAGCATGCCTTCCTTTGTCGGCTTGTCTATACAGACTGTACGGGGCAGGGCCCGTTCCTTGTGCAGTCCCTGGTACAGCGGGGCCTGGATCTGAGTTGAAGCCGGTGTGTGGGGAGGGTGGGAGATGGAGCTGCATATGGCGGCGGGAGGAGGTGGTACAGGATGCTATGTTAGAAGGAAAAAACTAGAGGTTGGGGTCGGGGTAGTTAAGAGCCCTTGATATGGGGCACTTTGGGGAGGGAAGGAGAGACTGAAGTGCCCCAAGGGAGCAGCCTTTTGCAGGAGAGACTTGATTCCCTGGGAGCAGCCTCCTTGGAGGGAAGCCGCTGCTGCGCTGTGGCAGTGACGTCTGTCACAGGCTAACTGCGCCGGCTTCTCTTCTCGGCAGGTACCTGGATAACCAGGTCTTTGTGTCCCTGGCGAACGGAGAACTCATCGTCTACCAGAGAGAGGCAGGTGAGTCTGATGCCAACAGTGCTGCGCCCTTACGTAGGGCCTTCCACGCTGCAGTCCCACAGCCTCCCAACTCCCCTGAGCGATGGGGTAGCGTTAAGAGCACCCCTGTGCCGATGGGGGTTACTGAGCTGAGGGCACACAGTGAGGCAGTGGCAAAGCGGTGCATAGAACCCAGGAGTCCTGATTCCCCATCCCCCTCTCCAACCGCTACCATCATGTCCTCTGTGGCTTTAGATTGATTGGCTCCTCAATCTGAGCCAACGTTTTCAGAAGCATCTGCTAATTTGGGGCACCCAAAGGTAATGGGCCCTCTCTGGGCACCCGGAGTTAGCAGGTACTTCTGAAAATGTTGGCCTTATATGTTTAAAGTGCCAGGCTACCCTTCCACTGACTGCTCTGGGTCCGATTCTCCTCTTTCTTAGCCTGCTGTAAATCAGGAGTTACCCCACTGACGCTCGTGCAGTTAGACTGGTGTAAGGAAGAGGAGAACCCAGGCTTGTGTGATCACTTCGCCAGCTAGCGTGGCCTTGGCAGTGACAGAAGCCCTGGTATATTTTCACAATGCTCAGGGCTCATGGAATTGGAGATTCCTGGCCAAACTCTGCCCTCACGTACACCCGGTGCCCACATCGACCATAACCCAGACCCCCATTGTAGAGCTGGGGTCAGAGCTAACGCAGTTTGGACACCAAAGGTCAGATGCTGCTCCCAGCGATACTGGCACGAAGCGGGAGTGACCGGGCTGCCTGTAGGGGAGTCACTCCGGAATGACACTGCTGTAACTGAGGGCGAGATTCATAGCCTGTAGAATCCACGTCTCAGAGGAACGCCTGGGGATGGTGGGAGGAGAAGGAAACATCCTTGAGGTTGCAGAGCAGGTTTATGGCCGCAGGCTCCTGGCCCTGGTTCCTTGTGCCAAAGGGGCACTGTAGTGAGGAGTCGCTGGAAGGCTGAGATGCAGCCAGGGGGAGGTGGGAGTTCTGAACTCGGTGGGCACTAAAAGTGCCTGGCCAGCTGACTTGACTGCAGAGTGGCTGTGTCTGTTAGCCCGGGTAGCCTTAGTCTGAAGGGCCTCTCCTTGGCTCTGCCACAGGCTTCCTATGTGTCCCGGGGCAAGTCACTTAACCTCTCTGTCTCCGTTCCCCCATGCAATGGGGTAAATAGCACGGACCTGCCTCACGGCGCGGCTCCAAAGCCTGATCCAGGGCTCTGAGCTCTTCGTCTGGAAGCCACAACAGATGTGCACTGTTACTGTCATCACCATCCTTAACCCCGTCTCTGCCTGCTGGTGGCGGTTTGCATGGCCCAGAACCTTGCACACGCTCTAGCCTAGCGGGTAGTGCACTAGCCTAGACCTTGGAAGACCTGGGGCTCAAGTGCCTGCTCTGCCACAGACTTTTGTGGGGCATTGGGCAAATCACCTAAACTCTCCGTACCTCAGTTTCTCACCTGTCTGATGGGGATAACAGCACGGCCCTGCCTCCCCGGGGTGCTGTGAGGAGCTCAGATGCTGTGGTGATGGAGGCCGTACAAGTGTCTCAACTGGGCAGTGGGCAGCTAGAGGGCATTCAAAGCATCACCCACATGTCATGCCTGGTTTAACAGGATGTGTCCCCACCGGCCCACATGGCTGCTGTGCTGTGGGGACCCATGGGGGGGCAGCTAAGGAGAACCCAACTGTTGATTTCTTCTTTCTCTGTACAGGACATTTCTGGGACCCTCAGAACTCCAAGTCCCTGTCCCTTGGCTCCCCGGGCAGCCCTGTCACTAAGATGGTGTCGGTGGCTGGCAAGCTGTGGTGTGGGTGTCAGAACCGAGTCGTCATCCTCAACACGGCCACACTGCTGCAGGAGGTACCCGCTCGCTTTCCCTGCCCCTAGGAGGGCTCAAACAAACATGGCGGCACGGGGGAGGGAGGGTTCAGGAGGCTGGTCATGAGCTTTGGGGCCCAATCTGAGGCCTAAGGGAGAGTGTGGAAAGACTCCTCTTGATTTCCGTGAGCTTTGGATCAGCCCTTCAGTGCAGGGCACACACGCACAGAGCCGGGATCTCTGATCAGGAGAGCCACCTCTGTCCTGAGGTAAATACTCCAGCCCCTCACAGTGAGATGTGTTTAGCCACCAGGGTCCCCCATCGGTTAGTTCCTACATCACTTTCCAAAAGGTCGTATTCTGCCTTGGTGACAGTCCATGGCCAACCCCCATTGTCTTTGGCCCCCTGCAGTGACCGATCCCACTGGGTCTGCGTCATGCTTTCCATCTGTAAAGCATGGCAGCCTCAGACATGCCGGAGCTTGTGTGGGATCAGGGTCACCCTGTGAGCAGCAGAGCTCCACGTCTAGGTGACCCTGGGGGAGATGCTGTAGGAACGCACAGGGGCAGAAGCCTCCTACCAGCCGCCACCAAGGTGGGTGCTGTGTAGAAGAGATTAGAGGTGGCGGAAGCAGACAAGGAAGAGTGGCCTTGTGGTTAAAGCAGGTGGCTGGGGAGCTGGGTTCTGGTCTTGGCACCGTCTCTGGATCACGTCACAAACCGCCAGGTTTTTGAATTTCTTCTGCCTTTGAGTGCCTGCTGTGAGACATCTAAAGCCCTAATATCCGAGGGGCCAGCATCTATTGGCTTCCACAAGAGGGCACTCGGCACCTCTGAAAACCATCCCCAAAGTGTCTCCGGGCAGGCACCCAAAATGAAGGCATTCAAAACCGGAGGCTAATTTTCACAGTGCTCTCCTGACCCTCTCTCCCCCGACCTGGGACAAAGCTGCTTACCTCCCTCCCTGAGGAGTCTGTGAAGCTCCTGCCATCTTGTATGGAAAAGCTACAGAAATGCAGCGTAGTCGTGTATTCCTCTTCATGCATCTTGGACAATGGCCCTCTTATACTTCGCTTGGCTCGTGGGGGGGTGCTGATGGAATGGCTTGGGGGGTGTTGTGCTGATGGAATGGCTCGGGGGTTGTTGTGCTGATGGAATGGCTCGGGTGTCTTACTGAGAGACGTGAAAGGCAGCATGGTCCAGTGTCCGGGAGATTGGCCTGGGCGTCAGGAGACCTGGGTGCTAATCCCAGCTCTGCTACAAATCACTCCCTCTCCCTGTGCCTCGGTTTCCCCTTTGGCCTTGTCTATTTAGATTGCAGAGTGAACGCTCCTTGCTCTGTGTCTGTACAGCACCGTCACCCAATGTGGCCTTGATCTCAGTGGGGCCCTCCGGGTGCTACCGCAGTGCAAATAGTAAGAAGGGAGAACTGCCAGGGGAACGTTCCACGACGAGGAAAAGTCACTTCCTCACCAGCAAGTCTGGATCCCCAAAGCACAGGGCTGCACGGCACAGAACCAGAGTGGCCCGTTGGCTCCTCTGCCAGTGCAGAGGGTCCCATCTTTTGGCAGCAGTACGATGGACGCACTTCTCCTCTCCATCCCCAGCACACGTTCCATATCGGGCAGGACAGCAACCGCAGCGTGACCTGCATGGTGAGCTGCAGCTCAGGTATCTGGATCGCGCTCCAGAGCAGCGCCCAGGTGAGGCTGTACCATGCCACAAGCTACGAGCAGCTGGCGGAAGTCGATATCACGCCCCTGGTCCACAAAATGTTAGCAGGTACCGGCATTGCCTTCGAACGGTTTGTCTGCGGCACTGAGCTATGGGCCCTAGACACCGGGTTGTGGGGCTCAGAGAGTTCAGTGGCAGCTATGCGGCAGCCCTAGGGGAGGCGTCTGAACAAGGCTCACTCTGGGGTCTGTAGATGCCAGCAGGATGCGTTTGGGATCTGATCGGTCATCCCTCCGCAGGCCACCCAGGGAGCCGGCGTTTGCTGCCCCTGGCTAGAGTCAGGCTTAGCAAGGGCAGTCACTGGGCCAGCTGCCTCAGCCAGCAGCCAGGGGGGACCGTGCGTGCTGTCCCGGTCCCGGCCAGGCCTGGGCGATGTTCTGAGGGGCGAGCCATGGGGAGCAAAGGCCACAGCACCATCCTGTTTCTCTTCCCTTTGGACCACAGCAGAACTCGCATGTTGATTTCCCAGCGAGGACGGGCCGATGTGTAATCACTGCACCCGCAAACCAAGGCTGCTGGAACAGGGGGAGCCAAGGGACCATGGCCCTCCCACTTTTCGCCACGGGCCTGGCCCCCTGCCCCTCCTCTTCCCCCCCAAGGCCCTGTCTCCTGGCCATGCTGGAAGCTGGAGCCCAGCCCGGGTAAGAGCGGCCCAGGGAGCCTTGGGGAGCTGCGGACCCTCCACTTGCCTGGGCTGGGGGACACTAGAGCAGCCCCCAACCCACATCCCCACCCAGGGCAATTGGAGGATCCACGGCTTCCCACAGCTGCCCAGGCGGCTCTTACCACGGCTCCAGGCCAGGCCGGAAGCTGGAGCTGGGTCAGGGTAAGAGCCGTGGCCCACCTGGGCAACGATGGGGAGCCACGGACCCTCCACCTGGGCAGGGGACCCGGGGGGGTGGAGACAGGGTCTGCTCTCGGGCCCCCGCACCCCAGGCAGAAGGAGGGATCCGGGCTCCCTGGCGCGGCACTGGCTTCCAGCTTGGCCGGGGGGCAGGGCCTCGGGGGGAAGAGGAAAGGCAGGAGCAGGGCCATGGAGGGGATGGGGCCTCGTGGCCCCCCCCCCACTTTTAGGAAGAATCCATCACCCCTGCCCCAAACACCTGACTCAAAAAACTAGGAAGGCCCAAGATCTGGCACTGCCCATCCCAGGCCATCATGTGACAGAGATCATGTGGGGCATGCCCACCTGGCCCAGATGATCCCTGCTCGGTGCCCTGCAGAAAGGTGCATTGCCCATGGAAGGTAGATGCTGCAGAGAGCTTGATCAATAACCTCCTTTGGTCACGTGCAGGGGACCTTTTAGTACTTCATCTCACCTGTGTTTTAACCCCTGGTCCTCTCCTCATCCCCCTCTGGCAGGTTCAGATGCCATTATCCGCCAGCACAAGGCTGCCTGTTTGCGGATCACAGCACTCCTGGTTTGCAAGGACTTGCTCTGGATTGGTACCAGCGCCGGGGTGGTGCTGACGCTCTCCATAACGGCCAACGCCACCTCCTTGAAGACGCCCCTGACGCCGGTGGGTTTGTCCCAGGGGCACACTGGCCACGTGCGCTTCCTCACCTCCATCGAACTGCCCGACAGCTTTGATATCATCTTTCCGCTGCCGAGGGATCCAGGTGGGTCCAGCAGGCGGGTTTGTACCCACCCTCAGAACCCAGAGATCAGCAGGGGCTGAAATTTCTGAAATTTCCACCCAACAGCTGCCCTCCCACAACCATGGCATCAGAGGGCCAATTTTCCCACCTTCAATTGTATCTTACTCTTGGAGTCGTCCCTTTGGATGGGCCTACTGGAGGGGTAAGAAGTTGGGGAGGGGGACAGATACCCAGGATATCAAATCCCACTTACTCCATCCCCTGTGAGGCCCAAGCAGGATTGTTCCCCTCTAATACCAGATGTGGCCAAAAATCATGTTACAGGAACCATTAAAATGTCCCATGCAATTTTTAGTGGGTCTGTATCTCAGGAACCCCTTGTTCAAATAACTCCAAATTTGGACTACTAACCTAGGGTTACCATATTTAACAAATAAAAAAAGAGGACCCTCCACGGGGCCCTGGCCCCACCCATTTCCCACCCCCAGCCCAGCCCCAACTCCGCCCCTTCCCGCCCCCTCCTCCCTCCCACTCCCAGCCACGCGAAAAGGGCTGCCCGAGCGCTACCGGCTTCACGGTTTGCCGGGCAGCCCCCAGACCCTGCACCCCCGGCCGGCGCTTCCCCAGCGCAGCTGGAGCCCGGGAGGGGAAGCGCCCAGCCGGGGGCGCAGGGTCTGGAGGCTGCCTGGCAAACTGTGAAGCCGGTAGCGCTCGGGCTTCGGGCAGCCCCCACGCCTCCGGACCCTGCACCCCCGGCCGGGCACTTCCTTTCCTGGGCTCCGGTGGCGCAGGGTCCGGAGGCATGGGGGCTGCCCGAAGCCCGTAGCGCTCGGCTCTTAAACAGAGCCGAAGAGTCAGGGGAGGAGCAGAGCCGCCGCGGCTGGAGGCTCTGCTCCTTCCCTGACTCTTCGGCTCTGTTTAAGAGCCGAGCTGCCCGAGCGCTACCGGCTTCAGGCAGCCCCCATGCCCATGCCTCCGGACCCTGCGCTGCCAGAGCCCGGGAGGGGAAGTGCCCGGCCAGCGGCTGGGGTCCGGAGGCAAGGGGACTGCCTGAAGCCCATAGTGCTGGGGCAGCTCGGCTCTTAAACAGAGCCGAAGAGTCAGGGGAGGAGCAGAGCAGCCGCAGGAGGGGAAGTGCCCGGCCGGCATTTTCCCGGACATGTTCGGCTTTTTGGCAATTCCCCCCAGACGGGGGTTTGATTACCAAAAAGCCGGACATGTCCGGGAAAAAACGGACGTATGGTAACCCTAACTAATCCTACCCCAGACATCCATAAGGCACAGCGATTTTCAAGACAATCTGAGTTGGTATGTGGATTTTAGCGTATTTAGGATAATTATCTTTTAAACAGTCTCAACCCTCACTATAGTAGAGCTACTGCTCCACTCTCATTCCCCGGTTCTTTGTCCAGCCTATTTTTCAATCATCCAAGCGACGCAGCTTCACTGCAACTCTTGGGAGACTTCTCTGGGTGCAGCAGGTGGTGAGTGCGCCCCCTTATGGCAGACATGCTATTGCAGACACCCAGCCTCGGTTTAACATCTCTGTTTGGGGGGGGGAATACCAAAGAAGCCCACCACCACCAAAGCATTTAACTTCTAAAAGAGGAAATACACAAAAATGCGGCGGCTAGTTAAACGGAAATTCAAAGGAACAGTCACAAGTGTGAAACGCCTGCAAGCTGCATGGAAACACCGTAATAGAGGCTCAAATTAAATGTATTCCCGAAATGAAAAAAACATGAAGAGAACCAAAAAAATGTCACCATGGCTAAACAACAGAGTAAAAGAGGCGATTACAGGCAAAAAGGCTTCCTTTAAAAATTGGAAGTCGAGTCCTCCTGAAGAAAATAGGAAGGAGCATAAACTCTGGCAAGTCAAGTGTAAAAGTATAATTAGGCAGGCCAAAAAAGAATTTGAAGATCAGCTAGCAAAAGACACAAAAGCTAACAGCAAAATAAATAAAGAAATAAGTACATCAGAAGTGGGAAGCCTCCCAAATAGTCAGTGGGCCACTGGAAGACAAGGCTGTTGCAGAGAAGCTAAATGAATTCTTTGCATCGGTCTTCACTGCAGAGGATGTGAGGGAGATTCCCACACTTGAGCCATTCTTCTTAGGTGACAGATCTGAGGAACTGTCCCAGACAGAGGTGTCAGTAGAGGAGGTTTTGGAATAAAGCCATAAATTAAAGAGTAATCAGTCTCCAGGACCAGATGGAATTCACCCAAGAGTTCTGAAGGAACTCAAATGTGAAATTGCAGAACTACTAAGTGTCTTATATTACCTGTCACTTAAATCAGCCTCCATACCAGATGACTGGAGGATAGCTAATATGACATTGATTTTTTTAAAAAGACTCCAGAGGTGATCTTGGCAATTATAGGCCAGTAAGCCTAACTTCAGTACCAGGCAAACTGCTTAAAACTATAGTAAAGAACAGAATTATCAGACACCTAGATGAACACAATTTGTTGGGGAAGCATCAACATGGGTTTTGTAAAGGAAAATCATGCCTCACCAATCTATTAGAATCCTTTGAGGGGGGGTCAACAAATGTGTGGACAAGCATGATCCAGTGGGCATAGTGTACCTGGACTTTTGGGGGGGAAGTTCTCCGGCCTGTGTTATGGAGGAGGTCAGACTAGATGGTCAAAACGGTCTCTTCTGGCCTGGGAATCTATGAATAAGCTGCCCCTTCCCTCAGTCTCCCTGAAGGCGAGGCTAGCACAGAGCAGAATTCATGCTACTCTTGGAAAAGGTGAGCTGGGGCCTTCCAGGGTGAGAAGCCCATTCCTTTTGACCAAGGCTTTCCAAAGCAGTTGAGGAAGGGGGCTTGGGATTTGGGATACCTGGTGTGAAACTCCTTAAGGGTTCTGATTTTCAGCAGCTTGGGTTCTCCACACTTTCTGAAAATCAGGTCCTCAGGATGAGCCTGCAAAATCACTCAACCCTTAAAACTCCTGGCTTTTGGGGCTTGGGAGGAGAGTGGGGTGGACCCATGCGTGACAAGGCTCCTGGGGGTGTTACGTCATGTCTGGGGAGGGACATAGACTGCCCGGTTTGAGAACCCCTTCGCCACGTTCCGTCAGACAGCCGCTGTGATCTCTCTGGGCTTGTTCCGTTTCCCAGGTACCGAGAAGCTGAGCGACGCAGAAAAGAGAGATTTGGCAAGACACCGGTCCTCCAACATGGTCCTCTCCAAGTCTAAGATGCTGGTGATCAGCGGGGGGGATGGCTATGAGGATTTCAGACTCACCAACAGCAGTGAGACAGTGGGGCGAGATGACAGCACAAACCATCTCCTCCTGTGGAGGGTCTGATCCGCGGCAGCACGGGGCCCCACTGTGGGGAGAGCACCAGCCCCACCCCTGCCTCCTCTTGTTACCAACCGCCCCCGAGCCCGTCTCGTCTCCCATCCCGGATGATTTGTGTGTGCCTGGGGACAAGCTCCTCCCAAACACAGCGTCTGCAGCGTGGTGAGAGGAACACACTCGACAAACATATCCTCTGGCACAGCCTGCGCTTACTCCAGCTGCGGGTGCGGGTGTGGGGACAGGGGCACCTGGATGGACAGATTGATGTGGCATTGCTTGGAAGCATCCAGGCGAAAGAGGAGGGCTTAGTAGAGGAGAGAATCCATTGTTTGTGCGGTCGGCAAGGGACCTTTCTTTTGTGTCTTGTGCTTCGACCTGCCTGGGGTTCCGAATCCAGGCACTTGGGAGCGGAAGGTCCATGTCTAAGCAAGCGCACCCGTGGACGGCAGCCTGCCCGCTCTCTTGCTCTGTCTCTTGTCCACCCAGCCAGAATCAGCAAACCGTCACATTCACTTCACCGCCACCTTCACTGGGATCCCCCCACACAGCGGCAGCACACAGGGGATCCTGTCAGCGGCAGCTGCTCCAGCATCCCCATTCGCCGCAGCTGCTCCAGCATCTCCAGGTCTCTAGCTAACCTGCTTACTCATCGCTGTCACCCAAAGAACGCTTGTGGTGGTGTTGTTTGTTTTGCATATATATACAATCTCCTTATTTATTTTCTGTGGGGGGGGACATTTGACAAGGAGCTTGCATGGAAGCGGAGGCAGCGTCGTGCCCAGGGAATTGCATGCAGGGTGCCGACACCCCAGCCTGCCGTCAGTCCCAGCCAGTGATGAGCTGTATATAGCAAGTGTCATACAATGGCAGCAGTATCGCATTCACCCACGAGCGCTGATCCCAGAGGGCTACCTGAGTGTCTGGAGGGGAGAGGTGGGAGCGTCTTGGCTGAGAGTCAACAGCTCTGATTGCAGAGGTGGCAGAGAGCTGATCTCCGTTCAGCCGGCCAAGAGGGGAGCCGCTGCATGAAATAAAAAATGTGCAATACTTAGCTGGATCCCTGAAAGTGGGCAGCGCCACAAGGGGGCACTGTGAGAACCAGGGCAGCTTCACCCTCCTTTGGCTTTAAGAGCAAAGCAAGTTGGTTATTGTGGCCTGTAGCCGGGGCAGAACCAGGAGGGGCATTGTCGGACTGCAACGGTCTCTTGCATTGTACAGTATTTATGGTTGTTTTTTAACTAGTTACCTTTTTGTCCCCAGCACTTAATTTATGTACTTAGCTTCCAGATCCCGAATCCTGAGTGGGGGTAGGGAGCAAAGAGAATCATGGGGGTTTACTCACCTAGCGAGAGCGTATGAATCCACTGTCAGCCAGCTTGCATCAAAAATGTCCCCAAAGGAAAGTGTTTTACAGGCAGGCTCGCCCCCTGGGCTGCCTGTGAGGGTTCATGTGGCCAAAATGGGGCCTCAAGGTGAGTAATGAGGGTTGGGTGCCCAACCGGAGACACCTTAAGGACCGCTTTTTCAGAGGGCAGCACTGGGAATTTCAAAAGCACCTGACATGACAAGAATTCATGTGCCGTGGACTCTCAATGGGGTTTGTGCTGCTAAGTCGCCAGTGTTGCCAGCTCTTACAAATCTCATGATATTTAGTGCTTATGTTAAAGCTCCAGCCTCTGGAGTCATGTTATTTCATGAGAATCTCAGCTTTCATTTTTTTTTTAATTAAATTTCTAGCCCTCATGGTTGCAAAGAAAAAGTTGGGAATCAGGGCCTGAAGTGCACCCCGAAGGCTCAATAAACAGAAGGCAAATCAAAATGAACCCCAGATGAAGGATTTTTTAAACACTCTCATGATTTTGAACACAGTCTGGGGGTTTTGAACACTCTGGACTGGCGATACTCCAGAACCCTGGCTCTTTTGAAAATCTGCTCCTGGCTGCTCACGCTTTCTGAAAACCACCTTTAACGTGTCTCACGTTGGGCTCCGAAAATGGAGGTGCCCAGAATCGCTCGTCTCTTTTGAAAAGGTCACCCTGGATGCCAACTTCTCAATCCGTGTTTACTTAGGTTGTCAGCTGTGTGGGGCAGGGACCATCATTCTGTTCTGCGTTATATAGCACCTACCGCATGGGGTCCTGGTCCGTGACTGGGCCCTTCCACAGTACAAATAATTAAGAACAACATTTAGACACCTAAACGTGTGGCCTGAATGTTTTATAAGGGGGTGAGCACTTTCAGCCATGCCCAAGGTTTCCTGATGAGACGTCTCCCCACGTGTTGGGGGCCTCATCGCGGTCTGAAAATCAAGCCACTCTTTTAGATGCCTAAATATGGGTTTAGGCACTTAACTTTAAGCACCTGCTTTTTAAAAATCTTGGCCTGTCTGCAGACCTCAGTAGGTTTTAAGGCCACCCTGACTAGGTTCTCCCAGTTATACAGCAGCTCTGGTGCAATAGCGGAGTGCCCGAACAATGTGCTTAAAAGCTCCGGGCCACACACCTAGCTAGTGTCAATGGACGTCGCTCCATTGCAACCAGCGTGGCTAAGCCTGCTTACCTTAGCTGTAGTTCTAGCCCTGTTGAGGTATTTGAAAATACTTTATTCTATAGCATTTGAAATACTTTAACAAAAAACTTAAGCAACATTTTGTGTCCCCAGTGACCTGAACAATATATACAAGTATATTTTAAGTCTTCATGCAAGAGCCTTCTCCTCTGCAATTCCTGTCGTCCAGGGCAGCTTTCTTTCACTTCTCTGCCTCATCTGCATACTTTCTGTTTTCCTGTTTCATCTAAAAACGTATCATTTCTCTGTCCTCCCTTTCCCTCTGCGGCTGATTAGCTCCATCAAGTGGTTTGGGATTTTGCACAGAAGCATGGTCAAGTTGCTAGGGCACTGGGCTGGTAGTCAGGACACCTGGGTTCCATCCCCAGCTCTGCTACTGAGTGACTTTGAGCAAGTCACTTGCCTCTTTATGCTTCTGCTTCCCCTCCCACCCTTTGTCTGTCTTGCGTATTTAGATGTGAAGCTCTTTGGGGCAGGGGCCGTTGGTTACTCTGTGTCTGTACAGCACCTAGGACTGGCCTCCGGGGATGCTGCGTGAGATTGACCTTCCTTTAAGAGAGGCGGGTTTCCTTGTGGATGCACAATGTGTTGCTCAAAGTGGTTTTTCCAAGAGGTTCGTTCACAAATTGCAGGGTCTTCGCTTGCTGACGTCAGTAACTGCCCCGTCTCCGTTTACCCACGGCGCGCGTCAGGATGGAATTGGCCCAGTGTGTCTGAGCAAGGTGTGGGTAAGATACAGCAGCTTCCCCCTCGGGCCATTCTCTTCCTCATGGGGTGATCTCCTAGGCCACAAGCCAACCTACATCAAATCCAATGGAAAGATTCTAGTCGGCATTGGTAGGCAGTGGATCCCGCCCCCGGAGATCAGGTGGCAGGGTCAGCGTGGCTCTTGATTGACAGCTGTGTGTGTCTCTATCTGAAAGGGATATAAGGTGCTGAATTTGAGGGTGGAGGGTTGGTGAGATGCAGAATTTCTTGCGCAGGTGGGATAGATGGACAGTTCCTCAGCCTGCATAATGGAGAGATTGTCCTGCACCCTGTCCTTACCTGTCGGAAAATACCGATATGGCACAGCCCTACATGCAGCTCTCCCAGTTAGCACCATGTTAGGAGCAGCTAAGCCCTGAGGCCGCAGAGCACTTAGGGACATGCTGTGGAGTCAGTGAGGCCTAGCCAGATGCTTACGTGCTTTGCTGAATCAGTGCCCTAATCAACCCAGGACAGGGCAGCCTGCAGCGACACAAGTCCCACTCTGAGCACTAGCTGCCATGTGCCAGGCTCGCATGGAACTAGCCCAGTATCCTGTCTTCCGACAGTGGCCAATGCCGGGTGAACAGAACAGGGCAATTATTGAGTGATCCATCCCCTGGCATCTACTCCCAGCAATCAGAGGCTAGGGACACCCAGAGCATGGGGTTGTGTCCCTGACCATCCTGGTTAATGGCCACTGATGGACCTATCCTCCGTGAACTGTTCTAATTCTTTTTTTAACCCAGTTGTACTTGTGCTCTTCACAACATCCCTCGGCAATGAGTTCCACAGGTTGACTGTGCATGGTGTGAAGAAGTACTGCCTTGTGTTTGTTTAAAACCTGCAGCCTATTAATTTCATTGGGTGACCCCCTAGTTCTTGTGTTATGTGAAGGGGTAAATAACACTTCCCTATTCACTTTCTCCACACCCGTCATGATTTTATAGACCTCTAGCATATCCCCACTTAGTCGTCTCTTTTCTAAGATGAACAGTCCCATTCTTTTTAATCTCTCCTCATACGGAAGCCATTCCGTACCCCTCATCATTTTTGTTGTTCTCTGTCTTTTTTCCAGTTCTAATGTATCTTTTTTGAGATGGCACCACAAGAACTGCAGCAGTATTCAAGGTGTGGGTGTACCATGGATTTATATAGTGGCATTACGATATTTCCTCTTATTATCTATCCCGTTTCTAATGATTCCTATCATGCTGTTCGCTTTTTTGACGGCTGCTGCACATGGATGTTTTCAGAGAACTCTCCACAATGACTCCAAGATCTTTCTTGAGTGGTAACAGCTCATTTGGACCCCAGCATTTTATATGTATCGTTGGGATTATGTTTTCCAATGTGCATTACTTTGCTTTTATCAACACTGAATTTCATCTGCCATTTTGTTGCCCAGTCGCCCAGTTTTGTGAGATCCCTTTGTAACTCTTCACAGTCTGCCTGGGACTTAACTATCTTGAGCAGTTTTGTATCATCTGCAAATTTTGCCACCTCACTGTTTACCCCTTTTTTCATGTCATTTATGACTCTGTTGAACAGCATTGGTCCCAATACAAATCTAGGGGGACCCTGCTATTTATCTCACTCCGCTGTGAAAACTGACCATTTATTCCTATCCTTTCTTTCTTTGTCACACCCAATCCTGGAGGCTTCCAAGGAGTGAACTTCCACAAGAATTCCAGTGTGGGACCATAACTGCTCCTTGGCCATGGAAGGAGGATGATCATTCCTGTCATCTCCACCATGCTTAAAGGGACCTTGCTTTGTCCCCTGGTAATTCATACCAGCCCTTATGTACGATGAACACGCTTAAATATTCTGTGCCTTCTGTCTGTGCTTTGGAGGAAATCAGAGTCACTTTGGCTGCAGCATCTTGGCACCAACATGGCCCCAGATTCCACATCCCTATTCAGTGTTCACCACTTAGGAGCTATGCACCCCCAATAATAACTAACCCAATGGCTTCTCCTTTTGAAAGCCTTGTCACCGTCGTCTCAGTCCATGTGACTAGCAGGCTGCAAGAGATCATGCATTGGTCTGTCTGTTTTCCCACTGGTGGGGTCATCGTGATCTTGAACAGCTAGGCCACATTAGTCACATTTCAACTGAACATTCGAAGGAAACAGACCGGGGTCTCAGACGCGGTGAGGATTCGGTTAGAAGGGAATTGGTTGGCATGACAGGAGTTTGGATGATCAGTAGGGCTTGGACGTAACAACCTTGACTGGGAGATGAAAGAGGGAACGATCTCATAGTCACCTCCTCTCGTTGAAGCCTTCGCAATCTCCCAGATGCTCCGAGCAGACTCTTCCAGCAGTGAGGGGTGAATCCTGCTCACTTGAGCCATGCAAAATCCTTGTTGGTGTTTCACAGAAGGTGAGGTGGGCTTGGCCTTGAGATGCAGTGACCTGCATACTCCCCTTAAAGACAACTAGGTCCTCAGTGATTAATGGGTTTTGCAGAACTACTCTTAGGGCTGGTCTACACTGCGGGGGGGGGGGGGGGGGGATTGATGTAAGATACGCAACTTCAGCTATGAGAATAGCGTAGCTGAAGTCGACGAATCTTATTTCGACTTACCTCCCGTCCTCACGGTGCGGGATCGACGGCCACGGCTCCCCCTTCGACTCCGCTTCCGCCTCTCGCTCTGGTGGAGTTCCGGAGTCGACGGGGAGTGCGGCGGGGATTGATTTATTGCATCTAAACGAGACGTGATAAATCAATCCCCGATAGATCCATCGCTACCTGCCGATCCGGTATAGTGTGGACGTATCCTTAGGGGTGAGCTGCAGAGCTTTAATAGCCAATGGGCCTGTTAGATCAGCTGCTGAGACTCGGTACAGTCTTAAAACCGGCAAGTAGATCTTAAAACCAGTGTGAAAATCCCTCCCTCTTCAGCTGTGTGTAGAGGGTCTTTAGAGACTGTCCATTGACAGCAATGGACTTTGGCTCAGTCTCCTGGAAGGAGCTGAGTACCCTTCGCTCCCATGGAAATAAATAGGCCCTGTTCAGGATCGGGCCCCAAGTTCAGCGTTCCAGGTTTGCCCCGGACGGTTGCCGGTGTCACACGTCAGGTACCGCCATCCCGCCCTCTGGTTAAGGTATTTATGGTGAGATTGATGGCTGCAGGGAAGTACAGAAGCTTGAGCACATGAGCGAAGGGAGGGGCCAGTTGAAATGAGCTGATTGAAATGTTTTTGCGGGGGTCGGAGGGATTGGGACATTTGGAGCAATTTCCCCGCTCTTTTCAACCATCTCTGTCTTCAAATCAGTTCTTTGATTTCAAGGCCAAAAGGGTCCATGGGGGTCAGAGTCTGCGTTCCTGCCCGGCACACGATTGTCCCCCAGTGTGAAACGCTGTAGGAATTGTTCGGTCTCTCGGTGTAGTGTTCTGCTGCTGCTATCGGATCTCAAACAGTTAAATGAATGTATGTGCCGTACGTGTTTTGCAGCCCACCGTCAGCTTCAACTAAGCCTAGAAAAGTGTCTAATGATCCTAACCGAAGGATTCATTCTGCTGGCTAGAGGTGAACTGACAAGCAAAACCAAAGGCGTGTTAGCTCACTCCTGCCTGCTCCTTGGTGACCAACGACGGCGTCCTGAACTGTGTCTGAAAAAGGTGCAGGGAGGCGTTTCTCCTGGTTCTTTTCCATTTGACATCTCAGCGCCTCCCAGCCCTCCCTTTGCTGGAGTACCTTGGCATGGTCTTTGGCAGGCCGGAGTGGCGATGTCACGCGGTGCTGCGGGGCTCCCTTCCCGCCACTGAGAGGATGCTGTTCCTTAGATCTGTCCAAAAATCACTTCTCCTCCCCTCCCCTCCCCTCCCCCCCAGCTCAGAGACCTGCCTCAAAGAGTGTAAAATCCATGAGTGACCGTGAGGCTTTCCCAAGGGGATGTGGGCCGTGTCAATACCGATCTGCGACTCAGATCACATCCTGTTCAAGACGCCGTAAATATTTTCTTTGCATTTCACCCTTAAAGCAAAGTCCATCCCATTTGTAAACACTAGGGGGCGCCATTTGGACACATTGGTGCAGACCACTGCCATTCCCTGCTACCAGAGAGGTAGAAAGGATGCACAAAGCAACTCCATTCATCAATGTCAGAGAGTGAGGCCAGGCTCCTAGACCGTGCTGTCTCCCTGCGCAGTCTAGAGATGCAATGGTGGCAGAGTTGCATGTGACCCATCAAAGGGCCAATCCCTGCTACCCAGGGGTGCTGGAACCGGGGGGGGGGGCGGCACCCCGTCTCTCCCCCCCCCCTCGACTTGAAGTGGTTTCCATCATATTCAGGGTTTGCAGTTTTGTTCAATGGCTCTCAGCACCCCCACCATAAAAGGGGTTCCATCATCACTGCCGCTACCACCCACATGCCAGGCGGGTGAGATTGGCTCCTCCAGCCGAGAACTGTGTCTTTCTTTTGAGGTGGGTGCTGCTGCTACTCCATAGAGAACTACGGGACTGGCATTTCCACCCAAGATGCACCAAAGGAGAGGACAGGCAAGGCAAGGCACGGTCTCCCATGCTCCCTCCCCTCCCTGTTTGACTCTGTTCTCTTGGCTTTATTTCTCTGTTTGGTGAGAGATCCCGCTGAGACGTACTGTAAATATTGGTATATATTGCCTCCTCTGTACATAGTGTTCTCGAGTCTTTGATTGTTGATATGAATTTAATGGCATATTTTTATAGACTTGTTTAAGTTTCACAGGCACAGCAAGGGGTGCTGACCACATTTAAGTTATAACTACTACAGTGCATTAAAGACCAGAACAAAACAGAAAGCTTTTACTCCCGAAGTATTACCAGTCCCGTGAGGTGTTACGACGATCACATTATTCCTGGGTTTGTTTGTTTTTTATTTTGTCACTGTGGGTTCTTTGTCATTAAAGGTCACTGATGTCAGAGCCCAAATCTGTGTGCGTTCTTTTCCTTCGCCCTGTTGTGGCAGTTTGTAGCTGACAGCGGGGTTTGAATCAATGTCCTTCAGCTCTAAAAGCAGGAAACACTATTGCTCAAACTAAATGTCTAACCTGGCAAGCCACTATCTGCAGCAGGCTCATACGTCTGCTTTTTAAAGCAGTCACTAGTGGGGGACAAAGACTTCCACTCTCCTAGTGTGGGTTGCAGCTATCTTAGGGTATCCAGCACTGCAGCATCTAAGCAGTGAACAATAGGAAATGGGGCCTTTTTCTGTCATAAATGTTGAGTTTTCATTGAAATATTTTTGGATTTTGAAATGCCAGCATAGTGCCTCATGGGAGTTGTAGTTCAGGAGCCTCTTGCTCCCATTTTCCTTTACAGGCTGTGTTCCCTGATTGGACTACATCTCCCATGATACACCATAGTCTCCCCTCTTAGTGAGAGGAGGGTAGGCATCATGGCGGTTGCATGGCTATGCTGCATCATGGGAGATGTAGTCCAGCTGGGGAATCTGGCTTATGGGGGAGAATGGGAGAGTGAGGTGGCATTTCAGACTCAAATGTTTCTGTTTTCAGGCATTCTGTTTTCCAGCAAAGAAATCCGAATTGTCCATGGAAAGCCGACACTTTCTACGAAAAGTTTCACTTCATCGAAAACTCAATTTTTTGTCAAAAACTGTGTGGATAGAAAATGTTCAGCCCCACTGAACAGGCCATTCTGCTCCTCGAGCAGGGAAATAAAAGAGCTGGGAGCAGGTCTCTGGCTGAGGATTAGGGTTGCCAAGTGTCTGTTTTTTTACTGGAACACCCTGGTGAAAAGGACCCTGGTGGCTCCGGTCAGCACTGACGACCAGGCCGTTAAAAGTCCGTTCGGCCGGGCAGGAGGGCCCTGGGGCTAAGGCAGGAAAGAACTGCGACCAATGGGAGCTGCAGGGGCAGTGCCTGTGGGTGTGAGGGCAGCGCGCAGAGCATCCCTGGCCTCCCATGTGCCATGGGGCTGCAGGGACCTGGCGGCTGCTTCCTGGAAGCTGCGGTAACTGCCGCCGGGACCCCGCACCCCGAAACCCCTCCCGTAGCCCAACCCCCTGCCCTAGCACAGAATCCCCTCCCACAACCAAACTCCCTCCTGGAGCCCGCACCCCCCACAACCCCCTGCCCCTGCTCTGAGTCCCCTCCCACACCCCAAACCCCTCATTCCCAGCCCCACCCCAAAGCCCGCACCCCCAGGCAGAGCCCTCACCCCCCTCCCACACCCCAAACTCCTCATCCCCAGACCCACCCAGAGCCCGCACCTCCAGGCAGAGCCCTCATCCCCCACCCCAGAGCCCTCACCCCCTCCCACACCCCAAACCCCTCATCCCCAGCCCCACTCCAAAGCCTGCACCCCCAGGCAGAGCCCTCACCCCCCTCCCTCACCCCAAACCCCTCATCCCCAGCCTCACCCAGAGCCCGCACCCCCAGGCAGAGCCCTCACCCCCCTCCCATACCCCAACCCGGTGAAAGTGAGTGAGGGTGGGGGGATGGAGCAAGCAGGGGACAGGGCCTCAGAGAAGGAGCGGGGCAGAGGTGTTCGGTTTTGTGTGATTAGAAAGTTTGCAACCCCACTGAGAATGGGGCAGGATCAGGCTCTGGGCCTCTCCATGCGGGGAGACTGGGAAAGGGCAGGAGCTTCCCAGGGAACCCGGGTGGGTATGTGCCAGTGCCCTGGGTGGGACCAGCCTAGGCACTGGGCTGCAGGCTGCAGGAGAGCCTGGCGCCAGGCAGGGGTGATCTTGGCTGAGGAGACAGGAATCCTAGTCTGAGCAGCTGCCCCTTTTAGGGACCCTGGGTTATGGCTTCCAGAAAACGGGGGGCGGGAGTTCCCCTAGTCCCACATCAGCTGGGGGGATGGGCCCAATCCTGGCAGGGAGGCTGGTGCTGAGCTGCCGACATGCTGGCTGGGTGCTGTTTAGTTCAGACCCCTGGAGCCAAAAGGGGACAGAGGACTCCTGGGCCCCCCCTGCTTCTAAGGGGAGATGGGCCAGGGCCCCTAGTGAAGGAGCTGTGGCCTGGGCAGGGCAAAGGGCTGGGCTGTCTTGTGAGGTGTTCAGCCTTGTGGCTGGAGAGTTGAGCTATCTGCCTCTGAGAGGGAACCCACCTGGCTGGAGGTGGGGAAACTGAGGCAGCAACTGCACCTGCCAGCAGACCAGGTAAGCCACCCCCAGCGGATGAGGACATTCATACCTACCTATGGCCAGGTGCATTATAAGGCTGAACTTTCCCGTGGTCCTACAGCGTGCTCAGCTGCTCAGATGGAGGCGGGGTGTTATTAATGGTGGCATGGAGTATTCCCTTAACATCTGCTGCAGCCTCTCTTAGCAGCCTGGCTAGGTGAGAAGGTGGGTTTGAGGAGCTAGCGGGTCCTGCCCGTCGCTAAGCTCAGCCCCTATTGTGCATCAAATCCAGGACTCTCTCACTAGCTTGAGTGCACGTGGGCTTTGCAAGCTCCATAGGCCCCATGCTGGCCAGAGTGGAGTCGTCATATGACACCATTCACTCACATCCTGCTGCCGTCCAGATCTGGCTGCAAACAGCCAAGGAGACTCTTGTGAGTTGCTCAGAGGGTAGCAAATGGGCCAGGGATGGGTCCCACCAGGGGGGGGCATTGCCTATGTAAGCAGGGTCTGAAGGAATGCTTCCCTGACAGCCAGCTGGGAGGGGGAGAGACTTGGGTGTGTTTATGTAAATACAGTTGCGCCTGCTCTGCTTACATATTCAGCAATACAGCGGTGTCAAAATGATCAACTTTGGCTGGCCCTGTCACTTGCCCATTCGGTGCCTCTGTTTCACTTGTCCCATTGCCTGTCTATTTAGAGTAACAGCTCTTCAGGGCAGGGCCTGTGTCTCATGTGGGGTCTGGACAGAGCAGCCCCCAGGGGCTCCTGATCTCAGCTGAGGCCTCCAAGTGCTCCACACTGCAAATAGATCACACCCAGGCTGCCTTTCCCTCCCATTGGCGCTAGGAACTCTGGGACCACCTGGGTGCCAGCTGCTTGAAAACTCATTGCACCTGGCTGCATGTCTGAGTAATAATCTGGCTGGGGTGGGCTGGGCCCTGGGAGCCGAGCGATGCTGCTGGACCAATAAAAGGCACGTGCTAGCTGTAGGACTCAGGAGTAGCCCCTGCCCGAAGCCAGCAGCCGCTGGATGGGTTCTTCCTGGCAATGGCGGAAAGAGCCCGGTGTGGGGAGGGAGCAGAATTTAAGGGGCACCTTCTGAAAGCCCTCGGAGAAGGACTGTAGCTGCAGGCAAGGACAGGGGAGAGCAGAGGGTACTAGGGGCATGTGAATAGCATGATCCCATACGGTGCCTCTTGGCACATGGCATCCCCTTGCCAGCAGCAATGACTTGGAAGGGGTGAGAGCAGCTGAAGCATCCTGGAAGCGGGGGTTGGTGAGGGAGGGGATTGAATGAACCCCCCTTCCCCTAGATCCACCTAGGGCCAGCGCTGTAGGGAGGGGACACATGGCAGAGACGAGCCACCGGGGCCCAGGGATAGCCCTGGAGGCAGAACGGCAGCCAGCCCAAAGAGACCAGCAGGCAAAGTCAGAGCCAGGCAAGCAGAAGACAGCCCTGACGTTGGGCATTTGCCCCCCTAGCCAGGGAGTCACTACCCAGTGGCAGCAGCACCAGGGAGTCACTACCCAGTGGCAGCAGCACCCTGGCAAGCAGCCTAGCCTGTGGCGGGAAGGCAGGGGAGTGTGTCATGGCTCACAGCATGGCTTGGAGAGCCAGGGAGCCTTTCCCTCCGTTTGCTAGCCAGTGAGTCCTTGAGAAGCTGGCGCTGTTTTTTTTCTCTCTCCCTACAGTATCTCTGCTCTGTGCTCTCCATTCCCCAGTGCTGGGTGAGGCAGAGCAGCAAGCCCAGGTCCTGACACTAGAGAGGCAAGGGGGTCGGTATACTGAGCCCGAGCCTGGCTATTCAAGGTCAGCAGAATATATCTGCTTCTATGGCCCAGCCCAGGTGAATCTGGACAGCGAGTTCCCTGGCTGCACCACATGTTGTTCCCCAGACCCGCGTCCAGACACGATCGATGCTAAAGCAGCTGGCTCCAAGTGTGTGTGTCCCTAGTGTATCTGCCTAACGCGGCCTTCTACCTTGGAACACAGACAACCTCTACCACTAGGGGGCGCTTCCCCCTTCGCTCACCCAGCCCTGACTTCTACCCCGAGTGCTGCATGTGCCTGGCTCAGCTGGTCCTGTGCACCGCCAGGACTTGTCCAAATGCCCGTGGGTGTGAAGGAACCTACTCTGCTGGATGGGTGCGGGTCTGGGCTTTTATCCTCACGAAGCAGGCTCCTCCGGCAAGCTCACCCTCAGGAGGACAAGGCCCCCTTGCACTCCTGTTTTTCTGTCCCACTCACGTTATGTCTCGGTCAGCTGTCCACTGGTCCCAGACATGTTCTGCAGCCACCTGTACCTGCGCCTCTGCCCTGCCTGGCCCACCCGCGCTGGCTGCTCTCCGTTTGATCAGCAAGCACTGACGCGACATTCTCGCCGCCTGCTAGCAAACGGAGGCGCCGAGTCTCCTGGTCCATCTGCCTCACTTAAGGCTTGTCTACAAGGGGAGTTATTCCCAATTAACTGCAGGTCTGGAAGCTTTTGTTCTGGAATAAGAGCGTCCACACAGGAATAGCACACTTGCTTGTGTAACACCGACAGACCCCAACGTAGGCAATACAGTGCACTTGTTTCTCCAGTACGGTGACACATGGGGCCTTACTCATCCCCAGTGTAAGCCCACTGACGAGGTTGCTCCATTATGCTTTCAAGTGCTTCATCTCCTGTCCCCAGAGTGGTACTGGGACCAGAGGTCTCCGATGAGAAGTGCATGCTCATGTAGAAACTTCCAATTAGACCTTTTAAATGGCTACATAGCTCTCAAAGCACGAGGTAACAGTAGCTGTTGGCACATGGCAATGTGGATCTGATGCCATCTCGTCTGGCACGACCCCTTGGACCTGCATGTCACGGGGGGAAACTGGCCCTTTAAGAGGGAGCAGGGACAGAACACCTGTGCTGGATCAGCTGATTCAGATTGGGCTTTGAAAGAGGCCCTGGCCCTGGGGCACAGGAGAGCCGGTGATGCTCCGCTAGGAAGCTGCAGGGAGCGGGGCTATCAGAGGGGAGGCTGTGAGAACCGGAGAGGGGACTGGGAAGAATGCTCTGGGAGTTGTAGCCCAGGGCAAGTTGTGGAACTGTCTGTCCTGCTGGCTTCAGCTTGGCGAATAAAACTGCCTAAAAGAGACTCAGGCTGTGGGTCCTTTGCACGCTGGAGAGACTAGGGTTGCCAGAAAGTCTGGTCGAAAAGGGGACCTGACAGTGTCCGGTCAGATCTACTGACTGGACACCCAAAGTCCAGTTCTTGGGAGCGGGGGCGGCGGGAAGGTGCTGGGTCATCACCAGTGCCCCTACACAGCCAAGGCAGCCTCCTATCAGCATCAGGCACTGCAGCTGCCAGCCCTGCCTCCGCAGGAAGAGGCGTGAATTGGGGGAGGGGCCTTGGGGATAAGGGGTGGGGCAGGGGCGGGGCCTCAGGGGAAGAGGCAGGACAGAGGAGGTTCGGGCACTCCTGCTGGAGCGTCTGTTTTGTAAATATTACAGAGTTGGCAGCCCTAAGAAACTCTGCCTTGTTCCACTGCAGATCCAGAGTGGAAGCATGCCTGGGGGCTCCAAAAAATGCGGGCAGCATGGAGGAGGTGTCTGGCCCATTGTGACATTATTGACATGAACTGTGACCATTTAGATCATTGTTGCAACCAAGGTCCTATAGTTGCACCAAATCTTGTACAAAGGATGTCAAGTAAGATGTTGTCATAACCATAAAGGGAAGGGGGTAACAGCTGTCCTGTGTACAGTACTATAAAATCCCTCCTGGCCAGAGACTCCAAAATCCTTTTCCCTGTAAAGGGTTAAGAAGCTCAGGTAACCTGGCTGGCATCTGACCCAAAGGACCAATAAGGGGACAAGATACTTTCAAATCTTGGGCGGGGGGAGAGGCTTTTGTTTGTGCTCTTTGTTTGGGAAGTCGTTCGCTCTTGGGACTGAGAGGGACCAGACATCAATCCAGGTTCTCCCCATCTTTCTAAACAAGTCTCTCCTATTTCAAACTTGTAAGTAAAAAGCCAAGCAAGGCGTCTTAGTTTTACTTTTTCTCAACTTGTAAATGTACCTTTTACTAGCATGTTTATCTTTGTTTGCTGTACTTTGAACCTAAGACTAGAGGGGAGTCCTCTGAGCTCTTTAAGTTTGATTACCCTGTAAAGTTATTTTCCATACTGATTTTACAGAGATGACTTTTACCTTTTTCTTTAATTAAAAGCCTTCTTTTTAAGAACCTGATTAATTTTTCCTTGTTTTTAGATCCAAGGGGGTTGGATCTGTATACACCAGGAGTTGGTGGGAGAAAGGAGGGGGGATGGTTAATTTCTCCTTGTTTTAGATCCAAGGGGGTTGGATCTGTATTCACCAGGGAATTGGTGAAGATCTCTCAAGGCTACCCAGGGAAGGAAATTAGCCTTGGGATGGTGGCAGCGGACCAGAACTAAGCTGGTAGTTAAGCTTAGAAGTCTTCATGCAGGCCCCTACATTTGTACCCTAAAGTTCAAAGTGGGGATACAGCCTTGACAGATGTCTATGAAAAGGTTGTAATTTGGTGGTTATGATTATGCTATCTTTATGCATGTATCCTTTTTGTATTTAAAGTTATAAGTATTGGCTCTATACTGTCTGTATTTCAAACTTGTGCTATGCTTCCAGGTGACACCCCAGACAATTTGGCATCAGCACTGTCTAGCCTGCTTGATGGCCCATTAAGGACCATCAGCTATACAACTGACCGATTGAGAGAAGGCAGATACACCTTGTGACTCAGCAAGGCAGGCAGGGACATGCCTATGGAGAGAACTCTAAGGCTTCCAAGCCATGTGCTGGGCAGCTTGTGTTTGGAACAAAAGAAGCACAAGCCACATGGCAAGAGACTATAAAAGGCAGCTGCATCTTCTCCATTTTGTCTTCAGTCCTGCTTCTTACCTCTGGAGGACTTTTGCTACAAACTGAAGTGCTGAACAAAGGACTGAATGACCCACCCAAGCTGTGGATGTATTCCAGAGACTTGATTTGAGCCTGCAGTTTATTCCATCAATGCTACAAGCCTGAACCAAGAACTTTGCCGTTGCTGTATACAATTGATTACTTTGACCAATTCTAGCTCTCATCTATATTTCTTTCTTTTTATGAATAAACCTTTAGACTTTAGATTCTAAAGGATTGGCAACAGCGTGATTTGTGGGTAAGATCTGACTGGTATATTGACCTAGGGCTTGGTCCTTTGGGTTCAGGGAACTTTTTTTTCCTTTTACTGGTGTATTGGTTTTCATAACCATTCATCCCCATAAGAAGTTGTGCTGGTGGTGATACAAGGGAATTCAAGTATCTGAGGGAATTGCTTGTCTGACTTCTGGTTAGCCAGTGGGGTAAAACCGAAGTCTTCTCTGGCTGGCTGGTTTGGTGCCTTAGAAGTGGAGAACCCCCAGCCTTGGGCTGTAACTGCCCTGCTCTAAGCAATTTGTCCTGAATTGATACTCTCAGGAGTGTCCCGCCAGAGGCCACTCGTTACACCCATGTACTGTCCACTCTGCTCATATAAGCAATTTGGCCCATCTAGTCCATTCTGGGAGGTGCTGGACTGTGCCTGATGGTATGCGCCTAACGGGTGTTTGGGTACTCTGGGGCTGAAAGCCGTGTAAGCACCTAGACAGACTCCAGGGGGTTGGCCGATCCATTCTCCTCCTGCTTGTCCCAGGACAGGAAGAGAGGAGCCACATGAAGGGCCCGATCCTGCCAGACTTGCCCATTAAAGTCAATGGGGCTCTGTGGGGAGCCCGAAGTAAGGAGCTGTACGACACTGGCACGTGGCCTCACTGCTTTTCCCAGCCTCACTTGCTGTTGTTTCTGGGCACGTCTTCAGCTTCCTTCCTGTCCAGAAGCCCCACGGCCTGATGGAGCAGCTGGGATTGGGGTCAGGGAGTCACAGTGTCTGTTACACACTTAATCTGATTGCACTGGACTCTCTCCACACTAGGGTTACCATCCGTCCGTATTTCCCCGGACATGTCCGGCTTTTGCGTCTCTAAATAGCCGTCCGGGAGGAATTGGTAACAAGGTTAAAATGTCCGGGGTTTTTTTCTCCCTCGCCTCCCTCCCTCCCTTCCATGCAGAGTGTGGCTGCTGATTGGGCGGCTAGGCCGATTGACCCACTCCCATTGGCCTCCAGCAGCCAGAGCCCTCCCCTGCTCCCCCCTCCCTCTCTCTGTAGTCCTCTGTAACACACAAACCGACCCACGTGGAGCCAGAATGGTAAGAGGAGTGGGGGGGGGGCAGTCAGGGAGTGGGGAGTGTTGGATGGGTCCCCAGCCTCCACCTGCCACCCCCCCTCCGTGCATTCCCCCCTCGGTGGGTCCCCTCGGTGCCTCTCCCTTGTCTGCTGTGCTGGCTCTGGCAGTACACGCAGACAACTGCTGTCTGCTGCCCCCGGGTCCTAGTGCCCCCATCCACTAATGGGAAGACAGGCTGCCCTTACCCTGCCCTTCCACCCTAGCCCTGAGCCTCTCCAACACCCCAAACCCCCCAGCCTTCATCCCCACACACCCTAATCCTCTGCTCCATCCCTGAGCCCCCTCCTGCATCATGAACCCCTCATCCCCAGACCCATAGCCCTCACCCCTGCATCCCCTCCTATCCCCAAACTCCCTCCCAATCCCCCTCCCTCTTCCCACACCCCCCCTCCTGCCCTCAAACTTCCTCCTAAAGCCTGCACCCCCTCCCTTTGCACCGCCTCTCACCCCCAAACTCCATCCCAGAGCCTGCACCCCTCACCCCCTCCTGCACACCCACCCCCTGCCCCAGCCCGGAGCCTGCACCCAGCACCCAAACTCTATCCCAGAACCTGCACCCCTCCTGCACCCTAATCCCCAGCCCAGGACCTGCACCCCAGACCTCCTCCCCCCACCCAACCTCCCTCCCAGAGCCTTAGGCAGGTGGGGTGGGGGGTTCTGGGCACCACCAAAATTTCTACAACCCTGCCACCCATGCGAGTGGATAAGGGTCAGGGCAGTCAGGGGACAGGTAGGGTCCTGGGGGGGGGCAGTTAGGGTAGGGGGTTCTCAGCAGGGGACAGTCAGGGGACAAGAAGCAGGGGGGGTTGGGGTTCTGAGGGGAGCAGTCAGGGGGTGGGAAGTGGGAGGGAGTGGATGGGGCGGGGCTAGGGCGGGGGTTCCCCCCCCCCCCCCAGTGTCCTCTTTTTTGTTTGTGGAAATATGGTAACCCTACTCCACACGGCGAGCCCAGAAGCCTTCCCAGCACTAGGACCGTGGAGCCGTCTCTGGCCTTTCATCCCTTTCCATTTGCCTACCCCAGCTGCTGTTTCCCAGGCAGCTGGGCCATTCTGAGCCGGGCTCTCCAAGTGACACATGGGCAAGTGGAGTGTTGGCGGCTCTCCTTCTCTGATTAACAGAAGCTACAGCCCCTCCCTCCCCCTACATCCTCCCACCTGTGGCTGCAGCGCAGAGCCCTGTCAGCCCTGGAGGCCGCTGGGCTGTGACAGCTCCTCCAATGTTCCAGTGGGTTTTATTTCCTGTTATGGGGTCAGCTCAAGTGCCATTTCCAACATGCTTCACTGACAGCCCCAGGGCTAGATCAGAAATGGAGCAGTGGCAGCAGGAGAAGGCAACGTGGGGCATGCAGGGGAACTAGGCTGCTGTCTCTTTAGGCCTCTTCACCCGCTCACCAAAGCTTATTGGTGTTTTAATTATGAGGCTTTAGGATCCACAAACATTTTACAAACCGGGTATAAATAAAGCACCACTGAAATGCCGCCGCCTCTGGGGTGGAACGCACCGGCTGTGTAACAGCACCCAGCAATGCCACTCAAGCCAGGGAGTGAAGAGTGAGTTCTGACTGAAACCATGGGGTGTGTAAACGGTTCCGTGGAATCTCAAAGCAGCTGCCATCTAGGTTTCCCATCTCTCCTGAAAGATGGCACCCTCAGCAGCACAGCGCTCCAATGTCCATGCTAGGGCATTGGGCCCAGCTGAGAGAATCTCTTCTCCTGGCTTACTCAGACCAGTTCCTGCACACAGACGTCTCCAATTCCAGTCCTGAGCAGGATTAGGCACTTGTTTTTAGAGTAGCATCTAGAAGCTACAAATGAGATGGGAGCCCCCTTATGCCAGGTACTGTACATGCTAGGGCCCTGCCCTGAAATAGACAAGGGGAGGTGAAGGGACTTGACCGAGGTCACCCAGGAGATCAGGGGCAGAGCTGAGACCAGAACCCAGGTCTCCCAAGTCCTAGTCTATGGAGATCATGCTGCCTCCCTAGCTTACGAGATCGAAAAAGATCCCACCACCCTGAGCTACATTTTTAAAAACTATCAAATACCAGCTAAAAATTAAGGTTTCTTTCTGTGAGTACACGTGACTTCTGGGTCTTCTCATGAGCACAAAATGACCTATGAAGACATGTTTGCCAGAGAGGGACCCAAGTCCCAACCGATCGCTTTCCTGTTTGCTGTGTCGGACCTTCTGTCTGAGAATCTCCATCCTTCACTGCGGCTGGATCCTAACCCACTGGTGACTTGTCATGCACAGAACTATGGGCCAAAATGCTAGCGATGCCGAAAGCTTGCCCCTCTATGGAAATCGGAGGGAGTTGAGTGCTCAAAGTCTCACGGATCACTAGCTCCTTTGAAACTTAATTGCTCTTAAAAGCCCCGCGGGGCCAAACAAGCAGGCAAAACAAGTCCTACCTGGGAGCCAGGAAAGGCCACAGAAGCTGGAATAACAGGAGGCCTGGAACGACAGAAGTAATTATTCCTGTCTGGGATTTGAGTGCTGGGCAGTTGGTCTGCGTAGAGCCTGCCCTAAGGTGATGGGGGAGAGCAGCGTTATCTGACTAGGAGTGAATCTGGCCCTACCACTGGAGTAGTTAAAACTAGAAGTAATGACCTCTCTTCCTTCCCAGCCTGTAGGACTCCTGGCTTGAGTAGATGTGGGTGTGTATGGGGGGTGTGGGAGACTTGATGGAGGCTTCCGCAATCCAAGAAACGTTTTGCATAGAAGGCAAGAGCTCCAGAGGGGAAGAAGTAGGTGTTAACCAGCTGCTATATTGTCTAGTGACAGGCCAGCGTTCGAGCTGGTTAGGAACAGAGTTCCCTGCGGAACAGAAATTCTAACATTTCCCCAAAACGTTTCATTCCGATTAGGAATGAGGAGCTGAAATTTCCTGCACCACAAAAATCCCCAAACTCTATTTGGGACTGTCAAAGAGTGTTGGCTGTTATATGGTATTACGATATTAAATAACAGACAGTCAAAATGAATCCAAACAACCTGATCAGAATGAAAGGTCAACTGTATCTTTGTTGAAAGCTTGTGGAAATCAACATGTTTCTGTGAAGGGTTTTGATTGTGATGAAACGATCGTTTCGGACAGAAAACATCATTTCCCCCAGCAGCTCTACGCTGGATGTTTTGGGGGAGATAGCTGCACAATTGCCCTGTAACAGTGCGAGACTTACCCCTGCGGCACCTCCTGCTGGTTTCCTGGGAATTAGCTCTTTTTCCAGCTCTGGAGCACCCTCTGCAGGCCGGTGTCCCTCCCACCATTGGCCCCCATGTCCCTCCCAGACCCCAGTGCCCTTTACCTAGGGGTTCTGCCCACTGCAGCAACCCCCAATCTGGGTTTCCCCACTCAGGGGAACCCCCGACCTCACCTCAGTATCAGGCTACTGCCAGTCACCATCTAGCCCCTGTTCACTGAGGCAAACTGCAGTGTACAAGCTACTCATCACAGGCAAGGGGGGTTTGGACCCACTGCCTTGGCCTACCTCTGGACTGCCCCCTACAACCCCAGTATCCTTCCGGGCCTTTAACAAGGCCTGCACCCTGGGGGGGTGTCCAGGCCGGAGCTTCCCAGCTCCTCTGGTCTTCCCCTAGCCCTGCTCCACTCTAGGTACCCTGTGAGCTCCTAGGCAGCCAGGCCCTTCCCTCTCTGGAGGCAGAGAGAGACTGTCTGCTCTTGGCCCACTGCCCTCGTATAAGGGCCAGCAGGGCCCTGATTGGGGCATGGCCGTAGCTGAGGCTGCTTCCTCAATCCGCCTTGGAGATGCACTGGCCTATATATATGTCTATGCTGGCACATGATGGCATATATCACATTGGAAGATGTGCAGGTGAATCAGCCCCTGATGGCGTGGCTAATGTGATTAGGTCCTATGATGGTGTCATTTAAATAAATACGTGGACAGAGTTGGCATCGGGCTTTGTTGCAAGGATAGGTTCCTGGATTAGTGTTGGTTTTTGGTGTGTGGTTGCTGGTGAGTATTTGCTTTAGGTTGGGGGGCTGTCTGTAAGCGAGGACTGGACTGTCTCCCAAGATCTGTGAGAGTGAGGGATCATCTTTCAGGATAGGTTGTAGATCTTTGATGATGCGCTGGAGAAGTTTTATTTGGGGGCTGACGGTGACGGCTAGTGGCGTTCTGTTATTTTCTTTATTGGGCCTGTCCTGTAGTAGGTGACTTCTGGGTACTTTTCCGACTCTGTCAATCTGTTTTTTCACTTCAGCAGGTGGGTATTGTAGTTTTAAGAATGCTTGATAGAGATCTTGTAGGTGTTTGTCTCTGTCTGAGGGATTGGAGCAAATGTGGTTGTATCTTAAAGCTTGGCTGCACACAATGGATCGTGTGGTGTGTCCTGGATGGAAGCTGGAGGCATGTAGGTAAGTATAGCAGTCAGTAGGTTTCCGGTATAAGGTGGTGTTTATGTGACCATCGCTTATTAGCACAGTAGTGTCCAGGAAATGGACCACTTGTGTGGATTGGTCTAGGCTGAGGTTGATGGTGGGATGGAAATTGTTGAAATCATGGTGGAATTCCTCAAGGGCTTCTTTTCCATGGGTCCAGATGATGAAGATGTCATCAATGTAGTGCAAGTAGAGTAGGGGTGTTAGGAGTGCCCAAGTAAACACCAGGGGCGGGATCCTCCTCTCACATCAGGGTGAATCAGAAATCGCCCCCCTGAAGAAAGTATTGCTGCTCCAGGATGAAAGGTGCTTAGCTTGAGGTCTCCCCAGTCCTATTTATCAGGGGCAATGGAGAAAGCTACTTGCAACCTATTTCTAAATGACAGGGCTGGAGTCTCAGCTGCTGAGTGCAACTCCGTGGAATTCAGCTGAGAACCAGGCTTGCAAAAAACGACCCATCTAAACATTTGGGTTCTAGCTTTGGGTTCAATCCTTACCTCTGCTACAGACTTCTACTCTGTTTTTACTGGAGTTGCTCCTGACTTACCCTAGTGAAGTGAGAGGAGACTGCAACCCTTCCTGGGTGATATTTGATAAGTCACCTGATCTGTCTCAGTCCCCCCATGTATAAACAGTAATACTTCTCCCGCTGGCATGCTGTGAGGATAAATTCACAAACAGCTGGGACATACTCGGTTAGGAGGGTGCCTTGAGTCCCAACATAGACCAAGTCCATGGAATTACTTAAACAGGTGTGAGTGAGAGGAGACTCAGGCCCTGACCTCAAGTGCCTTGTGCAACCAATTCAGTTCAATGAGACTCCACTGATGTGACCAGCTATCCACGTGTTGCTAAAGTGCTCAAACAGAGACCAACCCCACAGGTGTCTGTCAGAGGCCTGTGGAAGAACAGGGTTGGGTGTGGGATGGGCTTGGATCCTGTGTCCATTGGGCAGCAGTGGCCATTCCTGATTCCCTGGCAAGTTGCTCCATGGGGCCGTTCTTTGCACCTGGGCAGAGTCCGAACCCATTGTGCCCAAGGCAGGGGTCAACCTCTGCACAAAGCAGTAGACACTAGGCCCAGAGAGAGTTTTCCCCTCGCTGCCCCCCTTCCCAAAAATCTGGGGCTCTCGCTGTGCCTCCTCCCTTTACAGTTTCCCACTGCTCGGCCCCAGGAATTGCTGGTTCTCCTAACTCGTGGGAACTTCAGAGAATCAGCTGGACCACAAACCTGGACGCTTGAACTACAGCGATCTTTGTCGGGCGAGGGGCAGGAATCCGGCCTCCGCACTCGCTTTCTCTTGAATACGCCGCCCACCAGAAGGCGCCGCTGCGGAGGAAGCAGCTTCCTGCAGGCGGGAGGCTTGGAACAGTCAGACACGGGAGTTGGGGGTGTGGCCCGTTCGATTGTGACGCAATAAAGAGGGGCGGGGCTTCCCGGCAGAATTGCTACTTTCCAGCCGGCGCCTTTCATTCATAAGGGAGCCGAGCGGCGCTGGGTCAGGCTCAATTTCACGCTTTTTGGACGCGGTTCTAGGGTATTGCAAGGGCGGCTCCGCTCCGGGCTACACCTGGGAAGACGCTTCAGGTAAGGAGCTGGCTGGGCTGGGTTCGCTGTCTCTGTCCGCCCAGGGGGCTGGTCCTGACTCGCGGGGCTCGTTGCCCAAAGAGTGGCTTTGGGGTGACCAACGCTTGTGAGCCCCCGTCCTCAGCCCATCGCTCTCCTAAGCCTCACGCCCCTACCCGGGAAGGATCGCGTGTTCCGGGCAGTTATCATCTGATCGGACACGGGGCTGGTTTGCGAGCGGAGTCCCTGGCACACTACGTCTTGTAGCCCCCAGCTGGGTCTGCTCTAGTCACTGTGTGAGCAGAGTGCAAGAAAAGTAAGTTGAGGAAAATGGGTGGTAGTTCCCTTCATTTATTCTCTCCCGCTGCCGGTCTCTAGGCATTGGCATTAGCAGTGCGCTGGCGAGATGGAAAACTACCTATGGGAAAAATCATAACCCCGTTTCACCCCATTGGCATCTTGTGGCTGGGTGACTTTGATTTTAAACACGCACTGAAGGATTCGCTGGGGCTGGCGTTATGTCTCGTTGATCTGTTGAGTATGAACCGGTTTAGAGTCCGCTCTTCTTACGGAGGGGGAGTTGTTCGTGACTGGAGTGAAATAGGAGGCTAACGAGTCTGTTTGGGTTTAGGAGACCTGTCTGTGTCGTGGTCTTTATTTAACAACCCCCTGGTTGTTTTGTCCCGGTCGCTGAGGTTGGTCCCAGTTTTTTGTGGGAAGCCGGGCTGGAAAAGTGAGCGCGGAGTCTTCAAACATCCGCTGTAGCAGCCCCTTTGTCTGTTTGATGTGCGGGAGCTCCGCATTAAACGATCATCCTGGCATAGCAAAGCGAGCTGGGAAGGATTGTTACTCTAGACTTACAATGGTGTGTGAATGAGCAAAAGACCCTAAACGTGGTTGGTTTAATCAGCTGGGGTCTGGAGGACACCTAGAAGATCGGATGCAGAAATACTGTAACTAGAGATCCGCAGAATATGAGGGGCATAATTCCCTCGGATTCCTCGGGAGTCTGTATCCTCCTATGCGGTATATTTTATCAACGACTACGTGGCCCCTGAACTTGCACTTCCCAGAGCAGGAGCTAAGTACAGGGACTTCTGTATTGCTCGTTTCCTTTAGCATGGGGCGAGGGAGGTCACCAGGCCAGGATTGAAACCATGGTTAAGGAAACCGATCTTGTAAGAGGAGGGAAGGAAAGAACGGTTGGTTCCAGGTACTAACTTGAACGTGTTCTGCGGAGCCGCAGCCTGCCCCTAACTTCCGCTATCCCGTTCTGCATCCGAGCCGGGAAAGGCTTCACTTGCCGTCAGATCAGTCAGGGCTTGAGTAATGGTGTGAAATAGTAGCTGCGGCCAAGTGTGCGGTGCGGTGCTGCTTGTGAGGTTGTTGCAGGTGGCAAGTCAGAGATGTGCCTCCTGCAGGTTGCTGGGAGCAGCAAAAACTGCCTGACCTGTGTGGTGGTTTACAAAAAAAAAAGTGGTCCTTAAAAGATGACAAGGCCCTGTTAAAAGGGATATTGGTGGGCAGGGTTAGCGTGCAATGGTGCGGGAAAGCATGCTGGGCTTGACTCGGCTGCAAAGTCTGCGGCCTGTGAATGACAGGATAGGCTGTGGCTCCGCAGGGAGACTAGAGAGGAGGGAAGGGAAGGAGAGGTAACTGATCCCTTGTGTATTTTCTTCTGCATGTTCAAAGTTTCTTAGCATCCTTTGAACAAGAATTCACTTTTTTGAAAATTAAGTGATCAGGAGTCTCAAACCATGTCCAGATGGGGCTAGATCTTTTGCACCTTCTCCAAGGTGCAAATACTCTCCCATTTGGGGAGAGGAGCGAGATTAGGCAAACCTGTTCTTTTGGTCCCCCATGGGATCCTGTAGTCCTCATACCCAAGACTTGGACAACCCCCCAGTTGCCTTTAGCAAGGATGGGGAGGTTTGGCAAAGCATGTCTGTGTAATCCACTGGTCCCCACCTCTGTAGCCAATCCACAGAGGCTGCAGGGGTGTTAGAGCCGTGCTCTTTACAGCTTGGGTTATAACCCCAGCCAGAGATTTGTATTTTTAGCTCTGGAGTTCTCTGATGTTGGCCAAAATGGCAGCCATCACATCAGCAAGTGGGGAGCCATTTTGGTCCCAGCTTTTTTTAATATTTCTGTTGTGTTGTACTAAGTAATCCTATAATACCGAGACTTCCAGTGAGGAGAGAACAGTGTACAACACGAAGGTGCCCCTACTGGGAGTAAAATCTCTAACTTCAGCAATCTAGAGAAACCCAAATCCCTAAAGCTTTCTCCTGTAGCACTGTGTGCATCAAGATAATGGAACGGTCTAAAAGCTGGGATTGTTGCAGGGAAAAATAGCTCTTTAAATGCAGGGTTTTCTCCTCCCCTTCGTTGTTATGCTGCATGAATCCTGCTCCACTGATCTGCACTATTATCCCTTCATGGCTTCTTGTGGGACATGTGCTAGAAAGGATCTGTGCTACTTTCATTTACCGTTGTGTGCAGCTGAAGCATTGGAATGTAATGGGGCTGTGAAGGCTGAGGCCTCACAGTGGGTGTTCGCCCCTCCTTCCCCAGGCCTGAACTTGAATCTGACTGTTCAAAGTCTGTGGGCCTTTGGGATGATGTCCTAGCTGTTCCCCTCTTTGAAAAGTGATGTAACACACCACTCCTACGTTGGCCTGACTTCTGGCAGGAGAGCCCCCGGCATATGTAGGTTGCAGCAACTTTCTAGTCTGTGCATGTGCGCACATGCTTTGTTCCTTATTGATGCAGAAACAAGAATAATCAGAAGATAGAATAGGCCAGAAGAGGGGATCGTTATGATCCCGGACTCAGACCCTACCTGCTCAACATCCCCACTTTACAAATGGGGGGAGTCGGTGTGACCCAGGATCACCCAACGGGCCAGTGGCAGGGCCAGTAATAGAGCCCAGGTCTCCCGAGTCCCAGTCCAGTGCTCCATCCCCAAGGTGTCACTGCCTCACTAGGCTGATTCTACTTGGCATTTATGTATTGCCCTCAGCAAAGCACTTCCTAATTGCTAATTACTCACAACATCCCTGTGGTGTAGATAATTATTAACCCCGCAGTTTTACAGATGGGGGATAATCGAGGCAGCAGCATTGTGATTTGCCAAAGGCCAGTGAGTAAGTCAGTGGCAGAGATGAGAGTAGGGCCCAGGAATTCCTGGCACCCAAGTTCTGGGAATTGACTCCTTGGGTGGCTGAAAGCACATGGGGTAGGGTGACCAGATGTCCCAATTTTATAGGGACAGTCCTGATTTTTGGATTTTTTTTATATAGGCTCCTATTACCCCCCCATCCCCTGTCCCGTTTTTTGACATTTGCTGTCTGGTCACCCTACATGGGGGGGGAGGAGAGGATCTATGGCCTTGTTTTCCCAGCACCACTGAGGTGTGGGTTGGCTGCCTGTTACTGGACTCTCTGCTGTAGCTTACAGGCCCCTGTACACGGATCCCGTTGGAAGTGTGCGCTTCGCTTCCCCATGGGGCAGGAAGGAAAAAGTGATCAGTGCAGCTCACTGAAGTTCCAGCCAGTGCTGCTGAAAGCCAACACCGCCTGGAACTACATGTTCTCTGCTACCACCAAGCCGTTCTGCTGCCGAAGGGAAATAAAGCTCCAGGGAGCAGGCTCGCTCGCTCGATTAGGCTGTGGCATTATCTCCCATAGGAGCTAATAAAGCCCCATCTGTGCAGGCTTCAGAGTAGAAAGTATCCTCTTGGGTAACAGGCTCATCAGAGGGGATGAATCAGAGCTGCTAGAAAGCCCAGCGATGTGGCTAGCCTGTATGTGGGGATAATTGAAGTCCCTGCTGTGTGGGCACATTAGCATGGACACGACCAAACCTGATGTTACTAGGTACATACTTTCTTTCCGTTTTGTGAAAGGCACACCACTGCATCCAACAGACGGATCATTGGTCCAGTCTGTCTCAATCCATTCTAACTGCCTGTACCCCATCACCATCTAGGCATGGACTAGACTGGGCACTCGTTGTGTCCCTTCCCACCCCCTAGCCTGTGTTTACGTGGATTCCCATCATGGGGTGAATGCACTGTAAGCAATTCTTGGCCACCCAGGACTCCAGGGCTGCCACTTTGCCACAGACATCTGGAATTTCACTGGGGCAGTGGAGCCAGGTGTTGGATCCATCCCACTCCCTCCCCCCAGAAAGCACAGGTCTAGTCTGTTGCATCCCTCTCAACCTGCCAAAGCCCCAAATGTGGGATGCAACATGTGACAAAGACCGTTATTTCTGCAAGAGAATTAAAACCTGGTGGGATTCCTTCCTTTGCTGTAAATAACTTTCTACAGCCTTGGTCATGATTCTTGGCTATTAACTGGGTTGGGCAGGGATGGTGTCCCTAGCCTCTGTTTGCCAGAATCTGGGAATGGGTGACAGAGGATGAATCACTTGATGATTCCCTGTTCTGTTCATTCCCTCTGAAGCACCTGGCATTGGCCACTGTCAGAAGACAGGATACTGGGCTAGATGGATCTTTGGTCTGACCCAGTATGGCTGTTATGTTCTTTATTTCTGATGTAAATTGTCAACAATAAAAGGGGAGGGGCAGAGAGATCAACAAATTTGTGAGGATTAGTAAATTTGGGCGTGAAATAAAGGAGAGCTGGATGCTATAGCCTCTTGCCTTAACTAAAGGGAGAATCTCTGGTGGCAGTATAGGGCCTGTGACACACAGCAGTTCTGAGTCCGTCCAGTGGAGGGCAATGCAGCACACAAAAACTACCCAGTTCACTACAGTACTAAACTCTACAATCACCTCCTGGCTTGCGCACATGCCCTGTAAGGATTTGAGGGAGGAGGACTGATGGCCTTCTCAAGTAACGGCATCTTCAAATTGAGGTGCAGCATTGAGCTGACACGTGTTGTATGTAGATTGTAAGCGCCTTAAGCAGGGGTAGTCTTGTGTGTTTGTACAGCTGCTAGCACAATGGGGTGCAATGCTCCATGATTAGGGCTCCTAAATGCTATGATAATCCAAATCAAAGGTGCGATTAACACTGCCTGGAGATGCAGGACTGGAGAGATCAGCAGCTTGGCGTACTGTTCATTCTGGAACAATAACTGTACTCCCCAGCCTTGGGGAATAACTTTGCAGGTAGTTCTCTTTTAACAGAACTTCTTAACTCCTCACCTCTCCTCCAGGCTCTGCGTGGGGATCTGCATTGCAGTAACAGCTGTCGGCTGCCGGCTTCCAAAACAGCTGTGTCAGTAATGTGCTTTTCGCTGTCTTTCCTTAATCCTCCCATGTTTAATTCAGGATGTTTAGTATGATTGTGCTAGTGTTCCTGCCGGCCTGTGACCACCAAGAGAGATCTGTGAGGTGGAGTAATAAAGACCCCTCAGTTTCCTTGGGCTGGGTGCCTGGGTAGGCTCAGGCAGATACCTCTGGTGTCTCAGGAAACCAAACCCCCAAGGGAAGAGATTGGGGGTGAGGGTGGCTGGGGGTTTCTGAATCAAATGAGGGAAACTGAAGCACGGGGGCTGCTGGGCTCTGACTTTAAAACTAATCAAGGAATGGTTGGCACGGAGCACCTCCGTCATAGGCTGCCTGCGCTATTCTGCTTGACCTTGGCCAATCAGTGACTGGACTGTGTTGGTTTGCTGTATAAATGATGGGTTGAGTGTGCTGGGAGGGGCCAGCATTTTGGGGAGGGGAGAGTGGGGCCCATTTGCAGCTTCAGATGCTACATGATGGAGAAACTGACTGTGGTTTGATGTCTGTAATGGTGGGAGGGGGCCAGGGTGAAAGATGGTAATGATGCTGTCCAATTTCTCACTTCTGTCCCACAGTTGGGCTTAGTCCTCTGAAAACTAGTAAAAGAGCCAGTACAAAACCACTGCCCGTTCTGCGCTACCCGCCTCTGGGTGCTGCAGTATTGCTTTTGTGAGTCGCAAATCCGGTGCTGTAAAATACTGCTTTAAACTGAATCAAATGTCCCTCCCAGCCCTGCTAGCAAGCTGCCGCCCGTGGCCGGAGAAACCCGGCTAGCTCTGCAAGTGTTGGGTAGCCTCTAAAGACGCTTTGGTGGCTGAATCTTCGCTTTGCTCCCCTCCCAGGTTGTGTGGGTGACAGCCTCATGACTCCCTGGCAGACTTCTGCAGGAAAATCCACCAAGCAGCCAGGGCTAATCAACCTCTTCTTCAGTGGGAGAATGTCTAATCTATGGCATATGTGCCAGAAAAGGGAGTTGGCCATGTTTAGATGGGAGGACCCCCCAATGTTCTCCCCACCCCCCGAAGGGGTGGAAGATGAATCACTGCGTTTCAGAAGCTTGTTCTTTCAATCTGACAAGTTCATGCTGCTCCAATTACATACTGGTTTGCAGTGTATTTAGACGTGGAAATTGTAATCTGTCCAAATTATGCATGTGGGTTTGTTTTGTCTGTCTCTTTATTTTTGGCACCTGCAATTTTGTTTGGCATTTTTTTTTTTTCCTTCTTCCTTTGGAGGTAATGTGGTCTAATGATTAGTGTGGGGGAGGTGAGCTGGGACGCTGCGGTTTGGTTACCGGATCTGCCCCGACTCATTGTGTGACTTTGTGCCAGTTGCTTATGGCTGGATTATCCAAGGTGCTGAGCACTTGAGGTCAATGGGAATGGCAAATGCTCGGCACCTTTGTAAACAAGCCATTAGCCTCCGCTTGCCTCCAGTTTTAACATCCCAGCAGGAAGAATGGCTGCTCTCGCCTTCCTCTCACCTCATGATTTGTTGAGCTCTCCTGGTGCTGTGCTGAAAAACCTAGGTGTATATCCACAGGATTACCAAGAAGAGAGCAGGGATCGATAGACTTAAGTGCTATTTTCTTGTAGAATCTGCTACTAATCAAGATGAATCCGGTTTCACATTATCCCCTTTCTTCCATGCCTTGCCCTGGGTAGCACCCCTAGAAAATAAAGTCCGTCCGTGAAATTACTTCTCCCCCTCGCCCCACCGTCTCCATTCATACGCACAACTTCCTGTGGAAACTGGCCCAGACTCTCAGCTGGTGTAAATCGGTGTAGTTCTATTGCTGTCAACGGCATTACACACTTATGCCAGCTGATGGAACAGACCCCATGACTCTAATCCGTTGTGACCGCTCATGGTGCCTAAATCTGAAAGTGACCCCGTCACGCGTGCAGTGCTGTCGAATGAGGCTCTTGGGGCAAAACACCAGTAGGAATGGAGGGTCCCCTACATCACAGCTAGGCCCCGGGGGCTTTGGGTTCTAGCCGCAAAGTTAGGCAAACGAGACTGAAGATGGAATGCGTTTGTGTTGGATACCAGCTTTGCCAAGTCCGCGTTGCATTCGGGGCCATCCCTGGCATGTGGGGGCAGAGGGGCCCCCACAAGGAAGAGCAGTGGGCTGATGCTAAGGTGTGGCACAGCAATCGCCCTCTACTCGTCTCCCCATGGGGAGGGTGTGGGAGGTGCTCCTGGCAGTGCAGGGATTGTCCTTTTAATGCTCCTGCCCAATCACAGGTCACTTAGAGAAGGACACTGGCTTCTAGTCATCCAGTGGGTTTTTAACCCCCCCTTATCCTGTCATGAATGAGGCTGGAAATGAGGGTCTTTCAGGACTGGACACACAGTCTGGCAGTTCCTTTTCTAACCACACCAGCCTGAAGATGCTCTCTGCTAGGGGTAGCTCTGCTGAAGCCAATGGAGTTGCTCTGGAGTTACTGAGAAATCTGGGTCCGCATGAGCTTGGGAAGACTTGATGGAACCGTCCCTAGTGGGTGGCCATCCCCCCCCCGAGCTACCCAAAGGCGGCTGAGAAAGTGGAGAAAGATCTAACATTGAGGGTGCTTATGTTCCAGGGAATGCTGTCCTGTTTCTACATTAAAGTGGGTGTCTGGACCCCACTCTGAGGTGGGGAGACGTGTCCTATAATTACCCCCAGCAGCTGTTTGGAAGCTGACCTAGGCAGCAAGTAGGATCCACAAGTGTGGGCGGGGCTGAGCCCTCTGGCTTCATGCACAGGTGTACCATGCTGAGCTCCTTGCAGGACTGGGGCCCTTGGCTGCTCACTGCTCAGAGCACCCCTTACTGGAATGAATTTGAAAGCGTAATTAGCTGCATCTTAGGCTTAGTTCGGTTTTTCCTCTCTCTCCTCTGCGCTCAAAGAGAATAAAATATGCAGTGCTGCTGCTAATCTTCAGAGTACCTGCTGAGCATTAATCATGGCTGCCCCCTCCTTCCTCCGAACAATCTCCCTATTGTTAGTGGCCTCTCTCTGCTGAAGTGGGAGCTGGCCAGATGTCGTGTTGCCTCCCAGGCCATGAAGCGAGGGAGGGAGTTGGCGAAAGAGCTGCTGGTTTGTTGCTCAGACTGTGCCGCTTTTTGAATTTCTGTGAAAATAGGGGGTGGTTTGTATTATGGTAACACCTAGGAATCCCACTCAAGGAGCAGGTTCCCATTGTGCTAGGCACTGTCCAGACCTATGATCAGACAGCCTGCATCCCAGGGAGCAATGCAGTCTTGGAGTCAGGCAGGTTGTCTTTTGAATTGGGAACCTTTCTCCCTTCTAGACCAGAAACCCAAATCCAATGGCCTTCACGATGGGGGATTTGCGTGTTGCAGACAAGACACCTGATGTGTATCAGTCCCTTGTTTTCCCACGCTTGGGGACCTAGAGCTGCAGCCCTGGCCCATGAGTTCCAAAAATAAAGCCCCTCTATCTTGTGAGCTGAAGGAGGACCGCTTGAGCTGTCAGTAGGAATAGGTCCTGTCTCTGTTGGTAGGGCACTATTACGCACGTGTGTATGCACCTTCTACTAGTGCATGTACGTGTGTGGATCACCATCCAGGCAGAGTGAGCTGTAAAAGGTCAACTAGATGATGATGGATACAGTTGGTAGCTCTAATCCATTGAGGGTGTCACTAGGGTGAAAAATGGATCTGGTTTTGTGTATCCCTTTAAATTTTTTCATCTCCATCTCCTCCCCCACTGTCTCTGAGTAACTCTTGTCAGTCCCCCAGCTGCCTCCCCCAGCATAGCATCTTGTGACAGTGTCAGAGTATCACAGTGGATGACTTGCGTTGTCCTAGCGTTTCGTTTGGGAGGGGGAGGCTGCCCTGCAGCTCGTTCTCAAGGTACAAGCCTCGTGGTCGCTTCATTGTTCATGCTGCGTTCTATTTCTGCCTCCTGTGTATTTCTGTCATAAGTCTTCATTCCGCAGGGCCTGGCAACCCACCAGGGCACTGATCCCAGGTCCCCATTTTATTTTCACAGGGGTTCGCTTCTTTTGTATGGCAACAAGCCGCAGAGGTTGTCCTCTCCAGCTCTTTGAACTGGCCAGTTGCCAGAGAGCCCCGAAAGGAGGCTGTCGCTTGCTGAGAGTTCCCTTTCGTTTCGTTTAAAGGGCATTTGCTAAGTGTCTATGTGGAAATGAGGCAGTGCCTTTTTTGTTTTTGCTTTTTTGTGGGGGGGGGGGGAAGGGGTTTGTGTATCTTTTGCTGATTCACTGTGCACAAAGAGGATCTGAAAAACTTTGTGTGTAACCTTGCTGCTTGTTTTTACCTTCAGACATTCCAGTCTTGTCTGTCCCACTTCCCATAAAGACTCTCTGGATGAGCAGGATTGTGGCACAAAGGGAGTGAAATAACAAGAGCAACCCTTCCTTCTCCATGGCTCTCTTCATATGCCCTATATACACTCTTTTCTCTAGGCAAATAACCTCTTTGCCCTTCCAGCAGAGTGCAGAGAGCTCCCACTCGAGTCCGCCAGGGAAAACTAGATTTGAGGTTTAATATGGTTGAGGTTACTAAAGCAGCCCCAAAACCCCACAACCCTATTGTTCCACCAGAGCTTTTAGGCTTTCTCTAGCATTTCAAATGCTGGAGAAAGTGGGGTTTACCCTTCAAGGAAAGCTGTGAACGGCCTGTTGAAGAAAATCTGCCCCAGCGTTTTACCCATAACCCTGTGCATGAAAACTAACTTTCAGATGAGGCCTTGTGACTCTAGATGTCACTCTGCTTCGAGAGTGATACTAGACTTGTCAGTTTTGCCCTGGGTAGATGTTTGTGCCCTTGCAAGGTGATGCAATTACTCAGGGGTGTGTATAAAACCTGGCTCTCCGGTTTATTTTCTTTTTGGTTGGAGTTTTGTTCTGGGTTTGTACAGCACCTGGCACAATGGGGCCCTGGTCCATGACTAGGGCTCCTAGGTGCTAGTGATACAAATAACTAATAACTGTTTTTTTTTCCCCCCCACAACACAACTGAAATGTGGTGCCTAAAACTCCACCAATGTGCTGGAGAGACTGGTGTTTGTGTGCATTTGTTTACAGATCAGCTGCTCCTCTCTGTGCTGTTGTAACAAAGATGTTTCAGAAAAACAGGGCTGCAAACAATCAAGGGGCCTGCAACAGACAAATAAAAACTCACCCTGGCAAAGAGCCAAGAGATGGCAGCCGGGCATTCTCTGTTTGTTCCAGATTTTGTCTTGCACGTGAGTGAGAACTCAGCTGTGATGACTGCTGGATCACTGCAAAAAACCCACATTTTGAAGCCAGTTTGTTGATAGAAGAGGTAGAAAACAAGCATGGAACTGAGCAGAGAATTAAGAAGAGGAGTCCTGCTTGTTTGACCTCAAAATGGCAAACAATGCACTACCTCTTCTCCCCCCCCCCCTGCCCAATACGTGTGTGTCGGGGGAACTATCCAGGCTCTGTTATGCTGGGACTTGCCATTTCAGTAATGGGAGTTTGCACGGGATAGGCAGCCCTGCAGGGCCTTTCCAAGAGAGAGGAGGGCCAAGGCGCCGGCAGCAGCGCAAGCTTCATTCCCAGCTTCTGGCAAACAGAGGCTAGGAACACTTCAGAGCATGGTTTTTCATCCCTGTCCATCCTGGCTAGTAGCCATTGATGGACCTATCCTCCATGACATTCTCTAGTTCTCTTTTTAACCCTGTTCTAGACTTGACCTTCACAACAACATCCCTTGGCAATGAGTTCCACAGATTGCCTGTGCGCTGTGAAGAAATACTTCCTTTTGTTTGTTTTAAACCTGCTACCTATTCATTTCATTTGGCGACCCCTAGTTCTAGCGTTATAAGAAGGAAAAGGAAATTTTATTACTTTCTCCACACCAGTCATCATTTTATAGACCTCTATCATATTCTCCCCCCCCTCCCCCAGTCGTCTCTTTTCCAAGCTGACCAGTCCCAGTCTTGTTAAATCTCTCCTCACACTCAGTCCAGCCATGTGTAGAGAGGCCCCTATTGGGATGAGTGCTCCATTGTGCTAGGTGAGGTACAAACACAGTAACAGACAGTCCCTGCCCCAAAGAGCTTACAGTCTGGGAGAGAAGACAAAGCATTGGTGTAAAAACAGAGGGGAAGGGATTTACCCAAGGTCACCCAGCAGGGCAGTGGCAGAGCCAGGACCGGAACCCAGCTCTCCCAAGCCCCGATCCCAGGCACTGGAACACACAGACTCTCCAAGGAGTTTGCAGCAGATTTCTCAGCCTACTTCATCCTCCCCAACTCGAACGATGCCCTGCGTTTTACACTCCTGGCCAGAGCCTCAAGGTTACAGGGGAAGCCAAGACGTCTCCGGCTGCAGGAGCAAAGCTGGGGAAGTCCAGGAAGGGCTGCCTGACTGCCAGTTTGAGGGAGTTCTTCTAGCCCTAGTTTCAGGGGTCTGGGTGGCTCATGGGACTGGCAGGGAACCCTTAACCCATAAGGCACCCATTCAAGGCTGGTCCGGATTAGTGGCAGTGTGAAGCCACTACATGGCTGCTGGTGGGGGTCTCAGTCCACTTCCAAGGGGGCAGGCATCAGCCATCACATGTGGTGGTCACTGCTCAGTGGCCAGAGACTGAGGAGGCCACAGAGACTGAACCAGACGTTTCATCCACAGCGGTGTCTCAGCCCGATTCAGATTGATGCACAGTGGGAGAATGGGTGACAGGGGATGGATCACTTGATGATGACCTGTTCTGTTCATTCCCTCTGGGGCACCTGGCTACTGTCAGAAGATAGGATACTGGGCTAGATGGACCTCTGGACTGACTCTGTATGGCCGTTATTATGTTACTTGTTCCTGGTTCTGTTTCAGCATCCCTGAATGTTTGTCTTCCAGGCCTTGTACTGGCCTGCCCAGCTAACACCAGGCAATGGACGCTCCGGGGTCTCTGCTCGTTGCTCAGAGCATTGAGTGACTTTCTTTAACCTTCTGTCAATGACTTCCCTTCCATCTTGCCCTGTCCTAGCTTCCTGTTGGGTCTGATTTCAGAGCAGCCCTTTATGTGTAGCTCGGCAAATTTCCTCTTCCTCTGGCTGCTGCATTTATTCACTGCCAGGTGGTGGTTACATTTAGTTTAAGGTTCTGTGATCTGCCCAGTGAGAGGTCTGGAGAGAGCAGAGTTCTCTGCTGGTAGAACAGGGCTGAGCTTTTGTGTCCATCCCCTATAAGGGGGTGAGGAGGAGCAGCAGGTGGAGACAGTGTAGCCTAGCAGACAGGGCACTGCACTGCACTAGGACTTGGGAGACCTGGGTTCTGTTCCCTGCTCTGCTACTGTGTTGCTGGGTGACCTTAGGCAAGACATGTATCCGTGCCTCAGTTTTCCCCATATGAACCTGATGACACTAACCTTTTGTGAAGTGCTTTGAGATCTATGGATGAAAAGTGCTGAGTAAGAACTCAATGGTATTATTAATACTTTACTAAGTGGCGGCAATCTTTATCTAAATGCTGCGTGTGTTATGAACACTAACCCTGACAGTATGGTATGTAACCATTATCCCTAACTGACCAATGGGAAACTGAGGCAGAGAAGCTAAGTGTCTTCTGAAGACCATGGAAGAAGCCAGGATTGGAACACACAGACCCCAGCTCCCAGTCCAGACCCCTGACTGTCTTCTGTCACTCTTTGGCAGCTCTGTTTTTCACTGAAGTTGAACTTTAGAAGCTTGATGGGAACTTTGAGAGTTTAATTATCTCATCAAAGCCATCCTCTCCCCCATGACTCGGGTATCCTTCTTCCCCTCTCAGCACAGGCTGCTGGTGGCCTGAAAGCCCTGGGAAACTAACTGTATTCAGGACAAACAATTACAAGGGACACAATAGGCCTAGCTGGGATCCTTTAGTCTGTGGGCCAAATTCTTAAAGCTGGGCAATTTGATTTCCATGAGGTCACACCCTGCATGCTCCAGGTCTCCCTATCCCCCATAATGGTGGCAGAAGTGAGAAGAAAAGCATCGAGCATCCTAACCATTTGCCACCAGCTTTGAAAAGAAGTCTCTCTCAAGGAACATGTGGTCTGGAAAAGATCTGTTGCAGGTGCTGCTGCTTACCCCTGGCCTCCATCATAATGCAGCCACCACCTGTGCCCTTCGTCAGGCCAAGAACAATCAACAGTGTGTCAAGAGCTACAGGTGACTGTGAGGTGGAATTGCTACCCCTAAGCTACAGAGGGGGACTGAGGGAAGGAGAGTGCAAAGATTTTGATCCCCAGCTGGGGTGAACTGGTGCAGTTCCTCTAGTTTCACTGGGTTTTTAATGAAACCGAGTCCCTGGCACTTAAGGTGTTTTTCCCCAGCCATTTCCACCTATCCCGGGCGATGCATAGTGATGGAGGGTGAAATACCTCTTTCAAGCTAATTGCATCCATCCCAATACTTTTTTACTGATATAAAATTGGTGCAGTGATGAATTGTTAGACCATATTACAGCCCGAGGTGAGAGGCAAGGAGATCTGTGTGAGAAAAGAGAGGTCTGTGTCTGGAAAGAGAAGTTGTAGTTTCCTGGTCCACTGCAAGGCTGTGGGTGAGATTTTTTTCCCCTCCCTCGTGCTGGTCTAAACCAAGAGTCGCTGTAGAGAAATCAATGGAGTTACACTTGTGCAAAGCTGCTTTGCAAGAAGAATCAGGCCCAGTGTGCAATTCAAAAAAGTCAAGTCAGCCACAATGGCTTGTGGGTAAAGAGCCCACAGCTCCTTGAATCTCTTGCTGTGCCCGTAGGCAGGGTTACATCTGCTAACTGCAGAAGCAGTTGAGATGATGTGAACCCACTGGCAAAGGGTAGCAGTACAGCCCTGGAAAACGGGCACAGTCCCCACTGTCCATGTCTAGCTTCTGCCCCCCACCCCCTTCTGTTCTTTCTGCGTCACTCTCGTCTGGCCCCGAACCTCAGGCAGGCCCTGAGAAAGCAAAGAAATGGCACCACCTGGGTTCGATGAAGTGGGGCTGTTGATCTGAGCACCGTCTACCTGGGGCCTTGCACTCCTCCTCTCCTGCCGAACAGGACAGTGCTGAGGGGGGTGAGGTTCAGCCCCCCCCCCCGAGAGTTGGCCTGTTGGGTTTTGCTAGGGTGACTTCAGCTGGCAATGGATTGTGACTGGCGCAGAGCAGCTGCTGGCCATTTCCACCCTTTTCTCATCCAGAGGCTCCTTGTCCAGCTGCCTCTTCTGACGACCAGGGGCATCCCCTGACTCTGAGGCTCCTGATGTCTCCTGCTTGTCTTGCTAGCACCAGTCTAGCCACCTCTTTGGAAGCCTCTGCCTGCAGAGCAGATCTGAAAGTGACCCTGGGTAGAACGTCTCTGTCTCACTCAGGCTTGGTCTTCACTGCAGAGTTAGGCCAGGCTCTAACCTGGGTGTTGTCCCGGACACCCCCACCCCCCCCAATCTACGCACAACCCTCCCACCTGAGTTTGGCAGTGCTGCCCCAGCTGTGGGGGGTGGGTTAGAGCCCAGGTGCTGCTTTCACTGGGGTTGGTAACCTGCCCACTTTGTAGTGAGGGCACAGGCATAATCACCTGGAGTGCTGATGGTCCTCCAGTACTAGGGTTACCATATTTTAGTTTTAAAAAAAGGACACTCCACAGGGCCCCAACTCTGCCCTTTCTCCCCCCCCCAGCCCCACCCCAACTCTGCCCCCTCCTCCTCCCCCTCCCCTGCTTCCCACGAATCAAATGTTCGCGGGAAGCCTGAAACAGGGAGGCAGCAGGTAAGCTGGGGCGGGGTGCGGCATGGCCCAGTCCAGCCCTGCTGGCCGAGCGGCTCCCTTCGGCGGCCGGCCAGCCCAGGCCAAGAGGCTCTGACCCGGCGTCTCCCGCCTAGCTCGGCTCAGGCCGAGCGGCCCCGGCCCGGCTCCCGGCCCGGCTCCCGGCCCCGCACCGCCGGGCCCTCCCTCCCTATTTTCCCAGACATGTCCGGCTTTTTGGGATTTCCTCCCGGATGGGGATTTGAGGCCCAAAAAGCCGGACATGTCCAGGAAAATCCGGACGTAAGGTAACCCTATGTACCTTCCCACAATTCCCTGTGCATCCAGACAGACCAGTTCTGCTGTGATTCATCGGGAAAGAACCCTCGAGTGACTCCGCTTAGGGCAGCCCAACGCACTATGGGATAAGCCTCCAGAAGTCCTAGTGACTCTCAGCACCCGGGAGGACACGGTAACTCAGGCAGGGCTTCTGCACTGCAATTGCTCACCCAGGATAAGCTAATCCAGCTGCTCAGGTGGGGGCTAATTCTGCAGTGAAGACGTAGCCTCAGGCAGAGCAAGGACGTGAACCTAGGTCTCCTGCATCCCAGGCTAGTGTGGTGGGTGTGATGCATGTGCACACCCCTCCCCTCTTGATTGGTTTTTCACAAAACCAAACTGTGGTTTTCTGGCCAGCCCTAACCTTGATGCCCGGGGAATGGTCTCTCCCTTGGTGCGTACAGTGCTAGGAGCCTCATGAAAGGGCTGGAAGTGGTGAACAGCAGATGTTCCCCTTTGCAACAGCTTCCTCTTCCTTCATAGTTAAGTGATGCTCCCGCCCGCGAGAGCAGGGCTGTCGCTCTCCATAAAAACGTCATGGAAACTCTCAGCATGTTCCTTCTTTAAATTGCTCCTGTGACCTTATGGACGGTGTTTTCCATGACACCAGCCACGTAAACTACCAAGGGTCTGTTTACTCTGCACACTTCTTACCATGGTGTGTGGAGGGCGTACACTAGCTGTCCCCCAGCACGGGTATAAATAGTGAGGTGGATGGTGAGGCACTGCTTAAGCGAGTAAAGACACACCCATAGGCACAGACCTCTGTGGGTGCTTCAGGGCTGGAGCACCCACAGGGGGGAAAAAAGAGGGCTACAGCACCCACCATCAGCACCTACCATGGATCAGCTGTTCTGCAGTGTGCAGGAGGCCCTCAGGGGGAGAGGCGAGGAGCAGGGGGCCGAGCAGGAGATGGGGGTGTGGCCTTGGGGGAGAGGTGGAGTGGGGGCAGAGCTGGGGGAGCACTCCCCCTCGGCACATTAGAAAGTCGGCACCGATGGACACGGCTGAACCGTTAAGGTATGTACCCTACACGCCCAAGCAGTGCCTCTCCTGTCTACATTGCTATTGTTAATCCTGCTGCCGGAGTCTTTCAGTCACATATAGCCACATACACACTGCAGTCTGCACGCCGCCCGCTTTTCATTGCGGCTCATAGCTACTCCTTCCCTACACACACCCCGCCAGTGGTGTGCAATGCACATCTAGGCAAATGTGATGCGTCTCATTGGATGCTTGATGGGCCCTGCACAGTCTGGCAGCAGGTGGGTGATGAAGAGCGGGCAATGAAGGAACCAAATGACTTGACAAGTTAATTCCTCTGCACATAGCGAAACCTAAGACACGTTTTCATCAATGTGAGCTGTTCTAGTGGAGGGTGGGCTTGGCTCAGTTTGAGCACTCCCCCTACCCATGGGGCAGGGAATTGCAGTTGCCCTCTGCTTGGCATAGGAGCTGGAAATCCCTGGGTCGCTTGCTGTGCCGCTGACTCAGAGTGGCCCTGGACAAATCACTGTGTCCCAGCTTACCCATGCATTTCACAGTGGTTGATGTTTTCCTGATAGCCCCAGCTCCTGGAGTCAGGTGAATTTGTGAAGCTCTCTGCTTTCATTATCATCATCTTTTTAAAAGGCGAGTTTCTAGTACTCGTGGTTGCAGAGAACTTAAAAGCATGACCCCATAAGGCTCAAATGCCAAACAGCCACTAAAGACTCCAAAGCTGGACATCAATGCTGCATCTCCTTCCATCAGAGCATCTCAAAGCGCCTTGTGGAGAATACACTAATACTCACAACACCTGTGCCTGACAGATGGTGAAACAGGCAGAGGGAGTGTGACTTACCCGAGACTGCCTCGTGTGATGGGAATTCAGGCCTGTACACTAAACCATGCTGCCTGTTTCTGTAGTAAATGGAGATGGCCAGGATTATTGTAGCCTAGCTCCTTGGTAGGCTTTCTCTATCAAACAAAAACTACTTTACTTTCAAAAATTAGCCTGGAGTGAGCAATTTGTGCAGTATCTCTGCATGGAATGTGTCCAGGGCTGGCCTGTCAGAGCTATGTCTCTGGCTACATGGCATATTGCCCCTGTCATCTGAACACCTCCCAGCTACTAATGAAATTATCCTCACAAAGCCCCCGTGAGGCAGGGCAATGCTGTTCTCCCCATTTTACAGATGGGAGTTGCAAACTGAGGCACAGAAAGATCAAGCAGTCTGCCTAAAGCTGCACCCAGTCTGCCAGAGCTGGGACTCAACCCCCCACGCTCTGAAATCCCAGCCCAGTGCTTTAGCCACTAGGCTGGCCTTCCTCTCCTAGGAGAGCTCGCCCCATGGCGGATGCCATGTGCTCCGTCAGAGCCGCCACCGCAGGGTGATGCAGCTGTAGCCCCAGAAAAGGAGCCTGACCTGGAATCAGTGGCATTAAAGCGCTCACGCTGCAGCTCCCTCTCCCAGGATCTCTTTGAAGCTTCACAGGTCTCAGAGATTATAGTCCATTTTTGATATGGCTCAAAGCAAAGGGAACTAATTAGCCTCTGCCGTCATATCTGCTCTAAAGAGTTGAGCCTTGTGAAGCCAGCAGCAGAGGATTGACACTAATGCCACTCCATGCTAAGCCTCGCTAGAGCCAAACTGGCTCTGATCATGGGCCTCGCACTCAGGGTCTGTCGGCAACAGTTCTTGTTCTGTGTAGTCCGCCTAGACCGGCTCGCGCTTCACCTGGGTGTCCGTAATCAGCTCTGTTCGCTCAGCCTCTCAAATCCTCACCAGCGAGAGAGATCTGCAGCCTGAGCCCAGCCGATACGCGAGGCGGAATGGAACGTGGCTCGCTCGCGCGTCACTGCTTTGGCCCTGCAGGGTGGGAATGAGCCTGTCTGTGAAAGGAGCCGCTCTCACTCAGGGCGGCTCAGCGAGCAGACGCGGAGTGGGACGGTGCAGGCTGACTCCATAGAATTGTTCTCGTCACGTCCCCAGCAGCAAGGTGGGCTGGGTGAGTGATCCTGGGAGCGGTTACAGTGCATAGTTGTCCATGGCACTGTAGAGACGTGAAAATGAGGGGGTCCCCCGCTTCAGGCAGTGTAGTCTATTCCACACAACCCAGCGAGGGCTGAGACTCTGTGGGAGGAGACCTATAAAGGAGGCCGCAGCATCTAGTCTGTGGCTAGAGCACTGGGCTGGGAGTCAGGAGACCTGCCTTCTGTACCCAGCTCTGCTATTGCCTTTGGGCAAGTCCCTTCCGGTCTGTGCCTCTTAGTCTTTTTCCTCCTACCCTTTGTCTTGCCTGTTTTAGACTGCCAGCTCTCTGGGACCGCCTAGCACAAAGGGGCTCTGATCTCTGTTGTGGACTCCAATAGAAAGAAGTGTGAGTTAAAGGGTTAAGAAATACCAGCACATGGGGGAGAGGGAGGGAGCTGGTGCCCTTGGGGCTGATTCTGATCTCTCGCTGGTCCTACATGGTATGTCCCTGGTGTAAGTGAGAGCAGTGCCTGACCCAGCAGGAGCCTTGGGAACAGTGTGGCGGTGATGGATGGCTATACCTGGCGCGCTGCAGCTGGAGGGTTTAATCCTAGATTGAAGCTTGTCGTGTGGCAGGCAGGAGCTGGAGCAGAGCTGCTGGGCTGCCAGGTGCCCTCGGAGTCTAAACACTCCCCTGTTTTTGATCTAGCCCCTCAGACCGCTTCCTTGCTTGCGCTCTCCTGGCTAATGAGGCTTGGTGCCGTATTGAGGAGGGTGTGCTGCATTGGAAAAGATTTTTTTTTTCTGGAATGCAGCCACTCGCCCTGACAGCATGCAGAGCTGGAGCCTGGCTGGATGACGCCACTCGTAGCTGTGGATCAGTTTCCCTAGGTTGCACTGGTCCATCAGCAAGAGGATGCTTGTTGGTAGCTTGGTTTGAGTTGCCTGTATTTGGGGAAGGGTGGGGCGGGGCCAGGGGTACTAAGCTGCTAGGCATTAATACACATGACTGACAGCTTAGGACGCGGCTAGTGCCTGCTAGGAATTAGTTGATGCTGATGCACGTCTGATTATACAGATGCTGGCAGCTGAGCCCAGATTTCGCTGGTGCCTTTCCTGCCCCAGCGGCGTTCCAGCAGGGCAGCTTGGTATCTGAACTTCCTCTCACCCACAAGCCAGGATGGGCGTTTGCATTGGCTGGTGGCAGCTCTGCAACCACACCCCTTCCTGCCCCCCACCCCCAGTTCTCTGTGGGTGTCTGCACATGAACCTGTTTAGTGCAATTAATCTGGGATAATTTACTGCCACTAGCACTCGGTGGGAGAGGAGCATTTAAATAACCAGTGCCTCTTTGTGGGGATGAAACACACAGCTGGGAGCCAGGAATTCCCAAGGTCTAATCCAAGCTCTGCCCCGCCCCCCATGACCTTGAGCAAATTGCTTAACCTCTCTGCCTCAGTTTCCCCAGTGGGGACTGCATGGAATACTGACCTCCCAGGGGTGTTCGGAAGATTGAAGTGTCTGTCCATTCCCAGGCAGCTAGAAAACCAGTTTGAACCATGAAGTTTGCCCACGTCCTCTTGGCTGCTCTGATTCCGTTACAAGCAGTACCTTGCTGTCGGAAGCTGAGTGTAGCCATAGTAATCGTTACCAGGAAGCATCTGTAAATCACCCCACCAGGGAACTGTACCAGAATGGGGGTGCAGGGGAGTGGCTGTCTGCAGTGGTTGGGGAGGGATTACTCTACTTGTATACTGCTGACTCTGTGTGTGCTGATGGGGGGCAGTGGATGGACGTTGATGGGGGAAGCTGGCTGGAGAAGCTGGTTTTGGGGGTAGATTAACACTTGGGACTCTGGCTAACCTCCCAGGGTTTGAGTGAGGGTGTCAGCCATGCTGTGGGGAGTGCTGCCTGTGCTGATGGGGGAAGGGTTTCTGGGCACTGGAAGCTGGGGCAGATGGAGACCCCTGGGTAGAGCCAGCTCTGCTGTGATCCTCCAGCCTGTGCTACACACACACCCCCCCCTCTGTCCAAGCCCCAGCAGGCTGTGGGAAAGGCAAATGTTCTGGGATATGCAGGGCTGCCAGCTGTTGGCAAGAGAGAAGGGGAGAGGTTGGTGCTAGCACATGCAAGCCTGTAGTGTTGTATGGGGCCACAGCTGACACCTTGTGTATCCAGCATGTGCCACTTATTATGGTTTGGGGCAGCCCTTGGGGATCTAGATCAGTGAATCCACCCACTGCCCAGACCCCTGTTGGGCATGGGGACGCATGATTTGACCAATGATAGCTGACTAGTGAGAGCATGGGGACAGAGCTGTCATGGTGTGGGGTTCAACCTAGAATCATAGAATATCAGGGTTGGAAGGGACCTGAGGAGGTCATCTAGTCCAACCCCCTGCTCAAAGCAGGACAAATCCCCCAACCAAATCATCCCAGCCAGGGTTTTGTCAAGCCGGGCCTTAAAAACCTCCTAAGGAAGGAGATTCCACCACCTCCCTAGGTAACCCATTCCAGTGCTTCACCACCCTCCTAGTGGAAATAGTGTTTCCTAATATCCAACCTAGACCTTCCCCACCACAACATGAGACCATTGTTTCTTGTTCTGTCATCTGCCACCACTGAGAACAGCCTAGTTCCATCCTCTTTGGAAGCCCCCTTTCAGGTAGTTGAAAGCAGCTATCAAATCCCCTCTCCCCCTTCTCTTCTGCAGACTAAACAATCCCAATTCCCTCAGCCTCTCCTCATAAGTCATGTGCCCCAGCCCCCTAATAATTTTCATTGCCCTCTGATGGACTCTATCTAATTTGCCCACATCCCTTCTGTAGTGGGGGGACCAAAACTGGATGCAGTACTCCAGGTGTGGCCTCACCAATGCCAAATAGAGGGGAATAATCCCTTCCCTCGATCTGCTGGCAATGCTCCTACTTATACAGACCAATACGCCGTTGGCCTTCTTGGCTATGAGGGCACACTGTTGACTCATATCCAGCTTCTCGTCCACTGTAATCCCCAGTTCCTTTTCTGCAGAACGACTGCTTAGTCAGTCAGTCCCCAGCCTGTAGCAGTGCATGGGATTCTTCCATCCTAAGTGCAGAACTCTGCACTTGTCCTTGTTGAACCTAATCAGATTTCTTTTGGCCCAATCCTCCAATTTGTCTAGGTCACTCTGGACCCTACCCCTACCCTCCAGCATCTCTACGTCTTCCCCCCATTTTAGTGTCCTCTGCGAACTTGCTGAGGGTGCAATTAATCCCATCATTGATAAAGATGTTGAACAAAACCGATCCCTGGGACACTCCATTTGATACCAGCTGCCAACTAGACATCGAGCTGTTGAGCCTGACAATCTAGCCAGCTTTCTATCCACCTTTATAGTCCATTCATCAATCCATACTTTTTTAACTTGCTGGCAAGAATACTGTGGGACACCGTATCAAAAGCTTTGCTAAAGTCAAGATCTATCACATCCACGGCTTTCCCCATATTCAGAGCCAGTTAGCTCATCATAGAAGGCAATCAGGTTGGTCAGGCATGACTTGCCCTTGGGAAATCCATGATGACTGTTCCTGATCACCTTCCTCTCCTCCACCTGCTTCAAAATGGATTCCTTGAGGTCCAGCTCCATGATTTTGCCAGGGACTGAAGTGAGGCTGACGGGTCTGTAGTTCCCTGGGTTCTCTTTCTTCCCTTTTTTAAATATGGGCACTATATTTGCCTTTTTCCAATAGTCCGGGACCTCCCCCAATCACCACAAATTTTCAAAGATAAGGGCCAATGGACCCAGACCAGTGAGAGCTTGTCACCATTTCTCCTGTAACCCTGAGTGCCTTGAAGCTCTGATGCTGGAGCTCCCTGTCTGGATGCTCCTAGCCAGGATACAAGCATTGTACTGAGTGTCTGTGTGTTGAGCTGCCCAGGTTTAGCAGCTCTGACTCCAGCCCCCTGCGTGTTACACCACAGCCACGCTCTGCTCTCCACCAGCCTTGGTTACTACTAGCCAAGTGACCCCAATGCACCAAAGGTTCCAAATCTCCCGCGACTGTGCCCGGAAATGGCCGCCTGCCCCTGGAACGTTCAGAGGAGTACTAAGGTCTGTTGCTCCTTTCAAGAGAGAGAAGTACAGCAGCTGGTTGCTTCAGCTGGAGTTACCAACCCCTTCGGGTGAAACCCCGCACTGGGCTGACTTAGAGTCAAAGTAAAACACTTTGATTAAATAAAAGAGGCTTTCAGGGAGTCCATGTGGAACTTGGAAGGGAAAGTCCGAAACAAACAAAACAGCAGAATGCTTTCTAGTGACTAACACTTAACATGACAGGCTTTGTTCAAGGTAGTTTCCTTACCAGTCGACCTGCCAGCAAGATGGCTGGCCACCCCTGTGGTCAGGATCTCCCACCCCTGTGGTCAGGATCTCCCACCAAGTCCAAAGGGGCTTGGTTCCTTTGTCGTCTTCGGTGAAAGATCCCTGGGGTTCGCTGCCCCTCTCTTAGTCTTGTCTCCGCACAGCACATTTAAAGCAAAGGGGCCAGGGCGTCTGGAGAAGGTTCCATGCTGGCTTCTGTCCTGCTGGTGCTTTCTGCACTACCCATTGATCTGTCCCTGCAGCCTCAGAAATGCCAGTGAATGGCCACTTGACTGTGATTGCCAATTGTCTGTGATTGCACCTGGAAGGAGGTGCTGGTCTCCTTTGTTGGGGGCAGGGAGGGAACCTGTTTACCCACTCCCCAGGTTTATCTGGTTCAAACACTTTAGTCCCATATTTCCTTCATATTTGTACAGTCTTTTGGGCATTTACCATTCACACATCACACAGGAATATTAACGATCAGTGTAGGGTTGGTTTTTCCTGTGATAGATTGACACACATCAATTGGTGTACCCTGAACTAGTCAGGTAGCAAGTTTCACCTGGCCTGATATCAGTGAGCCCCTTGCCCTCTGGCAGTGGGATGCTTTTACTAGCCCTATTAATAAAGCACTCCTTCAGGTGTGGCAAGGGAATAGAAAATTCATCACTTGTTTGGTTTTTGCTAAACCTGTACCAGGAGGACTGTCAAATCAACTGATAAATCTACTTCTCAATACATAACCTGTCCCTTTCTGTAGCTTCCACTCCTCCCTTCCCCCTCAATAAACAATTTAATTGCTATTTATTCATAATCCCATGCATACCTGCAGCTTCTCCAGAATTGGTGCCCCATCACTATCCATCTCTGACAGTGTGTTCAACCGTGTACAACAAATTTCAAATATTTCCAGGTTGAGACACTGACTTTTCTACTAGCAACCATCTGCAATTGCAAGGTATTTTTAGCAGAATGTTTCTTACTGAATGTTCCATTATGTTATGTTCTCTGTGCTGTTTGTTGCTAATACAGGACATGAAAATGACAAAAGAAATGGGCCAGACTTCTGCTCCAGCTGAATCTAGGTTACCTGCTGAAATCCATGTTGGCTGTTTAAATCAGACGCTGCAGTGAGCAGTAGCAGGCGATGGCTTGTGAACCAGCAAGAGATTTTATTTCGCCTGGGGGAGCAGTCCCTGCACAATAAGCAGGAACTGTCCTGGTTTCTCTGAGGCAGGCCTGGGGTCTCATTGATTTAGTGCTTTGCAGCATCTCATAGTCCAGCATGTCTCTGAGGCCCTTCTCTTGTGAGACCCACGCAGATATTTTTTTCTTCATAGCAAATCTGTACATTGCTCCCGCTTATGCCGATCACCTGACACCCACACAAGGTGGGCCCTGTGGCAGGGGCTGAATGCATGGCACAGTCGGTCTGTCTCTGTTCTGCTGAATTTCAGACATTGTTTCTCTCCACGGCAATTGTCCTCTGCTGCAAAAGGCACAGCGGATGCCTGGCAGGTATTCCCCTGATGCATCCTGGGAAACGGTTTCCTTCTTTGTCTGACAGCTGAAGCCCTGTGACACTTTACACAAAGCCATGAAATGCAATTAATTCTCCCAGTAAAGGGCACGGCAACATTTTAACCAGCACCCTGGGGATTGTTTGCCTCTCGCTTGCGTTCGGAGAGGACAGCGTGCTGTCTGGGGCCGCTGTTCTTTGCCACACAATGCACCAAACTAGCGCTCCAAGAAGCCCCCACTGGGGAGCTTGGTCTCAAACCTTCTTTCAGCTGCATGGTGGGACGCTGGGCAGCTGGTACTGACTTGAAGCACCTATGCTGCTGTCCCCTGCACACGACGAGAGGCGTGTGTCCATTTTTTTCAACCCAGTACGCATGCCCGTTCCACCTGACGCACACCAGCACTAGCTCGAACACTGCACCCTTCTGAGTGGTGTCAGGCCAGTTCCCCGCACAGGCCAGAAAGTCTTGGAAGTCCTTGATGCTAGAAGGGACTGTCCTCTATGAAAGGTCCTATGGACTGTAAGAGACAGGAAGCCAGTAGATGACTCTAGCAATTATTCCTAACACCCGATCGAATTGAATACCCCTTTCTCCTTTCTGTGGCTTTTCTGAACCATCCCAGAGCAGGGATATAATTCTCAATTCAATTGTATAGGCTGATGCAAAAACAAACCTACAGGAAGGTTTATCCTCCTGTTAAATTCTCTAGGGTTTTCCATAAGGGTTTTTTGGGGGGGGTCAAACCCACTATTTAAAATCTTGGCCAGCTGCTGTTTTCTCTGGGCTGTTTGCCACTCATGTAGCGCCACCGGCCACGCAGAACGAGGCCAGCAGCTCCAGCGTAACAGGCTGGCTTTGCGCCAGCTGGTCAACGAAAGGGCTTTCAATGGCCATTCAGGGCCCACTGCCAGGCCAGCACAACAAAGGAGCCACTTGTAGGGCTGCTGGGAACAATGATGAGCTGCTGGGGGGCGGGAATCCTTCCAGTCTCTTGCACAAATCGCCTTCTCCAGCTCTGGAGGCAGCAGGAAGGCCGGACCCAGGGCCCTCTGCCATCCTGCACTGTATGTAAATACGGGTCACAAACCCAGGGTGAATTCCTAGGCCCATTGAAGTCAATGGCAAAGCTCCCAGTGACTTCAACAGGGCAGGAGTCCATCCAGAATAGCTCCTGACAGAAGCAACCTGCTGGCACGTGCCCTGGGGTTGCATCTGATGCTGCTGCGGACTTATTTGCATGTGAGGTTTTGCATATGTTGAGTTCCTGCAGAGATCCTAATCTTCCCCCAGGAAGCAAACTTTCTCATCCTTTGGCTTTTATCCCTGGAAATCTCACTGCTCTAACTCTTGCTGCGCTTCAGTCAATTCCTTTTACGTCCCCAAACTAGCGAAACTGAGGTTTGGAGTCTCGCTTCTTGCCCTTTGCTGTCTCTGAAGGCAAAGCTGCCTTTTACTAGAACATGATCCCAATGTGTAGACACAATTGTACAGCACAAGAGGTCTCTGCCTTCCCAAGCCTGTGGTCATACTAGGTTGTCTTCCGCTGCCTCCTTAGGTGCCGTTTTTGGGGGAAGCACTGGAGGGTTTCACAGTAAAGCTGTGTTGGGGAAGTAGGAGCTCGCAGGACCACTAGCTACGCACCAGAGCACATCACGCAGCACCGATTCCATGCCTTGTAGGCTAGGCTGGAGACAGACTGAACTTCTCAAATGTAGGGGAGGGGAATTAGGCACCTATACCAAAACTGGTGGGTTTTATGGCCTCTCCCCTGAGGTTCTCAGCACATTGGGAAACAGCCATTTTTAATTTGGATCCTTAAATCTACCTTTAGTTGTCTGACTCTAGACACCCACACTTGAGAACTTCAGACTGCAGCCTAAACTCCATCAGAGGCCGCAGTCCAGATTGTGGCCCCGTGTACTGGGTGCTGTGCAAACATAAGCTAAGACTGCCCCTGCCTCAAAGAGGGACTTACAGGTGGGTATTGTGTGGTGGGGGAGATATGGGTGGCAACCAGAATGCGAGGCTGCATGTATTAGGTCAGCATACAACTTGGAGATTCCATATTTTATTATAGACTCTAGCCCCAGAAGGGACCATCATGATCCTCTAGTCTGACCTCTTGCACATCGCAGGCTACAGAACCTCACCCACCCACTCCTGTAATAGGCCCATAACCTCTGGCTGAGTTACTGAAGTTCTCAGATCATGGTTTAAAGACTTCAAGTTAGAGAACCCACCATTTACTCTAGTTCAAACCAGCAAGTGACCCCTGCCCCATGCTGCAGAGTACGGTGACCCCTCTATCCCACTCCCCAGGGTCTTTGCCAGTCTGACCTGGGGCAAAATTCCTTTGCAAATACTGCAGTCAGTTAGATCCAGAGCATGTGTGCAAGAGACACATGGGAAAGAATTCTCTGTAGTAACTCTGAGCCCTCCCCAGCTAGGGTCCTATCTCTGGCCGTTGGAGATTTGCAAATAGCAGTTAGAGGGGCCACATGCCATTGTGGCCCATCTCATTGTACCATCTTCTCCATAAAGTTACAAGCGCCATCTTAAACAAGTGAGGGTTTTTGCCCCTACTATTCTGTGGAAGACTGTCCCAGAACTTCACTTCTTTGATTAGACACCATCTAATTACAAGCCTACACTTATGGATGGCCAGTTTGTATCTGTTTGTTCTTGTGTCCACATTGGCACTTAAACACCAGGGAGAGAGAAGAGTTAATCCCCCCCCCTCGATATGTTTGTAGAGAGCGATCATATCTTCCCTCTCTTCATGTGGTTAGGCTAAACCAGCCAAGCTCCTGAAGTCTCCTCTCGTAAGGTAGGTTCCCTGTTCCTTGGATCATCCTAGTAGCCCTTCTCTGTACATGTTCCAGTTTGGATTTGTCTTTCTTATACATGGGAGACTAGAATTGCACACAGCATTCCAGATGAGGTCTCACCAGCGCCTTGCATAATGCCTTGTATTAGATCATTAAGGCATGAGAACTTCCTCTAAAGAATGAATCTAGTCACTTTAGCAGGAAGGAGGACACCTGATTCACTATCAACTACAAGGAAGAAGTTTCTGAGTAATCAAAATGGGGAAAACTTCAAACTCCCTTTCACAAATCGGAACTTCAAGACGTCACTGTTCTCTGGAACCCAGAGTCATGTACAATTTGTAGTACAGCAAGTCAAACCACATGGGAGGATGTATTAACTCTGTAAATTAGTGGGCGTTTCCTTCGCCCCCTCCCTTCCCTCTCCTGAAGTAATGAGAGGGGTGTGTGTGTGTGGTTTCTATTTTAGATTAGCCAAGGGGTAAAACATCTTGGCCTATTTCCTTCTTCCTGATGTGACCGGGAGACCTGGATTCTATTCCCAGCTGTGCCACTGATCCGCTGGGTGACCTTGGGCACCTCTGTGCCTCTGCCTTTCCTGCCGTTGTTTGTCTTGTCCATTTTTAGAATGCTGATTCTTTGGAGCAGAGATTATCTCCTACTGGGTTTTCAGCCTCCGTGGGAGGCTCTCTTTAGGGGCTATGGGAATGTAGTGTGAAACCCCCTGCAGAAGAGAACTGCTGTCACCATTAATACTTTTTTTTAATGATTAAAAGTGCTAACTAAGCCTCCTGACACCCAGACTGCCATCAGCTCACTGCATGACCTTGATTGACTAGAGTAAGAACCCAGGAGTCCTGACACCCCACCCCCACCCCCCACAAGGTGTAAGTGACTATCTTGATTACAATAGTAGCCTGGCAATGGGAGATTTCTTCTGCCACTATGAGAAACACAAATGGGGACATCTTGCCCCATTTCACTTTAAACTATGCTAGCAAGGCTTCAAATGCTGGAGATAAAGATTTCACTCAGACATTTCTATTCCCTTAGCAGGACTGTTGTGTTCTGCTGTGTTGTAAGAATGTACCGACCCGTTTCTCTCCAATAATCTTGTTTTACTGATTTTAAATTTGGAAGTCTGACATAAAGCACTGTGGAATGTTGTGCATCATGACTGCCACACCTCACTCCAGAGGTGGCTGCATTTCAGCGGTGGATTAATTTCCCTATGAGCTGTGGAACTTAATTTTGCAACTAGCATAAAGAAGCATGACACCATTGGAGTCAGTGGAGTTGTGCTCACTCTAGTGGTGAATTTGGTCTCCCAATATGTAAAGTGCCTTGAGATACCATTGGATGGAAAGTGCTGTATGAATTCAAAGTCGCACTATTATGTAATTTTTTTTTTTTTTTAACCGCCCTGCTACTGGGAAAGTTCCTGTTTCAGTCAGGCTTTAATAGTGTGTAGTTAATTACATTTAATTAGAGCAGTGGGAATGGGATGAGTATGACGCGTGACTGCATCACAAATGAAGTGTGATTGCTCCAGAGAAGGTGGGAGAGTGGATGAAGCTTTCGAACAAGTGCTGGATTAACTTAAAACTATGGGCAGATTTATCATTAAAAGGGAAGTGGTTTCTGCAGATCCATGGTTTTCAGTCTGTGGTCCTCGGACCCCGCAGGTCTGCAGACTATGCCTAAGATTTCCAAAGGGATCCGCACCTCCATTTGAAAACTTTTAGGGGTCCGCAAATAAAAAAAGGTTGGAAAACCCTCCCTGCTGTAGATCTGGAAACTGAGTCTGACGAACCTTTTCATGGAAATCTTTGTCAATTGCTGCCCACTTCAGGGCTTTCCTACGCAAAACACTTGCACAGGCTTTACTGCAGGAGTGAACTGGCGCAGAAGACTCTGTGCATGGTCTTATTGTGGTTTAAATCAGGCTTCCTTGTGTTAGAAACAGCCTTGGGCTGTCAATGTCCTCACCGGAATTTGCACTGCTGGCATTTAAATTGGTGCAAGTTGGAAGAGGGACAAAACCTCATTGACTACTGGTGCACAGCACCTTCCATCAGAGCATCGCCTAGCTCTCTGCAAAACCTTGGTCCTCCCAACACCCCTATGAGGCAGGGAAGTATCACTATCCCCATTTTACAGGTGGGGAAACTGAGGCACAAGGCAGTGAGCTGACTTGTCCAAGATTGCACCTCATGCTGGTGGTAGAACCCAGGAGTCCTGACTCTATCTGGGAATTGCCCGGTCTTCCTTAAATCCTCTCCAAAAGCCCTGTGTATTGCCTCCCTCCTGCCCTTCTGCAGAAGAAGCTGCAGCCTCAGCAAAGCTAAATCTCTCCCCTTAAGCTGGGGCTGCCCGTGCTTGCCATTTCACTGAGGAGACATTAGTGGAAAGGTTGCTGAATGGCACCTAATTATAGCTGCTACCGTGTCTAACTTTGGCAGAGGCTTCCCTGAGGCAGCCTTTCCTGAGAGAGCTGCAGGGCCAAAAATAGATTTGGGGGGGTGGTGGTTCAGAGCTTTCATCCTGCAGTGAGGCCAGGCTGTCTGGTGCTTAACCCCAGTGGGGACAAGACAAGCGCTGAACCAGCAGCGCTGTGCCTTTGATTGCTTGTGGCTTGCTTGGCTTCTATGGCGAGAGTGGAGGCGACTGTATACTGAGTGTCTTTAAGAGCCAGTTCCACGGTCTTACAAGAGGATGGCAGTATTCTCCAGTAGGTGGGGGCAAGGGAGCCTGGTGATTTGCATGCACCCACCCTGGGAAGTGTCTGTTGGTAGGACAGCATTGAGGGCTCCATGGGGGGTTGCTCCTACTGGCACACCTCTCTCAAAAGGGCAGCGTTCACTAGGACAGGATAGGCAGAGTGGAAAACTACTGCTGTTCCCATGAAAGGGGAGAACATCACCACCCCCCCCCCCCCCCCCCCCACACACACACAAGCAAGCAGCACGTAACCCTGGAGGCAGCATTCTGTGGGCATTACAGCCAGGAATAGAACCCAGGAGTCCTGGCTCTCGTCCCTTGCTCTGCTCTTGCCTAGACTAGGAAAAAGTGCTGGCTTTTTGCTGAAGTTAGCGAATGAGTCCTTTGCACCCAGGACTTAACGCTTTCAAAGACTGGTAACTGGTTGTGGTCGACCCAAGGTGCTAAACCCTATCTATGACGGGCACTAAGCAGTGTTTAAGTCCTATTTCCTAATGCTTGTTAAAAGGAAAACCACCTTTCCTTAGGCTCTGCCTTCACTGCCAGGAGATGTTGGTGCTCTCACTATAAAACCACACGGGCTAATTAGCTTGCTGTAAAATCCTAGGGGGGACAAGACACAGGAATTTTTACCACGATGTAGCCAGGTGAGGTCAATGCTATCCCCTGCACCTGTGGTTGAGTCACCTGGCTGCATCACAGTTAAAAACTAATGTACTTGTCACCACTAGGGTTACGTCTACAGGGCAGAGAGTATCCTGGCCTAGCTAGGTGGCTGTGGCTATACCAGCACAGCCCCCGGTGTAGACGCAGCAACAGAAGGGGGTTTTCAGTTGCTGTAGCAACATCACCCCTGACTGACCGTAGCTACGCCAACGGAAGGGTTCTTTTGTTGACATAACTGTGTCTACATTGGGGGTGAGGTTGGCCTAGTGCTGTAGCTAGCTTTGAAGTGTAGACCAGGAGTAAGACTTACAGAAAACTACCCTGTTCTAGCTAGTTACCCAAACACCTTTTGGGGCAGTGATCGATGTAGCCATGTGTTTACACCAGGCCACTAGCTCTACTCTCTGCCCTTTGGGGCGGTATAGTTAACGTGGGTGTGCCTCGGTTTCTCCATGGGATGATGCATTACTTGCAGTAGAGTTTTTGTGAAGTTTAATGATCCAAGGGCGTTGGTTCTCTGGGGGGGAAAGGAGCCGCAGGCATGAAGGGTATTAATGCTGCCTTTAGAAATAGCATTCGTACATCCAGCTCTCTGCTAGCAAGCTCAGACCACCTTATTCCCAGTGTGTCCACTGCTGTGCCACAGAATGTGAATTGTCCATACACTTTCCTAAGGGAAATAAACTGGAAAAAGTGCTGTGCCTGGGATTGCATTCCCCTTAGTGCTGTCCATGAAACTCTGCAGCCCCGGGGGGAAATGATTGATGCAGTGCCATGCTCCTTAAGTCCCTTGCGCACATACACACCCCCCCCCCCCCCCCCAAAAAAAACCCAATCCATTGTGGCTGCCAGGTAGCACAGAATGAGAATCTGGGGAGCTTGGATGCTCTGATAAGCGGCTATAGAACAGTGGCACCTGTTTACTCAGCAGATCTGCTTCAGAGCCAGATTTGCTGAGCTCAAGGATAAAAATATTTGTTAATCCTGCCGAACCAGCTGGAGGCTGTTCCCACCTGTACATCCCCAGCAGTGCTGTGAGGTTCCAAGCAGGGCTTCCATAGGTGGCATTGCCGTTCAAAAATCACCAGTCAGGTTTAAAAAAAAACAAACAAAAATCATGATATTTAATAAAACCAACCCAAACTCTGGGTTTTTCTTTGCCTCCTGGCTGTGTGCGGGGTTTGTTGCTTTAATTTATTTTATTGTTTTAAAGGAAAGCTGAAATTTAAACATCCCACTCCAGAAGCTGGGGCTTGAAGGAAAGCCCCAAATACTGGATTGTGAGACTCGCCATAAAATCCCAAGAGTTGGCAACACTGCGGGGGGACACAGGGAATAGTCTGAAGGCGACAGGGCTGCCCCACTGTTTCTAGAGAGGCAATCTCCTGCCTCTAAGGCGATGGTTACGCTACAGACCTTACAGTGGTGCCGCTGTAAGGTCTCCTGTGTCGTGCTGGTGGAGCTGGAGCAAGCTTGTAGGCCAATTTAGGAAGTGACTGAGCCCCGGATCTGGCGGGCGGCGTTTCTGGGGATAGTAGCACATGCTGAGCTGTACAGCAAGAAGTCAAAGGGCAATTATTGCCCTGCGGCAGCAGGGTTCCCTGGCATGGAATTTATAGAAGAAATATGGGAAACAGCTAGACATGGTCATTTTTACAAGACTCTGGAAGGAGTGTGTGTGTGTGTGTGTGTGTGTGTGTGATATCTCACCCGCAGCCACTCAAAGCTTCAGCTACGCTCTGTTTTGAAGCAATCTCCTAAAGATGCAGCACAATCTCTGGATGAAATCCTGGCTGCCTAGCTGTTTCTGAGGAAGGCCTTCAGCCTCTGTTACAGGTGCTGATGCAGAAAAAGGGCAGAACCCGGCTCTTAAGTCCCAGGTTGAGTTTGTGGCGCTATCAGAAAGAGGGAAAAAATGTATTATTTGGAGGGGGAGGTGAGTTCTGTGGCCTGTGCCAGAGGAGGTCAGACTAGATCACAATGGCCCTTTTGGGCTGTGGAGTCTATGAATCTACTTGCAAACTGGGCACATTTGAACTGGAGTAGCTGGAATCTAAAGATATGTGAGCTTTAGTCTGATCCCTATGAGTAAAACTGCTTTGAACTTTTGGGGGGGGGGATGCTGAATGGGACAGCTGGATTGAGTATCTTGCTACTGGCAGTGGCTGATGCATAGCTCTTTGCAGGAATGGACTCATTCCTCTACCTTTTCTCCCCACCTGCTTCCCATACACACATGAGCAACTCCTAATGAAGCACGAAGCCTGATGACACACTTAGTTAAATTCTGCCTTCAGCCAAATGCCCGCACTTCAGCGGTTGTTGCATGGGTGTAACGGAGAGCCTGTTTCTGTGAAAGTGATCATTGGTTGCGTATCTCTTCATTACTCTTTGGCTCTTACATTCCGCATCTGTCATCGGAGCGTAACAAAGTTATTCAGAGGCCCAATTCTGCAATCCCAATGGGGTGTCCTCGTCTTACAGACTTTGTGGGGAATGACACTGTGGCAATATGGAGGTAGGATTTCAAGAGGTTGAAATTTCTTGATCAAAACAGCTTTTTGTAGATAGAAAAAAATCAAAATTTCAGTAAATCTGTAAAGCTTTTAGTACATTTTTCATCTTAGGATTTTTAAAAAAAAATTATTGGGAGGAAAAAACTCTCTTCCCTCCCCCACCCCATTATCAGTGGGGGAAAAAATGTTTCGTGTTGAATCTCATCTTCAGTTTTAAAAGAGATTTGGTGTTCAAACACACCATTTTTCATATTCAGTTCTTGAAAACTGAATTTTTCAGCGTCTGGCTTTGGTTTTAGTTGAATAAACCTTTTATGAGCAGTTCTGACAAATATTAAAATTTTCCTGTGGAAAAATTGGCTTTTTTTTTTTTTTCCAACCAGCTAATCTGTGAGACGGTAGCAGTTCTGGGAATAGAACCGGCATTTCTACTCACAGGTCCTTGCTCTGCCTGCTAGATAAACTTCCATAAATAAAACAAGCCTTTTGTGCTTAACTTTGCTGGTGAAGTTCAGATGTCTAGAGCATTTTCAGGCATCCATCCATAAGCGCTCTCTCTTGCTCAACTTACTCCTCGCTAGATTGAGGTGAAACTGGTTTGTGGGTTTTCTTTCACAGTCAAACCCTCATCTCTTCCTGTTCAATCCTCTCACAATTCTGCGTTAGACATGAGGTGTCAGTCTGGTGCTCAGGAACTGCTCTAAATGAAGCTCTGCCAGGACTCTGGTGCAGTGGTTCTTCTCCCCCCCCCCCCCCCCCTGGCACACGTGCACTAGAACGAGAAACCTGCTTAGCTTTGGCGCTTCCTGGGTCCGACCTCCATACACAGGTATGTGTGTATATATATCTCCTCAATATATGTTCCATTCTACATGCATCCGAAGAAGTGGGCTGTAGTCCACGAAAGCTTATGCTCTAATAAATTTGTTAGTCTCTAAGGTGCCACAAGTACTCCTGTTCTTCTTTTTGCGGATACAGACTAACACGGCTGCTACTCTGAAACCTGTCTAAATGCTTGAGTAATACATAGGGGAAACTGAGGCACACAGTATTCAGAGAAAACGTTAAAAACATTTCCACTTTGTCACGGTGGGTCAGCACAGTTCTCTGGGAGTATACTGCCTTTAAAGGAAAGCACAAATAGGGTGACAAGTAATTGAGAGACTTGGGAACAACCTATAATGCAGCCATGGCCGAACTGTGGCTTGTGAGCCACATGTGGCTCTTTTACAATTAAGTGCGGCTCCTGGTGCCCTCCCCCTCCCCCGCACCCCTCTCCATTCTCTACCTACAAGACTGGGTGGGGGAGCTCAGGGCTTCTGTCCATTGAGGTCAACTTCTATTGTGCGGTTCTCACTCTTCTGCCTTCGCTTCCTTTCCCCTTCCCAAAAGGACTGATGAGGAAAAGCAAAGAAATCTATTGTAATATTGATGTGATGCGTCATATGCAGTAAAGTGCTTTCATTCTGCTTCGAGTGCCAATCCCTGAGTCATGCTGTGTAGTGGGGTTTTTATATAAAAAAAAGTGGGTAAACTAACCTAGGCTGAACTCCGTATTCCCCAAATGAGAAGTGGGTAAACTCTGTTTACCTTCAACTATACTACTGCTTAGGTGGCAGATAAAGTCCACTTTCTATTTAGCTAGATTTACCATAACCTCATGCTGTTCAATCTCAGGAAGCAGGGCTTCAAGAAACCTCCGGGCTTCGTTTAAAGTCACAAAAGCAGGATGCTTTAAATCTAGGCTGACACCCAGGTAGCATTTATGATTCTAATGAATGGTAGGAGGGAAAACAGCACATCAAGACAATGGATTTCAAGAACGCAAACTTTAGCAAACTCAGGGAGTTGGTAGGAAAGATCCTGTGGGAAGCAAGTCTAAAAGGAAAAACAATTGAAGACCGTTGGCAGTTTTTCAGAGACCTTATTAAGGGCACAAGAAGGGAAAAAAACCCACTGCATACAAAAGATAAGCAGCATGGCAAGAGACCACCCTGGCTTAACCAGGAGATTTTTTTCAATGATCTGAAACTCGAGAGTCCTACAAAAAGTTGTAATTTGACCTAGTTTCCAAGGATGAATATAAACAAACACGAGTATGTAGGGACAAAATTAGAAAGGCCAAGGCACAAACAGGATTAAACTAGCTAGAGACTTAAAGGGTAACAAGACAACATTCTATAAATACGTTAGAAAGGAAGACCAAGGACAGGGTGGGCCCATTACTTGGGGGAGGAGGGGAAACAGTAACAGAAAATATTGGAAGTGGCAGAAATGTTAAATGACTCTTTTTTTTTTTTTTTTTTTTTTGTTAGCGCTTGGAGGTCTAACACAGTGAATGCCGGTGAAAACGAGGTAGGATCAGAGGCTAAAATAGGGCAAGAGCAAGTTAAAAATTACTTAAACAAGTTTAGATGTCTTCAAGTGACCAGGGCCTGACAAAATACATCCTAGAATACTCAAGGAGCTGGCTGAGGAGATATGAGCCATTAGCCATTATCTTTGAAACGTCATGGAAGACAGGAGAGATACCAGTGGACTAGAAAAGGGGAAGGATAGTACTCATCTATAGAAAGGGAAATAAGGGCAACCCGGGTTATTAGACAAGTCAGCTTAACTTCAGTATGCAGAAAGATAGTTAAACAATTTGCAAACACCTATCGATAACAAGGTGATAAGTAGCAGTCAGCATGGATTTGTCAAGAACAAATCCTGTCAAATCAACCTGATAGCTTTTTTTGACAGGGTAACAAGCCTTGTGGCTTAGGGGGGGAAGCAGTAGATGTGGTATAGCTTGTCTTTAGCAGAGCTTTTGATACTGTCTCCCATGACCGTCCTGTAAACAAGCTAGGGAAAAGCAATCTAGATGGAGCTACTATAGGTGGGTGCATAACTGGTTGGAAAACTGTTTGGACTGTAGCCCACGAAAGCTTATGCTCAAATAAATTTGTTAGGGCTTGTCTATACTTACGTGCTGGTTCGGCAGCAGGCAATCGAACTTCTGGGTTTGATTTATCACGTCTTGTCTGGACACGATAAATCGAACCCAGAAGTGCTCGCCGTCGACTCCGGTAATCCTGCTCGGCGAGAGGAGTACGCGGAGTCGACGGGGGAGCCTGCCTGCCGCATCTGGACCACGGTAAGTTCGAACTAAGGTCTGTCGACTTCAGCTACGTTATTCACATAGCTGAAGTTGCGTACCTTAGTTCGAATTGGGGGGTTAGTGTAGACCAGGCCTTAGTCTCTAAGGTGCCACAGGTACTCCTGTTCTTTTTGTTCCCAGAGAGTAGTTATCAGTGGTTCAATCATGCTAAAAGCGCATATTGAGTGGGGACCCACAGGGATCAGTTCTGGGTCTGGTTCTGTTCAATATCTTCACCAATGATTTAGATAATGGCATACAGAATACATGTATAAAGTTTGCGGATGATACCAAGCTGGGAGGGGTTGCAAGTGCTATGGAGGGTAGGATTATAAATCAAAATGATCTGGACAAACTGGAGAAATGATCTGAAGTAAATCAGATGAAATTCAGTAAGGACAAATGCAGAGTGTTCCTTCCTAAGGCCTGGTCCACACTAACCCCCCACTTTGAACTAAGATATGCAACTTCAGCTACGTGAATAACGTAGCTGAAGTCGCAGTACCTTAGTTCGAACTTACCACGGATCCAGACCCGGCAGGCAGGCTCCCCCCTCGACTCCGCGTACTCCTCTCGCGGAGCAGGAGTACCGGCGTCGACGGCGAGCACTTCCGGGATCGATTTATCGCGTCCAGACAAGACGCGATAAATCGAACCCAGAAGATCGATTGCTTACCGTCGGACCTGGAGGTAAGTATAGACGTACCCTAAGTGGAGTAATCTATTGCACATATACAGAATGGGAAATGACTGCCTAGGAAGGAGTACTGCGGAAAGGGATCTGGGGGTCGTAGTGGATCACAAGCTAAATAAGTCCAAAAAAAAGCAAACATCATTCTAGGATGTATTAGCTTAGCAGGAGTGTTGTAAGCATGACACATGAAGTAATTCTTCCGCTCTACTCTGTGCTGATTAGGCCTCAGCTGGAGTATTGTGTCTAGTTCTGGGCACAACATTTCAGGAAAGATGTGGATAAATTTGAGAGTCCAGAGAAGAGCAACAAAACTGATTAGGGGTCTAGAAAACATGACTTATGAGGGAAGATTGAAAAAAATGGGTCTATTTAGTCTGGAGAAGAGAAGACTGAGGGACATAACAGTTTTCAAGTACATAAAAGGTTGTTACAAGGAGGAAGGAGAAATTGTTCTCTTTAACCTCTGAGGATAGGACAAAAAACAATGGGTTTAAATTGCAGCAAGGGCAGTTTAGGTTGGACATTAGGAAAAACTTCCTAACTGTCAGGGTGGTTAAGCACTGGAATAAATTGCCTAGGGAGGTTGTAGAATCTGTCATTGCAGATTTTTAAGAGCAGGTTAGACAAACCCGTCAGGGATAGTCTAGACAATACTTAGTCCTGCCATGGGACTGGACTAGATGACCTCTAGAGGTCCCTTCCAGTCCTATGATTCTATGACTGACTAGATAAAATCCCTCCCTGGAGGTGTAATCTCATTGGAGCCAGTGTTACACCAGGGATAGATTTGACCAGTATTGGTAGCTCCCCTGATTGTGTGTAGCTGTGGCATATACAGCAGTGCATCTGAGACTGCCTTCTGTATGCTGCATCTAAGGTAGTCAGACCACTGTACCTGTCTAGCAGGTGCTTCCTGTGAATGAGTCTCTTCCACAAGGACATCGTAGTACTCCTGCCTTTCCTCTAATCTAAAATGAATTGCTGAGGCTGAAAATACCTGTCTTGGGGGTGGGGGACTAGAAACAAGGCCAGGAGCCAAATTCTTCCACTAGATAAGTACATGCAACTCTCACCAATTCTAGGGTTACCATATTTCAGCGAGCAAAAAAGAGGACGGGAGGAGCCCCGCCCTAGCCCCGCCCCTGCCCCTCCCACTTCCCGCCCCCCCTGACCTCCCAACCCTCCCCCCGTTCCTTGTCCCCTGACTACCCCCTCCTGGGACCCCTGCCCCTAACTGCCCCCCAGGACTATCTAAGCCTCCCTGCCTCTTGTCCCCTGACTGCCCCAACCTTTATCCACACCCCCACCCCCAGACAGACCCCTGGGACTCCCACGCCCCATCCAACCACTCCCCACCCCCTGACAGCCCCCCCCAGAACTCCCAACCCATCTAAACCCCTCTGCTCCCTGTCCCCTGACTGCTCCGATCCCTCTCCGCACTCCTGCCCCCTGACAGCCCCCCCCAGAACTCCCAACCCATCTAAACCCCTCTGCTCCCTGTCCCCTGACTGCTCCGATCCCTCTCCCCACTCCTGCCCCCTGACAGCTCCCCCCCAGAACTCCCAGCCCCCCACCCCCCCGCTCCTTGTCCCCTGACTGCCCCCTCCTGGGACCCCCCCCCCCAACTGCCCACCAGGACCCTACCCCCTACCTGTACCCTGACTGCCCAAAACTTTCTCCACTCTCCCCAAAAAGCCCCCCCCCGTTTCTTGACTGCCCCCTCCAGAACCTCCCTGCCCCTTCTCCTGCCCCCCTTACCCTGCTGCTCAGAACAGGGTGTTGGGCTCTGTGCGAGCCCGGACACGTGGCTAAGCTCCCCAGCACAACAAAACCCGGTCCCTGGCCTTGCACAACAAAACCCGGTCCCTGGTCCGGACCGGGTTGCAGGGGAGAGCTGCCCTTGTATCAGCACAAAGTGCTCTCGCTCCCGTTTTGCTACACTGCATGGCAGAAACCGCTCCCAGTTGCAAAAGGGGAGGGCTGCACTTTGTGCTGAGACACTTGCTCAGAATGCAGGGCGGAGCTCCTCTCCAGCTGCTCTGGAGTCCAGCCCGGGACTTTCCTGCAGCCCTCGCAGCCGCTCGCTCTGCTGTGCCGGGGGAGGGGGAAATCCCGGACATTGTGAGTGCTTTACAAATTCCCCCCGGACGCTATTTTTAGCACAAAAAGGAGGACATGTCCGGGTAAATCCGGACGAATGGTAACCCTAACCAATTCCAATTATGAATTGTCTGTACAGCACAATGGGGCCATGATTGGTATTGCTATTGGCATTGCCGTGACACTAATAAAGTGCAAATCTGAGGGCAGACTATTTGCTCAGGGTAGGCGATCCCTGTCGATAGTGCTGCCTGACTCCTGGGTTTCTATAAATGACAAAAAGAAGAACAGGAGGACTTGTGGCACCTTAGAGACTAACAAATTTATTAGAGCATAAGCTTTCGTGGACTACAGCCCACTTCTTCGGATGCATATAGAATGGAACATATATTGAGGAGATATATATACACACATACAGAGAGCATAAACAGGTGGGAGTTGTCTTACCACCTCTGAGAGGCCAATTAATTAAGAGAAAAAAAACTTTTGAAGTGATAATCAAGCTAGCCGAGTACAGACAGACAGTTAGATAACAAGTGTGAGAATACTTACAAGGGGAGATAGATTTAATGTTTGTAATGGCTCAACCATTCCCAGTCCTTATTTAAACCGGAGTTGATTGTGTCTAGTTTGCATATCAATTCTAGCTCAGCAGTTTCTCGTCCACACATCGACCTCCCCATCTGTGCTCCCTGCCTACCAATCTGACCTCCGTTTCCCTGGCTTAGTTTTGCCAGAGCGAACAACTGAGCTCCAGACTCCTGGAGCAGCTACAGGCCAGTCAGACCAGCCTTCTGTGAGGTGGGCTGACGAGAGACCATCAGAATAGGTCACATGCAGCCTAAGCCGAACCAGACACCCTGCCTCTAAGAGCTGGAGGGTCTCCTTGCATTAGCTTGTGCCACCAGTCCCCTCTTGTCTGAGTCTCTAGCCTCTGCCAAGCCTGCCTGCAAATTCAGAAAGATTGAGCAGGGAACACCTGATGAGCAGAATTTCTGGGGCCAGTAGCAGATGCTGAGCAAGAGGTCGGAAGCCACGTGACTCTAACCATCCAGGAAAGTGCAGTTATAGCTCTGAGATGGGACTGAGAGGCAGCACAGTCACTTTCCTGGGGTGAAATTTAGAGGTGAAATAAGGGAAATGGCTTGACGTGGGCATCTTTACAAGGTACTGGAAGCGTGTGACCTTGCTAGCGGCCAATCACAAAGCTTCAGCTGTGCTCAGCGTTCTGAAGCAAACCTCCTCAAGATGCAGTGAAATCTTGGCCCTGTTGAAGTCAATGGCAAAACTCCCGTTTGACTTTGAAGCCAACTGGCTTCTGTCCCCTGCTTGTGCCTCCTTTGCCCCTGGCTCCAATCTTAATCCCCGTGGCGCTCCAGAGAACTCTTTACAGCAACACGCAGTCCCACAATGCACTGCTAGCAATGAAATAATGCCTTGTAATGTAACGTTTGACAGACGGATTCACCAAATCAATCCTATTAAATGAGTGCAGGTCTCTGGGCATTTAATTGCGGGCTCTGTAGAGACAATTAACGTCTAATGCATCATTCTTTAAAATCGTTCTAAGGCCAGGCTCGCTTTAACTGCATCAAGCTCCTTACGCGTCAGTCCGCATGGAAGTCCTTGCTGGTGGCTTTGGAAACTAGACGTGAGGCTTTCTAAAGCTGCAGCCCTGCAGGGAGAGGCTGGAGAACTTTGTAGGAGAAATTTCTGGACTAGCAAGGCAAACCAGGCATATGACTGTCCAGTGGAACTGCTTTCCCCCTTGTCTCTCTTCTTCCCTGCCCATTTTGATGGAGGTTTTCTGTTCTACAAGGCATGATAAGAATGGGGGTCTGTAACTACCCAGATATGTCGGGGGGGGGGGGGGGGGGGAGGGAAGAGGCAGGTTTTAAATATAGGACCAATCTGTAAATCTAGCGCTGCTGACATAAGTGGGCACAGATCCATTGAGGCTGATAGTTATGGCCCGTGATTTTCCCACTTAGGTTCCAGGGCTGCTGTACATCACTGGCAACCCTTCCAGACTCTGCTGCAGGGCACAGACCCAAAGGCAAGGGGACGCGTGCTGTTGGAGGAAGCCTGTCTGGTTGTGGGTTTCTTTCCTTTAACTAACCCCAGGTTTCTAAGGCTTCTCGTCGGCTCCCCATAACTTTCAGGGATAAGCAGGACAGCAGGCCTGTGTGTGGGCTGGAGGTAAATCCGGGTTTGTAATGAGGGTGCCAAGGTGCATCCATCCTGCTGGATACTGAACTAGCCACGGAGGAAGGCTGACTCACCGTGACCCTCCTGTTCCTTGTCCCAGCAGGTTCGTTCCGTGGCTTGTTGCCGTCGTCAGCCCTCAGGATGAAGAGGAACCTGGTCTGCTGGTCGCTCGTTGTCTTCCTCGCAGTGAGTACAATATCATCCTGTGTGCGTTCTGGTCAGCATGGCCCAGGCCGGCTGCACCCCATCGCACACAAGCATGGAGCAGTGGTTTAAAGCGGTGGCTGTGAATGCTCAAGTATCCCCCAGGCCGTGGAGAGCGGGGGTGAGGGGGGAGTCGTCTGTAATGGAGAGTCAGGCAGGCTGCAGGGGAGAAAGCTCTTGTGTTGAGCGGGGTGAGGCTGGGTGAAGAGGCAGAGAGGAAGTTGATATTGGAGGATGGGAGTGGAGAAGGCCAGGAGAGAGGCTGGGGTAAGCCGATGGAGGGGACTAAACCCAGGCAACCGAGCAAGAGTGACCATAAAACCAAGCTGCAGTGTATCTCGGCACCACATGTTCTGCCGTCTGCTTTCCCAGCCTGAAGCCACACGGATGGGCACGTGCCACCACACAGAGCCCTGCTGAAGTCAGCTAGCCTGTATACAGGCACCCAGGGCCACCCACACCAATCTGACAGCAGCCTCTGGGCTTCTAACTGTACAGTCTCTGGGCAGGGAGCTCTTCTCCTTACTAGTCTGATCCTACCCAGAGTTCTCTTCTTCACCGCCTTCCAGCCTCTGGGCTCCCTCTAGGCAGCCTAGCCACATGGTCTTTTCCAGCAGTGTCCTAATTCCGCCTGCATCATACCAAGTCCCCCAGACCCGCAGCTCCTGCCCCAGAGCCGAAGGGGTTGTGGTCATGCCCACTCACTGCCCGTCTCCTCTCTTGGAGGCACGCAACGCCCTGGTTCCGTTATCAATACTCAAGTGGTAGCGTGATTATAAATGAGCGTTGATGCTTATCACGTGACTGCTCTGACACGGCTGGTTCAGGAGCGATTCCTCCCTGCCCTGGCTGTGAAGCCACTTCAGAGACCCTCTGCTAAGAGATAATGGTGGGGATCTAGCAGGCTGTGCTTCTGTAATAGGCCTTCAGCCTCCCTCATGCTCTCCCCAGCCTCCTCTTACTAAATACTGGACATTGCTAGAAAAGGTCACACTGGAGCATCCGAAGACTGAGACTTTTATCTTTGGCTGTGGCTGCAGGGAAGCAGCAGGGGTGTGTGTGTGGGGAGGGGGGGGAGGAAATGCAAGAGAAATGAGGCTAAAATAATCTGTTTTAGCTGCCCCTGGAGACCACCCAAAATAAGACTCTGCCCCTTGCTTCCTTAGGGTGAAGCCTGGCAGGGCTGGGAAATTGGCTGGGAAGGAGGCTTGTGCGGGGCCAGTGGTGCTGAGGGAGAATCGCACAGATCCCCTGGCTCTGTGGGTGGGTTTGTTTTTTTGTTTTTTTTAGGCATGCTGCAGGACAGGAAGGCCTAGAGCAGGGGGCTGCTGCTCTCCTCAGCATGGTTAGGGAAGTGTGCGTGTAGTCCATTGTAACCCCCTCCTCGACCCCACCCCCCCGTGCCCAACGTGCTGCCTGGACACAGGACCTGGCGGGGTTCAGTCTGGACTTAGGGGGGCTGGAGCTGGATGCCCCTAGGGAGGAGGCCATGCCAAGGAGTGTGAGTGTGTGTGTGTGTGTGTGAGGCAGCTGCTGGTGCAAGGGGGCCCCTCCTTGTCTGGCTGTCGCAGCCTGTCTGGGCGCTGTGGGAGCCGTGTTGCGGGAGGGTGCTGTGCCCAGGCCGGAAGGAGGGCAGCTGTGATGTGGGGAAAGGGGGTGTTTGGTTGAGAGGGAAATAACAGGCATTTTACTTCAGAAGTCAAAGGGTTAATCCCCCCGCTCCCCACACAAACACTCTTCCCCCGCCTTGCTGCTTGAAATACACAGCAGGGGAGGCCTGGAAAAGCAGGGAGCTGCCATGCTGGGCACCAGAAGGCTGTGGGCCCAGGTCTGTCCTGGCCCGAGAGCTAGGGGTGAAAGGAACTTAAAGGACTTGCTGGTACTCCGGAGTCCTGAGGAGGGGCGTGGCCTCCACTGGAAGAGGCAGGGCCTTTAAACCCCAAGGCCCTTTAAATCAGGATTTAAAGGGCCCGGGGCTAGGGCTGTGGTAGCAGCAGCTGGGAGCCCCAAGCCCTTTAAATCACCCCCTGAGCTCCCAGCTGCAGAGGTGTCTGGGAGCCCTGGGGTTTGGGGGTGATTTAAAGGGGGCGATTTAAAGGGCCCGGGGCTCCGGCTGCCGCTACCCTCCAGAGCCCTTTAAATTGTCTCTGGAGCCCTGCTGCTGGAGCCCTGGGGTGGCGGTGGCGGCAGGTCTTCAGTAGCTATTTAAAGGGCCCGGGGTGCTAGAGGCAGCAGGAGCCCCGAACCCTTTCAATAGCTACCAGAGCCCTGCTACCGCTACCCCAGGACTCCGGCAGGCTCTGGGGGCTATTTAAAGGGCCCGGGCCCTTTAAATTGTCCCTGGAGCCCTGGGGTAGTGGCAGTGGGGCTCTAGCGGCGATTTAAAGGGCCCAGGGCGGTAGCGGCGGCAGGAGCCCTGGGCCCTTTAAATCACCACTCAAGCGCCGCTGCCGTTCCCCCAGGGCTCTCCAGCGGGGCTCTGGTGGCAGTTTAAAGGGCCCTGGGCTACAGCTTTAAATGGCTGCCTCAGGAAGCCAGTCCACCCCAGTATGGTGCACCAGCTCTTGCCGGCAGGGGTGGCAGGTTTGTAGAAATTTTAGTGGTGCCCAGAACCTGCCCCTGCCCAAACTCTGCTCCACCCCCCCACCTGCCCAAGGCTCTGGGAGGGAGTTTGGGTGGGGGAGGAGGTCTGGGATGCAGGCCCTGGGCTGGGGCAGAGGACAGGGGTGCAGGTTCTGGGAGGGAGTTTGGGGATAAGAGGGGGGTGCGGAGGGAGGGGGTGCAGGGGTGAGGCTGGGATGAGGGGTTTGTGTGGGAGGGGACTCAGGGCTGAGGCAAAGGGTTAGGGTGCATTGGCATGAGGGCTCTGTCTGGGGCTGGAGATGAGGGGTTTGGGGTGTTGGAGAGGCTCAGGGCTAGGACAGAAGGATGAGGGCTCTGGCTGGGGGTGTGGACTCTAGGGTGGGGCAGGGCTGGGGATGAATTTGGGGTGCAAGTAGGCTGCCCTGGTACTGGAGAGGAGGACTCCCCTCCTCCTCCCGCCCTCTCCCTGCTGGCAGCAGCGAGCTCTGGGGTAGGGACCCTCTTCTCCCCCCATGGCAGCATACTCACCCCCCCACTGTCACTGCACGTGCTCCTAGGGCCCCTCTCAGGTCCAGGAATCCCCCTCGCCTCCCCTGTGGTGGGTGCCATGCTGGGGGGGGGGGGCTGCCATCACATGTGTGCCTCCTCCCCTGCTGCTGCCCCTCACTGTAGCCTCACTGGGGGTGGGGGATGGGGGTGCCCTTTGCCCAGCATGCGGCAAGAGCAGTGACTGCGGGCGGGGGGGGGGGGGGGGTGGCTGTACTGGTGGAGGGTCCCACCGGAAAATGAAAGGGTCTGAGGGGGAAGGGCAGCCTGTCCTGGCAGTAGTTGGGGGGGAGGGCAGCACTAGGACCCTGCGGTGGCAGTTAATGCAGGCAGGCAGCATGGAGCTTCAGGGGAGAGAGACTGGAAGGGAGGTGTATGAGGGGCAGCAAAGGGAGGCCACCCACACTCAGGGGTCAGCAGGTGGGCCCAGGCGGGAGACCCGGCCCCAAACATTCGTGGAACCAGGGCCCCGGACCCTCAATATTGCTGGAGTCGGAGAGGGGGAGAGTGCTCCATTTTCTTGCCAGTAGCTACTGCACTTTTTCTTACCGGTCCTCTGTACCGGCTTACTTTCACCTCTGCCGAGAGCCCTTATCCCTGAGCTCATCTCCCCATCCAGTAGACGCGGAGGCAGAGCTCGGCATCGGGTTTGCTGCGATATCTATAAATCGATGTGGCGGCTCCGGCTCGATCCCTTTAAAAGCTGTGGACAGAGGGTCCCATTGGCCTGCCGCTCCACTCACTCATCTGCCCTGAGGCACTGCTGAGGGACAGGAAGGGGCGGCCATTACCCTGGTTATGGCTGGCCTGCTGCCCCAAGGCGCATCCTGTGGACAAAGTGGAAGTGCTGAGGGGAATTCCTGACTGTGCTGTGCCCCTTGCCTATCCCTGATTACCCTTGGCTGGGAAGTGATGGCCCTGGGCAAATGCAAAGCATTAGGTCAGAGCTGAGCTGTGCTGGCTGATAAGTACCTGGTCCTGACTGCTGTGGTAAGAGAACAGGTTCCCGAAATCTGCCCTGCTGGTGGGGATAGTTTCATGGCTTGCTGCTCTGTGTACTCTGGCGCTGGGAAGTGTTTCAGACAGCAGAGCCCAGCGTGCTCCACTTGAAAACAGATGCGGTTCCCTGTCTCACTGCTGCAATGTGCTATTCCCATCCTCAGTTACGCTGCGGGAGGAGACCACGTTTGGAGGGTTAAAACAGGGATCAGGGCTGAGGTTTTGGTGTCAGCGGTGTGATTCACTCAGCCCAGATAGTAGCCATTCTATAAAATCAGCTGACCTCTGCTCAGACCAGGCTGGTAGGGCCCATCCAGCTTTGGAACCGACCCAAGAACAGGGGTTCAGATGAGAGGATCTGGGCTTGCCCCATGCTTCCCTCCCTTAGTTATATTAACCTGGCTCTCCACAATGCCTTCCTGGTGAGAATCTCAAAGCACTTTGCAAATTGACAATTAGTTAATAACCAATGACTCCCTGGCTTCTTCCTGAGCTGCTGGGTGGAGACCGGCTATGGTTTTGACCTTTATAGCTTAGTACCCATGATGTAAGAGAGGCTGATTCTCTTCCCAGTGCAGCTGTAATCAATACGGTATGCTCAGGTTGGAGCACCTATATAAGGGAGTTGCTGGCAGGGCATGCTCCTTGCAGCCTTCTTAGTTCTGAAATTCACTCCCTATCTTTGGTCTTCCAGAGCCCATATTTAAAGGGGCACTACAATTTTTTTTTTATTGGCTTTACATTCTTTTTGGCTTCTTTGTCAGGCCTTTTTTATCCCTCATAGTCTGTTTTAGTTTTCTTAATTTTTTTCCCCTTACTTGTTTTAATATATTTTTAACCAAAACCACCTTATCTAGTTTGATTGGAGGATCTTTTGGAGGTTTTTGGAATGTCTGAGCGCTTAGAACACCCTCCTTTAATTAAGGTGCATTTTTAACGGACTTCTTTTCTCCAGAGATTCTGCTAGTCATTTGGAATTAGATAGTTGTAACCCACAGCGCGTTTACTGTCGTCATGGCTAAAACTCCCTTTGCTTTCAGTCTCGTGAGATTAGAACCTAATTTTTGTTTTTTCACTTGCCATAGTTTTCTAAGGTAGAGAAGACCTGAATTTCCTGTTTTTGCGTTTTGTTTTAAGCAAAGAAACTGAATGAAAATCCTTTCAGGCCACCTTCAAAGGTTGTAAAGAAGCCAAACAAGGGCTCAAAGGCCAATTTTGTTCTGTTTTGCATTACCTTTAACTCTCTCTCAGCCGGCATAAATTGCCTCAGCTCTGAGAATCGATAGCAGCTGAGGATCTGGCGTTCTGAGCCTTGACTTGCCCATCTGTCAGTGAGCTACTTACCTGCTGGACAGGAGTTCTCTGCAGGTGCTGCAGAAGCACGCAGCCATGATCAGAACTGAAATGATCTCTTCAGGCTGGCCACTGATGCTGCATGTAACTCTTTTGTGTTTCCCTGAGCTTGGCGTGTGACACTAGCCCGTCCAGTTTCACTTCCTGGTTCTCCTGCACTAGCTATTGTGCTAGAAAGTGTTGCACACCCCTTGCTGGGGATTCCTGAAACTTATCAGCCTGGATTGTGCCTCTCCGTTTAGTGACATGGGGAGGGTCTCTAGCCTAAACTGGGGACCAACGCTTGTGAATGACATCTCCTTTCCATAGGCTATGCCATCCCAGATCAGGCCACTGGGCCGTCCAGCCTCACGTTTCCTGCTCCTAAGAGGAAGGGCTATCCTAACGCTCCTAGCTGCAGTGCTGCAGCTGGGCATAGCAAGGGCGTAGCAATACTGGCATTCAGGAGGCTGGATCTGCTGTATGGGGGGGGAGAACGTAGCTGGAGAACATGAAAGGAGCAAGTGACTAGAGCTGCCTCTTGGAGAAACACAGGGCCAAGCAAATGCCCGCTAGAACAGGCTCGGTGAGTGCTGTCACAAGGCTCCCACCTTCCGATCTATTTCTGTCCAGGGCCGAGTGGTGGCTTCTGAAGTGACCAGTACCGCGCTCGGTCTCGGCAAGAGCCGCTGCCCCCGCTTTTGTGCCGATAAGTAGCCTAAAGCCCTCCTGGTGCTTTGTTTGCTTGTTCAGACGGTGTGCAGGGGTTGCCTGGCAGCGCTTTTATCTGGTAGTGTGGCTGGGAGGGGGAGTTGGCAGGTGGAGGGATTGTTCCTGTTCCTGCCTTGCCCCAGGGTTGTCGGGGACGCCAGCTGTCTGCAGCTCTTCTCTCCGCTTCCCCAGAGGCGGCTGTAGCTACCACATCCCACCTGCAGGGAGTGGGATAGGAGTTTGCCTAGGGATTAGCTTGTGGGAGGCAGACGTAACCCTCACCCTGACTTGATTGGCTCCGTAGTCAGAGGGTGACACAGGCTGCCTATAACCTACCTAAACCAACGCACTTGGGTCTAATGAGCATCTTGCTTTGGCCCTTGGGCTCGGATCCAAGTCAGAATCAGAGCTATCAATGCAGCTGGGCCCTCCCTGTTCAGTGCTAGTGGCTGCTAGTGGGTGGCTGCCAGGGTTAGTAAGTTCCTGCTGGAACCGTATGGCCCCAGCCACTATCCAGCAGAGTCAAGCCCAGCTCTGGGGGCAGAGGGGAGCAGAGAGCCAGTCCCAGGACTGTGTGGCGTAGGCTGTGTGCAGTCAAGTTGAAGCCATGTCATTCCCAGGATGTTCTGCTCCTGAGGGAATTCTGTGCCTAAAAATGATGCGCACAATATTTTAAAATTCTGCAAAACTTTATTTGTCGATAAAATGTGGCTCCAGCATGGCAGTGGGGAGCACAGACCACTGGCTGCATTGAGGTGGGAGATCACCCTGAAGCCCCCACCTCCCCCAGTACAGGGACTTGGCTGAGAGGCTGCACCTGACCCTGACACAGTGCAAGGGCCGGGCCTGCCCCAGAACACGCTGGCGTCCTGCCCCTCTGCGCCAGGCGCACCAGGTGTGGCTGGGCAGGCTCAGCCCAGCAGGATCCAAATGTGGAGGGGAATAGTGTGTGTGTGGGGGGAAATCCAGGTGTGGGGTGAGAGGTTTCTGGGTGCGGGCAGCTCAGTGGGAGATCTGGATACACAGGGGCTCAGGTGCAGGGGCAACAGGGCTCAGTGGGGGGGAAGTCTGGGTGTGGGGAGATGGGGCTCGGTGATGGGGTCTGGGTGTGGGGAGATGGGGCTCGGTGATGGGGTTCAGGTGTAGGGGGTAGGGCTTGTCAAGGTGAGGGATCGATGGGCCTACTTAACAGGGGAGCCTTAGCTGCTGCCAAGTGGACGCTGCATGCCTGCTTCCCCCCCATGATTCCCCTATCCCCCTCCCCTCACTCCCACGTTCCCCCCCCCCCCCAGCCCCACCGCGGGCACTCTGTTGCACAGAAAACAGGAAGGCTCCCAGCACACAGAAGGGGAACACGACTGCCCCTAGGACCCAGGAGGCTGCATTCAGCTGCATTGCAGCCTCCTTCAGCTGGGCGGCTCTGCGCTTGCAGAAATGAGGTTGGGGGGGGCAGCATCATGTAACCCTGTGCCCCCCATGCCTCGCCTCTGGGGGAGACAATGGCTCCCCAAAAACTTCACCCATAGTCATCTTTCCCCCCCCCCTTGCACGGCTTCCCTGTTTTCTGCAGGGAAGCCCGGGAATTCTGCAGGGTGGGGGTGTTTTCTATGGGTGCGCAGTCATGCAGAATCCCCCAGGAGTAATGTTAGAGAGACACGGTGGGTGAGGTTGTCTTTATATTGGACCAGCTTCTGTTGTCCAGCCTGAGGTTCAGCTCCGTGTGGCTCGAAAGCTCGTCTCTCACCAACAGAAGTTGGTCCAATAAGATCTCCCCTCCCCTGCCCTGGCTCTCTGGGTGTTACATGGTCCTATCGCTGTCATCCTGCCTGAGCGCCCCTGGGGAGGCAGCGTGGCGGTGATGAAGTGGAAGGGGGCTGTTGGGGTTTTTGGCTGACCCTTTCCCAATACAAAAAGAAAGGGGAAGGGATGAAGAAAAATCAGGATCCTGAGACTGGCAGTCCTCAGGGCCAATGGGGAGAGGCCAACACTCCAGGTCAGCCCGATAGGCAGGCCAGTGAGGGAGCCCAGGGCCCACCCGCCGTGTGAGCTGGTGCTGCCTGACGCAGAGTAGGGTAGGGCAGAGTTAAGTCACTAAGTCCGGTATTTTTGTCAAGTGTCCATCGTGCAACATGGTGGTGCTGACCCCTGCCTGGGCCGTGTGAGGAACAGGCTGTGAACTTCCCTTATGTCCCAGAGACACTGGTTGTGGTGGTCCCTATGCCCATAGGGCGGGGGGCCCCTGTTCCTTTGACCTTTTTCCCCTATCTTTCTTATAGTTGCTGTTTAATAAATTGGAATTGGTTTGAACTTTAATGTAGTGATCAGTGGGTCAGGGAAGTGGCCGGTGTGGAGAGTGTGCCCTGGAGTGGGGACACCCAAGCCCCTGTCCTAGATTGGGGGTCGAGCCCTCCAGGAGTCGTGGGCCCAGCCTTGTCAGGGTTACGAGGACTCTGATGCATGGGAGGGAGGAAGAGGAGCCCTGGAGGTCAGGCAGGCCTCTGGGTAAAGAGAGTGGGAGCGAAGACTCGGATCCTTTCACTAGCCAATGCCACCGGGGTAGTGCAGAAGCCAGGGAAGTGCCCCCACAGTAGCGGGACTATTTCCCCACTTAGTTCAGGAAGCAGGCGGTGCTGGGCTGTCTCTTGTCTCCCAGTTGTGCTTATGGGAAGGGGTTGCTGGCTGTGTATCTGGGACACTGCTTGCGTTGCTGTTGCAGGCTTGCTGCAGGACAGAGTGCCATTGACTTCCCCCCCTTCCCCAGAGGAGGGGGTTGTTGTTTTTTTGTTTTTGTTTTTTTTTTGAGGGAGAAACTTGTCCCAGTGGAATCCTGCTGAGGGCTGAGCTGGCAGGCTGGAGGTGCTCAGATACCAGGGTAATGGGCCTGGGCAAGCCAGCTCTTCTGTAGCGTGGGGGCAGGTCCATCAGCCCCTCCCAATGTGCTGTGCTCACCTGCCTGCCCTGAAGGCAAAGCTACTCGTATACTCTGTGGAGGTCACAGGCTGGGGGGGACTGGTCCTGCCTGGGTCCGTGTCGTCCAGCTAACTGTCCTCCCCCTCCAGCAATTATTTGTGGCGAGTGAGACGCCCTGCAAGCAACTCTGATGAAGCAACCTGGGGCCCACGTCTGTACCTGATGGGCATCTGGCTGCCCTGGAGATGTAAACCACTCCCAAAGGGAAGCAGTGGGAGCCTCCTCTCTGGAGACCCTTCCTATAAGCATGGGTGTCATGTAGGGGGAAGCCCTGCCCAGCCTGGAGGTGGGAAAGGGACTAGCAATGACTTGCCCGGACTCTTCCCTTGCCAGCTGCTGCCAGCTCCTCCTAGCAGGCAGAAAATGCTCTTGGACTCTCTGGATGAAGGCCTTGGGGCCACCAAGCAGCAGCAGAGGACCATGGTGACGGTATCTCCTCCCAGTGCATGGATGGTGCCTCCTCCCAGTGGGAGGCTGGTCCCCACGGACTGTGAGCCCCGGAGAAGGGGTGGGAGCATTGGGAAGCAGCAGCGCTCCCAGATTCCCATCGCTGCCTTGTCTCTTTTCAGCTGTTGAGCCGGCACCGGGCATGGGCGCTGGCATGTGGGGAGCAGGAATACTGGACCGTGGAGGGGGACTGTGCCCCCTGTGCGGAGTGTCCCCCCGGAGAGGAGCCGGATAGGGTAAGCCATTCGACCTGCTATTTAGCAAGGGGCTGCAGGGCAGCAGCTTGAGCAGCGGTATTGCCCGGGGGTGGGATGGGGGTGTCTGTCCTGCCCAGCCCTTGATGCAATCAGGAAGCGCATGGCTCCGCAGATTGCCCTGGGAGGGTGGGGTGGAGATTAAAGCCCTTTCACTGATTCAGACCCAGCCCAGTACAAACCAGGGGTTGGCGATGGGCGGCCTCTATGTGGTGGGCTGCTGGAGCACTTCAGTCCCAGTTGGCGCTGGTTGGCAGCCTGAGCAGAGAGGCTGTGGGTGGAGCGGGCCATGGGGACTGATCTCTCCCTGCAGCTCAGAGAGGAGGCCCGTTGGCGCAGAGAGGAGCTTGCTGCGCCATGGGGCGGCCAACAGTGCCAGCTCCTCTCCTGACCCCCTCTCCGTTCGCTCTCCTGTAGAAGTGCGGCTCTGGGCAAGGCCTAGGCGTGACCTGTCGAGCCTGCTCTCCGGGCACCTTCTCGGCCAGCCACAGCACAGCGCCCTGCTTGCCTCAGACCGCCTGTGAGGCCAGGAAGAGGGTCCACGCCAGCCCTGGGACAGCCGCAGCAGACAGCCGGTGTGGAGGCTGCATGCCAGGGTAACTTTGCTTTGTGGCTTGTCCTCATGCGGGCAGTGCAGTGGGGATGGGAGTCGGGCCCATGCACAGAGCTGGGTGGCATCTGCAAATTGAGGGTCCCAATTCTTGCCAGCCTCCCGGGGGGTAACCGTGCGTGTAAGGACTTCAAAACGCTACAGTGGACAGGGCCCAAATCCAGCAGCTTTTGTGGATCTGGCTGTGAGTTGTTGGGCATAAGGGGTGGTTAGTGAGGGCCCGTCTGCAGGGTGTTACTAGATCGAAGACCAGCTCGCAGGCCTGGCGTAGCCCTGTCGAGTGGGAACGCTTCTGGCTGCCCGGCAACCTCAGTGCACCGTGGAGAGCAAATATCCAAGCTGCTGAGCAGGAAGGTGGTTGCCTGTGAGTGTTCGCGTGAGTCACTCGAAGGCACTTGGCTCAACTCCTCCAAGCCGGTATCCTTCAGGCAAGAGGGAGGAGAGAAACTCACTAGTTTAGTCCTCTCTTGCTCTGGGCTACTGACTAGCTCCAGAGCGGGTGAGTCTGGCCAATGCAAATCCAGTGAGTCAGATTTGGTGAAGGGGTGATGAGCATACACCTTCCTTTCCCTGCTGGGGGAAACTGTCTTGCACTTTGCTCTGAAAATGCTCTCCAAGCACTGTATAAACTAGCTAGAGATGGCTTTGCCCCACCACTAAATGCAGCCACTTCTGGGGTGGAACGTGGCAGATGCTTAGCAGTGCAGAGTAGGAAAGACAGCGAATAGCTTATGGCGTGCAGGGAATGTAACCTGCTTCCACTGTAGTCAGGCTTTGTCTGAACTGGAATTTGTAGCAGCTGCCCCCGTCCCCAGAGAACGCCGGTGTGCTGTTTAACTGCCAGCCGTGGCCTCATCTGTGTTCGGTCCTTTGCTAACCTCTTTTGCTCTTGGCAGGTTTTACAGCCCTGAAGGAGAGACTGACTCAACAGCCGAATGCCTGCCATGCTCTTCTGCTCCGAAAGGCGTGCCGGGCTGCCCAGGTTAGTGTAAACAGTAAGAGGGGAACGGACACCACAGCCATCCCGCTCGGCGTTACCATGGGTCAGGGCCAAAAGGGAGGACGATCTCCTTTTGGGAGCCTCTGCTGCCCACTGAGACTGTCTCTGTGCAGTTCAGGGAGACAGAATTCGAATCACTACACGCATGGCCAGTCCTCTGCCCTGCTGGACCTGTGATCACCCAGGGCAGCCCTGCCGCTGCACAATCGCAGACCCAGCAGCTTAAGTTCCCTCTAAGCTGCGCGGCCATCAAGGGGCCTGGAGAGGAGAGAGGTAGGGGGTGGGTGGGGAGCAAGTTGGGGCGTGCCAGGCTGTGGCGGGGAGAGGCACCGCAGCCCCAGCCCCACCCTAGCACCCCAAACCCCTCACCCCAGAGCCTGCACCCCCAGATGGAGCCCTCACCCCCTGCACCCCAACCTTCTGCCCCAGCCCTGAGTCCCCTCCCACACTCCAAACCCCTCGCCCCACTACACGTCACCTCCATATTGGTGCATATAACAAAATTCATTCCGCCCATGGATGTAAAAAATTAGAGGGAATGTTGGCCAGCCGGCGCAGCTGGAGATGGTGGGAGTCAGAGAAGGGAGCACCCATCCGGACAGGGGACCAGTACTATCTGGACTGTAATAGCTTTCTCTGCCTGTCTAGCAGAGACCAGGTGTGCTGCCGGGAAAGGAGAATGCCCATGATCTCCCAGAGAAGGGGGGAGCCTCCTTTAGGGGCAGATGACCATGTGTCCTGCCCTCTCAGGCAGAAGGGACAGTTCTTGGGTGGGGAGAAGAGCTGCACAGGCAGACTAAGGAGCTATTTCACCCACCCCTGCTCTGGAAAACAAGGAAAGTGACCGCACACAATCAGTGAAAAGAGAAGCACTGAGGCGTTTTAAAGAGCAGGACAAAAGAGCATCTGAAACCTAAACCACCACTGAGGTGGGATCCCCCCAAGAGCCAGAGCAGTGCAAGTGCAGATCCCCACCGATCCCGGATGTGGTCTGCTGATCTGTTGGCAACTCGGGTAGAAAAAGCCCAACCTCTTGGCTCTGAGAATTGCCTGGCAGCTGGGGATGGCAGGGACTCCAGCATGCTCTTGGTCGCTCAGTTTGACTTGCACATTCTTCGAGCTATTTCAGTCCCACGGCGATTTATGCCTCCCCAGTAATGTATTTATAAAGCACTCTTTGTGCCAACGCTTCATTAAAGCACTTTGGCGGGTGCAATGCAGAATTCGCTAAAGGAGAAACTGCCTCAAATCCAATTGTTCTTCTGCAGACCTCTTGTTCCAGGTTGTCCTGATTGACATGTGAAGGGGAGGGATTGGAGTCCCGCTTTAAGTGCAGATCTTCACCTGCAGCGTCGCTGCCAATGTCTCTGGAGTTGGAGAAAGAGCTCTCCATGTGAGCTCCTTCGGCTAGGCATTGTCTCGTGTTCAGAGTTTGCACAGGGCCTAGCCCAGCAAAGCTCTGGCCTCTAGGCACTGTTGTAATACAAATAACGTGTTAAAGCAGGAGATCCCTGTAATGCAGCCACTTCTAGGGCGCAGCGCCTCAGCTATTGTCACAGCGCGCAGCAACGCCATTGCTGGGGACAGGAAAGGGGAGAACACCATGACTGACAGGACCTGCAAGGGGAATTTATGTAGATGGGGATTTAGTTAATGGGGCTGGTAACTATAATGGTAAAAACTCATAACTGCAGAGACACATGTCTGGTCATGTGGATTGCCTGTTTGTACCACCAAGTCTACACGGTGTGCACAGTCAGGGCCAGGTGTGCATGCACCACATATCTGCCCAGTTGCATCCCAGGCGTGTGTGTGACACCCACGTACACCAGGGCCACACATTCCAGGTGTTCGGTGGTGAGTTAGCTAGCTAGACATCTTCACATCCTCCTGCAAGCTCCTCTCTCGGGGGCAGACCCTCCCCACCCGCGATGAGACTGCCAGAGTTCAGGTCTGGGGGCGTGCGGGGTTCATTGCAGGGGGTCACGTGGGGCTGGCTGGAAGGAAACGAACCCCGTCTGTAAAGTGTGATTCACGTGCGGACTCACCTGGGGCCAGGCTAGCCTGACACTCCCGGCTGCAGGGCGACAGCTCTCCAGCACCCGGGGCTGGGCATGGAGTGCCAACTGCGTCACAGGCCCCTCACAGAACGGCCCCTCAGTTACCCCAGACTGGGTTGTGTTTTTTCCCAGTCTTCAAGGAAAAGCTGAAACCAACTCCCCAAAAACCTGACAAGATTTCCAGAAATCTCAGCCTAAACCCAGGAAATGTGAACCAAAAAACGAACATTTCACTGAACATTTCACTGACAATCAGGCAGTGACACCTACGATAACTGCCTGGCAAAGGAGTGTTCCCTCCTTCCTAATAAACGTACCTAGCTCTTTGCAAAGGAGGCAAGTAGCATTATCCCTGTTTTACAGATGGGGACACTGAGGCACAAGGTCACCCAGCAGAGCCAGGACTAGAACCCAGGTCTCCTGGTGGCCAATCTAGTGCTTGAGCTACTAGGCCACCTTCACTACAGGCTCTCTTCTAACCCTCGTCCCTCCAGGCGCGAAGCAGTGGCTGACCCGGCTGGCGAGGAACGTCGAGGCCCTGCACAGACGGGACGAGAGGGCGGCATCCAACGGCACGCGGGACGGGAAGCGGGAGGAACACACCACGCAGTACGCCGTGCTGGCCATCGTGCCGGTCTTCTGCGTCATGGGGCTGCTGGGCATCCTCTTCTGCAACCTCCTGAAGAAGAAGGGCTACCACTGCACGGCCCACAAGGAGAGCGACGAGGACGTGGCGAAGGCAGAGAGAGGCGGTAAGGGCCACGGGGTGGGCTCTGCGTGCTCTCCCCTCAATCCCTGCTTGAGCGCTCGTGCCTAGCACTGACTAGGAGTAGCAGGGGGTGCTCCGAAGGTAGGAGGGTGCTGTTTCCTTGCTGCACTGCAGCTCCAGATGCCAGACCTCCACTGCCTCTCTAGCGCCCCACCGTGGCTGATCTGAGTGTGGCACCCATCTCTATGCCCGCCCTTTGGGTGGCGCGATAGGCACACTGGAAATACCTGAGATGATGTGGAAGAACTAACCAGCCCCAGCCTGGCAGAGGGGAGAGATTGGCCTCCGAGTCCCCCAGCCCACAGGCACTGTGGGGGCAGAGAGGGCACTGTGGATGTATGCTGGGAAGCCTGGCAGCCTGGGTGCATTGACCGTACCAGTACGTTTGCTCTAGTCCAGGGGTAGGCAACCTATGGCACGCGTGCTGAAGGCAGCATGAGAGCCGATTTTCAGTGCCACTCACGCTGCCTGGGTCCTGGCCACTGGTCTGGGGGGCTCTGCATTTTAATTTAATTTTAAATGAAGCTTCTTAAACGTTTAAAAAACCGTATTTACTTTACCTACAGCAATAGTTTAGTTATATATTATAGACTTGTAGAAAGAGACCTTCTAAAAACGTTAATGTATTACTGGCACACGAAACCTTAAATTCGAGTGAATAAATGAAGACTCGGCACACCGCTTCTGAACGGTTGCTGACCCCTGCTCTAGCCTCTAGGCAGGCTGCAAGCAGCTACCCAGGAGCTCCTGCCCACCGGGGTGCAAGGATCTACTGGGGGTAAGGGGAGGAGTGAGTTGTAGAGTTTCTTTTAAAGATGTTGTGTGATAAACATCTTAGTCACCAGCTCCCGCCTCTGGGAGGGGCTCCGGGTTTGTTTCTTTGTCTGCTTTTGGCTCTTCACGCTCTAAACAAACTCCCTCTCCTGTGGCTAAAGGTAGGGCCGGCTCTAGGTTTTTTGCTGCCCCAAGCTCAGAGCGCAACTGCCCAAGCAAAAAAGATGGCCGGAATGCTGCCCCTGGAACTGTGCCGCCCCAAGCACGTGCTTGCTTTGCTGGTGCCTAGAGCCGGCCCTGGCTAGAGGGGAAGGGAGGTCACCCCGTCAGTCCCACCCTGCCCATAGCAGGACTGATCAGTTCACCCCTCCTGTAGAGATGTGCCCTGTCTCCGTGCGCTCTTCCTTGCCATGGAGCTGGGACGGAGCACGGGAGGGAGGGGCTGATGTGGTGGTTGCACCAACTGAGCTCTCGCGAGCTGGGGCAATGGCGAGCGCTGTGGACACAGGCTAGCGAGGGTGCCCAAAGAGCACCCGGAAAGCCAACTTCTCCCTGGCAGAGCGCACAGTCCTAGCAGCGGCTGAGTGGCTGCATCACCTCGCGTCTAGCCGCTAACGCTCTGCACTTCATGGACCAGAGCCCCAGCAGGTGTGAATCAGGAGAGCCCCCATCCAATCAATGAGCCAAGCCCTGTTTACCCCAGCGAGGGTCTGGCCCATAGTGTCTCTCTCGCCCAAGGATCTCAAAGCGTTTTACAGCTGTGAATTCTCACATCTCCCAGGCAGCTGGTATTCTCCTCAGACGTACAGCTGAGGTGCAGTGCAGTATGAGTGGTGGCAGCGGTGGGCTTGCCAGACCCACTGCCCCCTGCTCTGACCACCAGTCCATGCTCCCTCCCTGGTGGAACGTCTCCTGGGTGGTCCAGCAGGATCCACTCTCTAACAATGCAGTACCTCTGGAGTAGGCCTTGCCCTGGCTATACCACCCCTCAGCGCTGTCAATCCTTCTCAACTAACCCCTTCCATGCCCCACGTGTTGTGGAGTGTGGGGTTCCCCCCCAAGGGTGCCTCATTCCCAGCACTGAGGGCAGATCCCCTCCCTCTGGTGGTGTACTGAGAAGAGCCCCTGACTGCAGGAGGAGAGGGATGGGCTGATGTGGAGGAGCCAGGGGAGGGGTCGCCCCCAACCTGAGAGTCCCTGAGCTCCTGCGTCGGTGCCTGCGAGTTGCTCAGCTGCCACAGGGAACAAAGCAGTGTTCAGCAGGTTACCTCAAGGGCAGGAGCTGCTGCAGGAGAGGCTGCCAGACGCCTCTGCAGTTACACGGGCGAGGACTGAACAGCGTTGCCCAAGGGCTTGCCATCCTTGGGAGAGGGATGGGCCATCACGGTCAGCGTGAGATTGACTCACGAGCTTCTGTCCCCCCCCCCCCCCCCAGAAACCTCCAGAAATGTGAGGTTGGCTTAAATGGCAGGAGATTTAAACGAAATCCTTGTTTGATGGGGGGAGTTGGGTGGGGGAGGGGTTGTCATTTGAACTCTCCCTGCTCACCCCCTCTGCGTGCACATGGGGTGGGGTGATTTACAGGTTGCAAATGCAGCCTCCAGCGCATGCCAGTGTGGGCCTGGGGTCCCTGGACAACGCCCCAGCTCCATCCCGCTGCCCTATGCAGGCTCCAGCAGCTGTCCCTGCCACAACCGGGAAGGGGCTGCCTTGAGCTGCCGCCTCCATTCACTTCCTGCACCAGGGTGGAGGCCCCTGCTGCAAGCTCAGGGTGGGCTGGGTGTGGGGGCAGCTCAGGACACCCGGTACCGCTGCTGCCTTCAGTGTGTGTAGCACAGCAGCCTCTAGTGGCCCAAAGGGGGAAGTGCAGGCAGGCAAAATTGTCATTGTTAATGAGATCCTGCAGGCTTGGGGCAAGTGGCTGCTCCTCCCGTGTCTAGACTGCTGCCTCCCCACAGCTGGCAGCATTAACTACTCCCAGAGGTGACTCCAGGAGAGAGGGGCCTCTGTCCCGGTGCCTGGATCATCCTGCCCTGGGGGTGCTGCGGTCAGACTTGGCGTGGATGTCACAGCAATGAGGCAGCTTCCTGCTGACCGTCAGATTTTGGCTAGTGGGAAGGGAAATGAGTGGGGAAGGCATTGGCCAGGACCCTGCTAGCAGTGCGGTTTGCCCAGGAAGCCAGGCAGGCTGGTGTCTAGTTCCTCCACTCCACACCCATCCTCTAGTGTTCCAGCACCTCTCGCTGTATCCTTTTGGCATGTGACTCGACCCTAGTGTGGTGCTGGATCCCAGAGAGGAATCTAACTCCCTTCCTTTGCCCTCCTTCCAGACCCTTTGCCTCGCCAACCGGAGGCTAGAGGCGGATGGAATTCAGTTTCTCTTCTCTCCTCGCTCTTTTTGTTGTTTCCCTCTTGATTTCAGTGCCAGTAGCCAATTCATTTCCTCTGAAGTCCAATCTAGTTCCTTTCCTGCAGGCTACAGCTGTGCAGAGAGCCCCCCCCAGTCCCATTCTTTAGTGTAAACCCAGCCACAGGTGTCTGTGGGTCCAGGTGACACAGTAATAAAACCTTCTGCTCCCTGGACGCACAAGCCTTTTCACCGGTGCTGGATCGATGATGAGAGGCGCTTCTGGAATTTCTCAGTGAGAACAGGGCTAGGGTTAGTTAAGGACTGTGTTGGGAGAGAGATGTTGCCCTCTAGTGACTGGCCCGGAGAGGGGATCTGCTGGTAGCTTAGGGAGCTCTTAAATCAAGTGGTAGAAGTCTGAGTGTTTGGAGCTAAGGAGCCAGGCTCCGGTCTGGTTCCCCTCTGGGTGCATATGAGAACAAGTGTGTTTGCAGCACGTGGGTTGGTTACAGGAGGGCTTTGCCGCCACCCCCGCTCCCATGCTGTTTTGCACAGCCAGGCTGCACCAGAAATGCCAGGAGTCTCTCTGAGATTCCAAGGCTGGTCCCAAGATCTTCTTTATCTTCCCCTCCCTCCCCCCATTCTTAGTTAATCAGTATTCAAGAACTGTACCCCAGTGGCACTGTGAATAGACACAGCTGCTAAAAGAGTCCAGAGCTGCCAGACACAAGCCAGAATGAAGCTGTACAACCAGCCCCCCGGAGAATGGGCCTGAGCTCTGCTTCTCTGGCGTGAGCTTGCTCTGCTCTGAAACAATTGGATCTGGCCTTCTCTCAGGTAGCAGGTTCCAATCTCTTGTGGAAAGGAGTTCTGCAGGTAAGGCCCCTTTGCTGGGAACGCTCTGTCCCCAATGCCTGGTGGCTGGAATCTCGGGCTATTCTAGCCTCAGTGTCCTGTATAATTGTCTTGGATGCTTACTTAGGTGGTTTCTGAGGTATTAGCCAAACTGTGCTAGGAATGGCCTGGTCCTCTCTGTAGATAAGGCACTGGACTGGGACTCGGGAGACCTGGGCTCAGTTCCCAGCTCTGCCACTGGCCTGCTGTGTGACCTTGGGCAAGTTGCTTCCCACCCTGTGCCTCGGTTTCCCCATCTGTCAAATGGAGATTAAAAATACCGTGTCCCCCTTTGTACAGCACATTGAGATCTAGCTGTTATCTGCAATACAGGCCATAATACGAGGGGTAACTAAGACTCTAATACCTCTGTTTGTGGTGGCATGGGAGGGGGCCAGTTTGGGTAGCAACAGGACTGTCTGTGAATATCCCAGAAGACTCCCTCTATTTATAGGCGTTCAGTCAGAAGCCAGCCTATTCCTAACCAATAGCACTTGGCTGACTAGGCTGGCTTGCGGTTGCCTTAGACGCGCTTGGCACTTCAGCCAATAGGAATGCATCTCTTCAGCATTGATGCTTGGACCAGCTGTTACTTTTCCGTCACCCCATGACGCCTGTCCCCGATGCCTCCCTCATCACTGGAGACAATAGAAACAAAGTCCAGGGTAGATCAAGAGCCTTGAGATAAATTGCTCTCTGGAAACAATATGCCCATTTGGAGTGTGGTCAGTAGCTCTTGGGGATGGCTTAGATCCCTAATCGTCTGATTTGGCACCCCCCGGAGTCCACGGTTCAGATCTTGGCAAGTGTGAGTCAGTGTTTTATCTCACCCAGGTGCCTGAGGTTTGCTATGTGGGAAATTCTCCAGTGACACCTTTAAAACTCGAATCCCTTTTTCTGTGTGATGAATAGAAATGCCATGGTGCTTTTGATAACAGCATTCATGGGCAAGACACAACAGGGCAAAATGCTCCCCTGCCCCACCCCACTCTGGCATGCTTCGCTGTGTGCAAGTTGGCTGGTACCTTCCATCCCAGAGGTGGCTGCATTTCTGCAGTACTGTGTATGTGGCGCTTGTGAACCACTTTAGGAGCTGAATCAAAATCCTGGCTTGGGACAGTCCTGAACTGTGGTCAAGTCCGGGTCCTAGTTTTGTCCTTCTGCCATTAGTCCCTGGGCCAGATAGGAGCTGTGGGAAAGTCCTTTGACATCGCTTTTTCAGGCAATGGGCTCTTGACCTGTTCCCTGCATTGACCCCACCCTCTTTATAGAGCCCATGATGGGGGCATGCGTTTATTTCTCTTAAATCCCACTGCAGAGGTGCAGGGAAATCCTTCAGATAAAACTGTCTGATGCAGATGTGTGGGGCTTTTAACCGGTGCGAGGGAAGCTTGGGGTTGATTAAAACGGAGCCTGCTTCTCCCGTGCATTCACAATTCCTGAGTCCGGCTCCTAAAAACCAGGAAAATGGCTAAATTATCACGAGACTTAAACATAGGTGGGGGCCTGTTTGGGTTTCTGGGTTTTGAATCTTTACGGGGGTCACGTTTTCAAGCTCTGTTCTGCAGCAGTGAGGCCTATGGACTCTACGCGAAAACTGAGATTCGGTTGTAATCACATGAGTCCGGGGGTTGGAGCTTTAAGAAGAAAACAGCAAATATTGTGAGACTTGTGCTTAAAATGGCGAGAGTTGGCATGGCAAGTGATTTCTAGACAGCTGCTACATCTCCCTTAGGTTATGAACAAAGTAACCGCACAACAGCATCCATCTTCCCCGCCCCCCCTACACAACACACACTGACAGACAGGAAGACCAAGCACCCTCTTCACTTGCCTTCTCCTATTCGTCTCTGTGCCTTCAGCTGTGTGGTTTCCCCCCCTCCCCACCCCCCGCCCGACCTGGGCTTCCACCCTCTCCAGATCCCTCAGAAATAGACTCCTCTCTAAACCTGATTCCTCACTCAAACTCCCAGGCAACACAAAACCCCTCTAGAACCACGGCGACAACTAACACCTGCCCAGCGTGTCCGCTTGCTCCGCCTGCTGTCTCCGAGCGTGAGCCCTGCAGGGCAGCCTGGCATGCTGTTGGCTTGCCCGCCGCGGGTCTTGGTGATTGCCCTGCAGCGCGCCTCCCCTGTTTTCTGAACCGAATGAAAGTTAAATAACCCTGAAACACCCAGCCCCAGCTACCGTCGCCATGACTACGGGGGCTCGCAGTCCCTGATGTCTGCAGTGCCAGTGGTTGCCGTGCAGAAAAGCCAGGCACGACAAGGGGACTGAGGCTGACCTAGTTTCTGGATCAGAGTTAACTGTAGCCAAGTTACCAGGGAGTATTTGAGAGGAGTGTCCCTCAAACAGCACATCAGAGGCCCCTGGGTCAAAGCCCAGGCTGGGCCTTCTCTGGATTGTCCAGTTGCTTTTTAACTAAAGAATTGTTATAACTAAGGCTACGATGAGGTCACGGAATCCATGACTTCCATTGTGACGTTTTCTGCCCCAAGGCTGGACCTCCCAGCCCTCGCCCTGGTGGGAGGACCCCTCAGCAGCCCAGCCGTACAGGCCGGGGGACCCCGAGCTCCCCCACATCCAGGGCCGCCCGGGGGCGGGGGGCAATTTGCTCCAGGCCCCTCAGGGGCCCCCACAAGAGTTTTTGGTGGGTCTTCGGCGGCAGGTCCTTCAGTGCCGCCGAACACGCCCGGAGAGAGTGGACGACCTGCTGCTGAAAACCCGGAGCTTCTTGTGCTCCGGGTCTTTCAGCGGCAGCGAGGGCTCCTTCCGCTCCGGGTCTCCAGCGGCGAGTCCTTCACTTGCTCCGGGACCCGCCCCCAAAGTGCCCCGAAGAGCCGCAGCAGAAGGACCTCCGCCGCCGAAGACCCCAGATCCCCTGAATCCTCTGGGCGGCCCTGCCCACACTGCAGCGGTGGGGGACCCGGGAGCCGCAGCAGCAGCGGATACTGAACCCACCTAGCCGCCTTATCATGGATATTTTTAGTGACAGTCAGGGACAGGTCACGGGCTTCTGTGAGTTTTTTTTGTTGCTCGTGACCTGTCTGTGGCTGCTTTTTTTTTTTTTTTTTTTTACTAAAAAATATCCGTGACCCAAACTTATCCTTAATTATAACACAGGGCGTGCAACACGCTTGTCATCTCACGTGCTATTATACCCCATGTTACAGCTAGGGAAACTGAGGCACCTGGGGTAAGGACACTCAGCGCATCAGTGGCCAGCCGCCTGTCCAGGATCCCGTTCACCAGGCCGCACTGCCAGCCAGACTCTGCTCACCTGCTTTGCATGGGGCTTGGCCGGGCATTTCTCTGGTGTCAGACTTGTGGCAGGGCCCATCCTGAGGGGCTCAACAAGATTTGGTTAGAGGGGAGCAGCAGGGCTGCTGGGCTCATGATGATTGAGATTGCAGCTGGCACAGGTACCTGATGGAGGCGGAACTGAGTACCCGTCCCCATCTCGTCTCTGATGATGGCCTAACATTACCTCTGATGTGCCCGGGCAAGGGGGTCATGGAAGGATCTGTCTGAAATGGTTCCTGGCAGGGGGTTCCCAACCTGGGGTCACCTGGAGGGTTGTGACCGTCCTGCCCTTCCCATATTGCTGAATGGGAGCGGGAGCCGGCTGGCTCCTGGGCATGCCCTGGGGGAGGCGGTGTGGTCTGGTGCACTGACAGGGATTCAGTCGTTTCATCTCTCTGTGTGTGTTTCTTCATCTGCCCTCTGTAAAGTGCTCTGAGGTCTAAAAGAGCTGGGTGGTGGTAGCCTGGAAAAGGCTGGGAACCACCAGTCTGTGGTAGAGGATAGATGGGGACTTGTTAACATGGAGTTCTGCAAGAGTCCTAGACTCTATGGCCAGAGGGGACCATTGTGATGTCCTCTGGCATAGCACAGGCCAGAGAATTGCTCCCAGGGATGCCTGCGGCAAGCCTGGTAACTAACCACAGGTTGGTTGTTGCTGGAGAATGTGGAGAAATTGGAGAGGGTCCAGAGAAGAGCAACAAGAATGATTAAAGGTCTAGAGAACATGACCTATGAAGGAAGGCTGAAAGAATTGGGTTTGTTTAGTTTGGAAAAGAGAAGACTGAGAGGGGACATGATAGCAGTTTTCAGGTATCTAAAAGAGTGTCATGAGGAGGAGGGAGAAAACTTGTTCATCTTAACCTCTAAGGATAGAACAAGAAGCAATGGGCTTAAACTGCAGCAAGGGAGGTCTAGGTTGGACATTAGGAAAAAGTTCCTAACTGTCAGGGTGGCTAAACACTGGAATAAACTGCCTAGGGAGGTTGTGGAATCTCCATCTCTGGAGATATTTAAGATTAGGTTAGATAAATGTCTATCAGGGATGGTCTAGACAGTATTTGATCCTGCCATGAGGGCAGGGGGCTGGACTCAATGACCTCTTGAGGTCCCTTCCAGTCCTTGAATCTATGGAGCCAGCAGTCGCCAATCCAGGGTATTGGACGGACAGAGCGCTATTTGCTTTGCCCCGTACAAGGACGTACTGCGCCAGCTCAGGGCGTCACCTCCCTAAGACCTCGCCACTGGCTTTGGGAAGCCTAGCTGGGATTTTGCTGTCAGTTGCCACCTCTCTGGTGTGAGATCAGACGCTGGCCCAAGGCGATGCTTTGTGAGCTGTGGCTGCAGCTCTCCTTGCATTCTGGGCTGCAGCTGCATTAGCCAGCAACCGCCTGTAACCTCAGCTCCCTGTGCTAAGGGGGAATGAAGGCGCTGTCGTCTCCGCGAGACCCAGAATGCATGGGCTGGGCTGGGACAGCAGTGCCATCTCCTGGCCAGTGGGTGTAGTGTTGGTATTCAAAGTATCTGAGGGTCATGGGCAAAGGCCAGAATGAGCAGTGGGGAAAGGGTGGGGTGCCCAGAGGAATGTCCCTTACACAGGGCCTGCAAGCGAAGAGCTTGACAATGCTGGCAGTGCCTTGCCCACCTCAGGAGTGGGACGAAGCAGGAAGAACGTATGGCCCTAAGGATCCGAGCCAAGCTCATGCCGCCAGGTTGGGGCTCAGAATCATGCCAGGATCTGGGATTTTGGGTCAGGCCATCTGCCCCAATGACCTGTTAAAGGTCCCGAAAAGGCCATCTGCTCTAAGGCAGCACGAGCTGGAGAACAATGCATGGGACAGCTTGGCTGGCTGTCCTGGGCTAGAGGGAGGCTGCGCTCGTGGCTAAGGCTCTGGGATGTAGACGATCTGAGTTCAATTCCCAGCTTTGTCTGCTTGATCTTGGGCAAGTCCCTTATTTCCTCTGTGCCTCAGTTTTCCCATCTGTAAAACAGCCACAACGCCCCCTTTGTCTTGTCCGCTTAGATTGCGAACTCTTCGGGCTGCTGGCTGTGAATGTATGTACAACACCTAGTGTAACAGAGCCGGCTCTAGGGACCTTGAGAGGTCACCTAGTCCAGTCCCCTGCACTCATGGCAGGGCTGTGTACTATCTAGACCATATTGTGCTAGAACTACTATGTAATAAAAGGACTGGAAGGCTCCCAGCTGATCCTGGACACCAGCTGACTTGTGTGGTAGAGAAGAATCCTAGAATATCAGGGTTGGAAGGGACCTCAGGAGGTCCTCTAGTCCAACCCCCTGCTCAAAGCAGGACCAATCCCCAATACCCTCTGACTTGGGGGGAAGGGCTCATCAGGGAAAATGTAACATTTTTTCACAGCTCTGCAGGGAGAGAGTGCTTAGGGTATTGGACTGAGAGCCAGAGTGCCTGGGTTCTGTCTGGCCAGGCCACTGACTGAGTTTGAGAGAGTCCTTTTGTTTCCATTTCCCTATCTGTAAAATGGGTGCACCACTTGCCTGTTTGTGTATCACCATGAGGCTTAATCAGCTGACGTGGGTGAGGTGCTGAGTTGCTGTGTTACTGTGCCTGGGGAATGGCAGCAGGTTTTAATACCCAAGTGTCCCCCTCCAGGTAATTCAGCCTACAGAATAGAAGATGCCAACCAAGATACTATCGGGGTCCTTGTGCAGCTGATCACGGAGAAGAAAGGTCAGTACAGTACCAAGGGAGGTGGGGATCTCTGACCCGTGTGGTTGCCCCTGGGCTGAAAGCTGGGGAGCTGTGGCTTCATGTTACACTCAGGGGAGAGATGGAACATGTTTCCTTCATTGGTAGCACTGCATTGGTGCTGGCCAGTGACTTTGATTTCCAGAGAGGCTCCTCTGTACAACTCCAGCGTCTGAGAGTTGTCCCCTTTCCTTAGCACGCCAAAGGGTGCAGGTCTTTCAGCCCGTGGACCCTAACTAGGCCACAGCTGTGAACCTGCCTAGCCCAGCCTTTGAAAAGTAGGGCCAGGCCTGTGACGGTCTAACTCTGGCCCCGAGCTGACCCATGGCTGAACAGTTGGTCTTGTGTCTCCCTTTGCATCTCTTTATGATCAAATTCCCTTTTGTTGATTTGCTGCCCACAGAGAACGCTGCAGCCCTGGAGGAGCTGCTGAAGGAGTACCACAGCAAACAGGTGGTGCAGACCAGCCACAAGCCTGCAGCCAGGTAAGGGCCTTGGGCCTGCAGCCCCTGTGTTGATACTGGCTTCGTTTGCAGTGGTTCAGTGGAGACAGGCCTGCCTGAGCAGGGGAAGGCTGGGAGTCTATTCAGGGCTGCTGCTGGCATCGGGGCAGGCCAGGCACAGCTACTTTTCCCAAAGGGTCTCCCTGTAGGAAGCCCCCAGGACAACAAGGAAACATACATGCCCCTATGTGGCTCCATCTTGTAGCCCAGACTAAACCCAACTCTCTGAGTCCTGGTCTCAAGACAAACCCCTGTAGGACTCAGTGGGGCTTGATTCCATCGGTGCTGCAAGAGGCAAACGTGCCGTAACCCCATGGGAAACCAGCACTGCCACCGTGTGACCCAAAGGAGGCACCGCACTGGCTGCATGGGGGAGTGAGCCGGGCTGACCCGTTGGTTGCTGCACAGGGTGAGCAGCTCTAGAAAACCTCCAGGAGCTGGCTGCCGGAGGAAGGATACAGGCCGGTCACTTCACTCACCGACCCAGCTTAGCTGTGCTCAGGTTAAACCCTACAGCCCCGGGGCGATGAGCGGCTGGGTGTTGGTGCTCGGCAGCAGGGAGCCGGGATACAGACTAGTCAGCGTCCCAGGCAGCTCTGGTGGTGGGGATGCCGGTGGGGTGCTAGCTGATCAGGGCTGTGATGTGCATGACCTGTATCTCCCCTGTGACAGGCAATGGCCTGCCCCCCTCACAGGGAGACTTTAACTAGGGCATCACTCACCCCTCCCCCCCCCCTCCTGACTGTCTCTCTCCCCAGCAGGCTGCACTTCCTTCCGCACATCCCCCACATCTGCCGGCACCAACACCACCTGCACACGGTGCAGGGCCTGGCCACTCGCTCGGGCCCCAGCTGCACCCGCTGCTGCCAGAAGAAGTGGCCGGAGGTGCTGCTCTCTCCGGAAGCCGCCGCCACTGCCGCGGCCGCCACCATCCCCGCTCCCGCCAGCGTCGCCCCCAAGCCGGCAAAGCCGGGCGGCAAAGCCAGCCGGCCGGGAGAGATCACCATCCTCTCTGTGGGCAGGTGAGCGGAACCGGACCCTGCCCTGAAGGGAGCAGATCCCGGAGGGTGGGGGTAGGTCCCTGTCATACGCAGAGCTGTTGGGAGTGGAGCTGGGCCTGCCCCGAGGCCTGGGCCTGCAGCCCCACATCACGGCTTGGGCCCACCTCTAGGAGTGCGCAGGGGGACCCTGCAAAGGATGGGTCACTTGCTGCATCCCATTGTGCATCTCAACCCTGCTGTCTGGCAGGCCCCGTTAAATGGAGCCTTCCCCTAATGATCTCCAGCCTGCTGCAGAGAGCCAGTCCCAGAGCCAGCGGCCCCTGCCCAAGCCCTCGATGCTACCAGGGCCGGAATGGCTCTGCTCCGATGGCGAGGAGGAAAGGGCTTCTCACATTGCTGGGTCTCATGTACGGCTGAACAGGGGCTTGCCTGGTGGGGCTCTCCGTCCCACTCTAGTGGCTGGACTGCCTCAGAGTTTGAGCCTGCTAGGAACTGGGTCTCTAGCTCAGACAGTGGAGGCTCGTGGCTTTAAATCCGGGGTTCAGTCCCCGCTGCCAACAAGCCATCCAGAGGCCCTGCGTTACATACAGACCAGGCCTCCCCAAGCAGAGGCATAAGCCGGGCATGGCACCCTGCCCCCTCTTGGTGCACAGGGAGAATATCCTATGCAGCAGGGTACCAAGGTGGGGTCACTTGTTCAGCCATCTCCGGGGTGTACCACGGCCGGGGTTTAACGTGGGCTGGATATGGAGGGCTAGCCAGGATGCACAAACACTTCGTCTTAAACCCAGACGATGCGGTGTGATCATCCGACTAGAGACGGGGACTAGGAGCCAGGCCTCCTGCTCTGCCACTCATCGCTAAGGCTGCGATTTACTCAGAGATCACGGAATTGGTGACTTCCAAAGACCTCCATGGCTTCAGCCAGCGCCGGCTGGGAGCTGCAGGGTCTCCTGCTGCCTGTGGAGGCTGGAAGCTGCGGTGTACCCCTGCCGCCCCAGAAGGCGGGAGCTCTGGGTGGCGGGGTGGGGACCCCCGCAGCTCAGAGCTGCCAGTGGAGAGGGACCCAGGCAGCTGCCTAGGCTCCCCATTTTGTTGTGGATATTTTTAGTAAAAGTCAGGGACAGGTCACGGCTTCTGTGAATTTTTCTTCGCCTGTGATCTGTCCCTGACTTTTACTAAAAATATCCACAACAAAATCTTAGCCTCACCCATCGCTGTGTGACTTTGGGCAGGCTGCTTAGCCGCTGTGTGCCTCAGTTTCCCCATCTGTGTAATGAGGCATATACGGGCCTCTGTAAGGCCAGGCAGGGAGAAACACTGCCCAGAGACAGCAGCATCTGTCTTGAGTGTTAAGTCAGGCCCTGCCCACTGTTCCACATATGGGGGTAACGCTGGCTGGGCTGCTCATGCCCCCAGGGTGGCTGGTCGTCCCCATGCCCCGCCATAGTGTCTGAGCCATGCTCTGCTGTGTCTGCAGGTTCCGAGTGGCTCGCATCCCCGAGCAGAAGCCCAGCCCTCCAGAAGTGAAAACCATCTTGGAGTGCAGTGGGGCTGAGCCGGCCGACTCCCCCCGCAGTGGCCTTCCTGCAGAGCAGAAATCGCTGGTGGGCAATGGAGCCAGGTCGAAATGGCTGAAAACGGCCGACAGCCAACAAGAGGTGAGCATGCATGGTGTGGGCTGGAGAGGCGATCCTGAACAATAGGGGTTCCAGGCTGAGGGCTCCGGTCCAGGTTTTACTCCCCTCTCCACTTCCCGCTAGAATCAGCCGGCTCCCTAAAGCTTGGAAAGCAAGGCTGGAGAGGAGCTAAAACCTGGACCTGGATTTCGGTGGCAGGGAGGGAACTGTTCTCCAGCGCATATGAACTCTGCCCCTGCCCAGAGGTGATCGAGCCGGGCTCTCTGTGATCACCTGGGTGGCTCTGAGGCACAGCTCGCCTCCCTTCCCCGTCTCAGGGAGCTCTGCATGTCAGCCAGCTGGCTGGGGATCGGACTTAAGGAAATCTGCCTCCCAGCATGGCCTGGACAAGCAGATGCATTACAGAGCTGTGCGTCTATGGGCTTCTCCTGGGATTATACGCACACGCTGCACCGTCCTGTTGAAATCCCCAGCATAAGCCGGCTGGGTAGGAGCCAGAGGACCCAAACCTCCCTCTCCCGATCAGAATGCAGCTGAGTCAGGAGGAGCGAGACGGCTCTTCTGCCTCTCTGGCCTGCTCAGCCTGTGGCCTGTCTGCTGACGACGCCAGGTGGAGGAGGGTGTTTTGGGGCTGTGGACACGTGTCCTCGAGGCCCTGGAATGAGTCCCCAGACTCGCTGCACGTAAAGCAGCTGTCAGGCAGCAGCGCGCCCCCCGAGCCAGCCAGCGAGGGTTTGGATGGGGCTGCCATATGCTGCCCCTTCTCTAGGAGAGCCACCGCTTTCTGCAGACTTCACGCCTACGTTTTCCATCCCCACAACCGCTCCTCTGGACGGTGCTGGGCCCCCTGGCCCCTACCCAAGTCAATAGGAGCTGTGGGTGCTTGACACCTCTGAGCACCAGGCCACAAGCTTCTAGCTGTGACGGCAAAGGGGTCATGCCCAACATGAAGCATGGCAGCGCGGTTTTAGTGAGCCTGCAGTGTCCGAAACCCCCGCACCAGGAACTGCCTGCAGCCTCCTTAATGGGGTGCTAACCCTGGGGCCTAATGCCCACCATAGGGGCCAACACAGTGGGTGCTCCATGGCAAAAAACTAGCAGGTGCTGATCAGCTGTTCGGCAGTTGGGGGGAGGTCCTGGGAGGACGGGGCAGAGCAGGGGCAGCAAGAGGTGGGGGAGGGACAGAGAGGGGCAGGAAGAGGCAGGGCGAGGAGGGGACCTTGGGGGAAGGAGCTGAGTGGGGGCAGGGCCTCGGGGCAGAGCATCCACCTGGTCAGAAGAAAGTCAGTGCCTGTGATGCTGACCCCTGACTATCCCACTGCTGCATCATCCTCCTAGAAACATCCAGCGACTGTGGGTAGATACACTCAGAATCTCAAGTCAATGACCTTCCCTTTTCCTAGCCTGCAGCAGGTCCTCTGGCCTCTCAGCTGCCACATGTTGGAATATTTTGAGAACACTGAATTCAGGATCTGAAAAGCAACAGACCCTTCCCCCCGCCCCCCCACCCCGCATGTAGTTTAGTCCTATTAAGACTTTATCCCCGATTTCTGGGCTTTCGGCTGTTCAGACAGACCCAGCAGGGAGTGCTGGCAAATGGGCTGTTCTGCAGCATAGACCATCTGCAGCCACAGCGTATCACACTCAATCTTTATGGGAGCCTCATGGAACATTTTTATTGTGATGCTTCCTACATTATCAAAATGTAGCCGCTGGCTAAGGCAGGGGGGTGCCCTGGCGCACAGCGATATGATTTGCGGTGTTGTTATGGCAGTGCATAGCTGGGATCAGCTCCAGCTCTGACGCCCGAGCCACACAGGGCTGATACCTGGGAGTCTCTCGTGCCTGCGGCTGGGTGACCGGGTTTGTTTGCCAGACGTTGTGTGTCCTGCCCCACTGTCAACGGCGCAGCCACTACGAAGGGCTGTGGTCTCATGGAAGCTCTCGCTGCACATCTTTCTCCCGAGTTGGTGGGAGGCGGGGCTGGGCGACTGCGTATGGGCTCGGTCATCAGTCCAGGTGAGCAACAGAGCAGGGCTGTGTCCCAGGGAGGGCTGGGAGCCCATAGGGCTAGCCAGAGACAAGCCTGAAGTATTCGGAGTTCAGCAAGCGCCCTCAGCATTGGGCTGCTCCTCCGGGCTCTGTGGAATGGGGCTGGGCGGCTGGCGAGGTCACTGCAGGCAGCAGTGCAGGTGGGTCAGGAGATGTAAAGTAATACGGGGCTGTGGAGTGCGGGGTGACGCTTCAGAGCTGGGCGGGTAAACTCCTCTGCAGCTGCTCCCAGAGAAACCACCCCCATTGCCCATGACCCTGCTGCTCTGGGGGAGGGGGCAGGGCGCCTGTGCCATGGCATGCTGCCGGCATTCTCGCAGCCACATACCGCCGAGTCCGCCTGCCTGGAGCCTGCCTTGAGATGGCCCAGGAGCTCGGCAGCTTGAACATGCAGAACAGCCTCCTAGGGGGTAGACGGGCTGCCACTGGCACATGACTGGCTGCCACGTCAGGGGCGTTTGCTGGCACTTGTCCCTTAACGGAGATCGAGCGAGTTGGAACGGGCACGGGGGAGGGATAGCTCAGTGGTTTGAGCATTGGCCTGCTAAACCCAGGGTTGTGAGCTCAGTCCTTGAGGGGTGCACTTAGGGATCTGAGGCCAGGGCCGGCTCTAGCTTTTTTGCTGCCCCAAGCAGCAAAAAAAAGCGCCGCGCCACCCCCCGCTGAGCGCCGCCGGAACCCCCCCCAGAGCACCGCCCTACCGCACCGCCCCCCTGCTGAGCGCCGGAACCTCCCCAAGCGCTGAGCCCTGTGCTGCCCCCCCCGCCGAGCTCTGCCCCCCCAGAGCGCCGCCGGAACCCCCCCCGCCGAGCCCCGTGCTGCCCCCCCGCCCGCCGAGTGCTGCCGGGAACCCCCCCCCCCCCCCGAGCGCCGCCCCCCCACCGAGCACTGGGCCACGCTGCCGGAGCGCCCCCCCCCCCACGGAATGCCTCGCCGCGCTCCCCCGCCGCCCCTTACCAGGTGCCGCCCCAAGCATGTGCTTGGGTGCCTGGTGCCTGGAGCTGGCCCTGTCTGAGGCAAAAATCTGTCTGGGGATTGGTCCTGCTTTGGGCAGGGGGTTGGACTAGATGACCTCCTGAGGTCCCTTCCAACCCTGAGATTCTATGGCTTGTGCGGCATAGGTGCCTGGGCCTCCGGTTCCCCCTGCTGGCCAGTTGCTGAATTACACATAACTGCACAAGCAAAGGACCTGCCAAAGCACTGGGCAGTGCTGAAAGGGAAGCTACATAGATGTGAACACCTGTCGGCCGGGAGGGGTAAACAGGAGCGATGCGTTTCCTCCCTCGGACCACAGCGGCCCTTCTCGTGGGGCTGTGGAGTCATGTATGGCCAGGCATGCAGAGGCAGGTGTACTGGCCCCGTGACCCTTGTCCGGCACAGCCCCGGCGAGGTAAGGGACTTTGTGCCTGTTTGGCTGCTCTGTGATGCAGAGAGGCTGGAGAGGGATTTCTAGTGTCTCTTTTATCTACATCAGACCAGACCAATCCACGCTAGAACGTGGTGCCCGGCACGACGAATAGCACAGTGCAGACAGCCCCTCCTAGCACCACAGCACAGCTGCAGAGTGTGTAGGGTCTGTGCTCTCGCAGGGATGGCATCTGCTGACTTGGCCCTCGGTTGCTCTTCTGGGTCTAACCCCACTAGCCTCCGTGAACCTGGGCTCTCAGCAGGGGCACCAGAACAGTGGGGCCAAGGGGCCATGGCCCTCCCACTTTTTGAAAGTGGATGGGCCTGGCTGGTCCACTTCTTACCACGGCCTTGGTCCCCTGCCCCTCCTCCTCCCCTGAGGCCCTGCCCCTGGGGGTGAGAAAGAGGGGGACAGGGTGTTGGCCATGAAGGGGGTGGGGCCATGAAGGGGGTGGGGCCATGAAGGGGGGAAGTGGCCCTCCCACTTCTAGGAAAAATCCCTTGCCCCTGATATTAGATGATCTTTCCACTTGAAATGCCAGGCTTTCTCTTCATGTGGGTGGTGAGCACAGCTGTGGGGCTTGTGTAGCTCTTTGGGGTGGGGATGGCTTGGAGAATTAAGTCCTCCATCACCCTCCCGTCTAACAGCGAAGCTCTTCTCTGACTCAGCAGGCTGCGAGAGGGCAAAGCTGAGGCTCCTTACCCTGAAATCAGAGGTTCAAATCCTACTTGGTCAACTCTACCCTTCAGCATTACGTAGACTTGGGGGTCTCTGATTCCTAGATCCCACCCCACTACAAATAATCGCCCTTCCTAACTATGGCAGCAGAAAACCAGGTGTTGGGAAAGAAGGCCCTGCCTGGTCCGTAACCCAAAGTGAAACCCTTGGGCAAACCAGGCCATTTGAGCCATTTTCCCTAAAAACCTGAACCCGTTAAAGCAGCAGGGCAGGTCACAGTCTCAGATGTTCCCTTGATTACCTGAACCTCCATTCACCCTGATGTCTTTGAGAACAGAACAGCTTCAGACTGAAAGCTCTTCAGGCCAGGGCTGGTCCCTTGTCGCCACAGGTGCCCCCAAGAGGGGCTGTGTTGTCAATAATCCCATTGCATGGGTGGAGGAGGGGGGTTCCAAGGAAGTGTGAAGCTTTTAATCATGCTAAACTCCAGTGGTGGCAGATCCGGCAAGCAGAGCTGCCCAGCAAGGTGTGCCCGTTGGAGAGCTGGCTGCCCAAGGCAGGGGGCCGTTGTGTAACTCCAGGTGCAGATTGTCCATCTGTTGGTCGTTCTACTGCAGTCCCTGTTTTGGCGCATTGTCTTGTAGCGATTGAGTCTTGATGTATGGGGACAGCCCCGGTCAGACGCTCAAAGCTCACACTGACCAGGGAGGGGCTGGCTTGGCTCCTAAGTATCATCCAGTTTAAAACACCTGGATTCCCTGGAACCGTGAATGCCCAGCCCAGCAGAGCGGGGGTGACTCAGGCCCTAGTGAAGCAGCTAATGTGATATGGTTGGGTTTGCTCTGTAGGGGTCCTTGAGACCTTTAAAATGCAGATCCTGTCCCCCACTATGGAGACTCTAATGTTCTCCTTGTCTCTCTTGGTGGGGCGGGGGCAGAGGGGGGTCCCTGAGGCCAAATTTTTCTTTCCATAGAAGAGGAAAGACTTGGGTGTCAAGCTGCCGGTGGCTCTTCACCCTAGAGGTGGGGCTGGGTATGGACTAAGTTGTCTGTGCACACTGGCGCGTGTGTGGCGGTCTACGGGGATGTAGCTGTATTACCCCCTGGACACTTCTAGTAATTATCTTCCAGGGCAGCATGGCTAGGGGTCTCTTTCTAGACCGTAACCTGCCCTCACCCTTCAAGCACCTCCCAATTAGATGCAAGGCTGAAGGGATGTGGGGGTGGGCGTTGTAGCAGACCCAGCACCAAGGCTTCCACAACCAGCCTGTTATAACCATCCTTAACTCACCTGTTCCCTTGCATGGTTCCCCAAAGCTCTTGCTAAATCTCCCAACACCTCCGTGAGGTGGGAAAGTAGGCTTAGCCCCACTTTACAGATGGGGAAACTGAGGTATGGACACACTGAGGGCTTGTCTACAAGGGGCCACAGGACAGTTAATTCAGATTAACGTTCAAAATGGATTAAAGTGGCTTTAATTTGGTTTAGTTTAACCGAATTAATGCTACTTTAATTCTGAGCGAGGGGAGTTGAATGTGTTTCTTTTAACTAATCCACTTTAAATTACTTTTGGATTCACACAACTGGGTGTCCCTGTGTAGACAAGCCCTAAGCGACTTGATCCAGGTCCTACTGTGAGCCAGTGGCAGGGCCGGGGATGGGACCCAGGAGTTCCTCTCACTTCAGGCCCCAGCTCTGTCAGAGTTTTGCCAAGCTCGCCCTTGTCCTCTGTGCTGGCTGCCGCCCCAGAGGCTGCGTGTTGGTCACACATCTCTTCTCTCGCCTCCCACTCCAGGTGATCATCTGACTCCCTCGCGCACCAGGAGACCTGAGAAGCGGCTCACTTGGAGGCTTCTGGTTGAACAGTCCACCCAAGAAACGCACACCCTGGGCGATGCTGAAGGCGAAGAGTGACACTCATTTTCCCCTCGGGAGAGCACCACCACCCTGGAGAATCGCAAGGCGCAGCCCCGGGTACCAGGGCCCGGGCCGGCAGGGAGGAGCCGAAGGACACGCCCAGCATCTCAAAGCATTTTTCTTTTAGGGAAGGACTTGCGGGGAGGGGAAGGGGGCACGGAGGGCCCGGGTGCTGGAACAATTCGTATAGTGGGGGTGTGAGAGCCACTGAACCAAACTGTAAACCCCACTTGAAGCCAGCAGGTGCGGCAGCCCCCCTAGTTCCAGGACCTATGGGAGGGATGGGGGATTCTTTGCTGCCCAACTGGAAAAACCATGCTGCCTTCTTTAGATCATGGGGGCTGTTGCTCCAGCAGAGGGCAGTGTTCTTAAACTAGGGGCTGGGGCAGAGAGAGAGGCAGCCTGTTGTTGGCCTGGAGCATGTTCCTACCTCCCATGGGCTCCAGGATGAGGGGGAACGTAGCATTGCAACGTACCAGGCTGGGGTTGGCGGCTAGTGGTAGGGATGGCGAGTTTGGCGTTCTCTTTCCCCCTTCATGAACAAAGAGAAACCCAGGGTGACTTGCAGTGAAACTCTCGGGCTGTAGACAGCCCAGCCGCATGTTACCAAAGCTCTGTCTACTTGCACGTCCCAGTGGTGATTGCATTAGCCCAGTAAGGGCACAGCTCTCGCAGCGCGATTTTTATCATGTCTCGCCACATCTGGTGTTTTTCTTAAAGCCCCAGCTCCTGGGTCCATGTGATTAGAGGACACACTCAGCTTTCATTAATCCCCCTTGCTCGCCACGCCCCAAATTTCTAGCTCACATGGTTGCGGAGAAAAGCGTGAACATGTGACCCCAATGGCTCAGAAACCAGAAATGAAATAAAATGAACCCAAATTTTAGGCTTCCCCCCCCCCCCCCCATCATAATTTTTAAACCCCTCTTGTGATTTTTGAATGTGTGTAGTTGGCCATGGTGCTCCCATCTCCCCCTAAGAGGGCTAGTGGAGTTGTAGTAGCTAATGGTGCTTTAAAGAGACACACAAGTTGCAGGGGAGGAATCCAAACAAGGCACATTTCCTCTGTCGTTCCTGCCTGGGAGGGAAGCAGGGACCATGCTCCATTGAGCTGAGCAGTGCCTAACCCTGCCTCAGACAGACCGACTTTATTTTTGTTTGTGGGCAGGGGGCGGGGTCGGCTTTTCAAGCAGGAAGCTGCATTTATTGGTTCAGAAGCTCAGGGATTCTCTGCTTGGTGTTTAATTTTGGATCTTTGGCTTTAGCGGGAGGAGCTCTGCGGCTGGGTTGTGACAGGATGGTCCGTGTCTGGGGCCGGGTTCTGCCTGCTGCCCAGCGCTAAGGGGCTGCCCCAGTGTACTCGAGTCAGTGGCTGACTTTGTGTTTGCTGCAGTGGTGGAAGCTGATTCAGGCCCCAGCCAGGTCTCCGCTCTGGATGCTAACACTGCACATGAGGCTGTGGGGAATTCCTCCCCCTCCCCTTCAAACTCTCAGCTCAGGGTTACTTTCCAGTTTCTCGGTGAAGGATTTTTCTTAGAGCCTTGTCCGCGGCAGGGGAGAGCAGCGGCTCCGTCAGTTGAGGACAATGTTCTGCTGGGGGCAGTTACCCCTCTAAAGAAGGGAAATTGTTGCTGTTAAGAACGACTTACCTTTTTTTAAATCCGGGAACAGAGAGAGCGGGGCTTTCGGGCTACCCCCTGGCGTCCATGAAAGTGCTGGCCATTCTGCCTACGCCGCCCTAGGGCAATCCACCGCCCCCTTTAGAAAAAGGGATGGGTGAGTTTTCTCAGCCAGCCCTTTAGTGGCATCCATCCTTTCCCACTGGATGAGGATTTCACCCACTTGTTCTGATGGCCTGGGGGCTACAGGCGGTCAGATTAATGAGCCTGTCGGCTTTAGCACCTGTGAAGCCTCTTGACTATCCTCAGGGCTCCCTGCCCAAGGGGCCTCCTGGCCAGAGAACCCTGGGGCTGACCCTACTTGCTCTGTTCTCACATGGCGATGGCTCCCCAGGTCGGCGAGGGCATCATGCAGGATCTGCCAGGGGGCAGCTGCCGTTTCACTCCAGCTCACTTAGATCCCATTCAGAGCTCTCCTCTATGACCGGGCATTATTGCAGGGCCCATCCTGTGAGCAATGACTAATGCTTGGGGGCGCTTACCCAGCAAACCCGCCCTGGGACCACAAACTCCAACAGCATCTTCCAGTCCTGGCCCTGAGAACACTGCAGCATCGCGGCCAGGCGTGCGGCACATTGGCCCATCACTCTAGCGTACTGCAGTGTTGCATTAACAAGACCGCCCCATAATTCTCAGTAGGTCAAAAACTCCAGGACTGAGACCTTCAGAAACAAGGCAGGGGGAGCCCCTCTGGCTTTTCAGTGATAATAGATCAGGTAACCAAGGCCCATGAGCCGCCTCCTCTCGGGTGGGGGGAAGCTTAGGTATGCATGTTGCAGCGCTACTGTCATGTGCTAGACATGGTGCAAGATCTGGGGCCAGCATCTCTGTCCAAGCCCAGCATGCGGCTCCTGGGCTGGCATCCCTCACCCCAGCCCTCCTAGGGTGTTATCCCATTGTTTACAGTAGGGTTAATTCTACTATGTATTGTCCGTCACTCAGTTGTGTTGTCCATTGTTCTGTTTTGTACCTCACGTGCTCTGTTATTTATGAGGGCGGTGCAGGGATCTGCTTTTTAACCACGTTTGTACAGGCCTCCCCTGCAGCTGGCGGCGTCCCCGGCTTGGCCCGTGCCTTTTATTTATTAAGACGATATTGTTTTTAAAGCCATCATTTGTTTTTAGCCTCCTGGTTTATTTGTGTAAGTCGATAACTAACTAAATAAACCCAATGTCAAGTGAAGGTGAGGTGTTGGGGGATTTGTTTGTTGGTCGAGCCTCTTTCTTCTCAGCCTGTGTTTGGGGAGGCGGGCGTATCTCTCAGGCATTGCCACACCAGAGGTCTGCACTGCACCACTTACTTGTGTTGAGAGGAAGGATGGGCTTGTGGGTAGGGCACCAGCCTAGGACTTGGGAGGCCTGCGTTCAAGTCTCTGCTCTGCCACAAACTTCCTCTGTGGCCTTGGGCAAGTCACTTAGAAAGCGATGTAGGTGCTTAAGTCCAATGGGTGGGTGCCACTTAACCATGGAGATGCCTAAGTTTGCATTGGTTGGTATGTACAAAGCTACCTCCAGGTCTAACGCTGCCCTCCAGCTAATGAGCTGCGTGGAGCCCTCGCTCAAGCCTCAGGATTCCCACAGGAGGTGAGCCCATGCCCGTCTCACCAGGCATGCTGAGAGACTTACAAAAGGCAGCTAGAGGTGAGCCGGGTGTGTGCATGTGCGCCTAGGTCATTAGGGCAATCCCCTAAGTTGTGGGAGGTCTGGGCTCCAGTCCCTGTGCTGCCTGAATAAGACGTGGACGTGGCTTAGGCACCTTCCCCCAGAAGGGGTTCCCAGCCGAGAACCATAAATAACTGAAGATCTGGGCCTAAGCCCTACCTCTTTCCTTGGCATGTCACGCCTGGTGGGTGTACACAGCTGCTTGCTCACTTCGGAGACTGCTCCAGCACCTCACTCTCCCCAGGCATCGTACAGAGAGCCTGGGGGCCTAGCTCAGGCCTAGGAATTGCACTGTGCAGCAGAGACCCCTAAGTACCTTTGGGGGTCGGATCCTCTGCCCAGCTGTACAATGGGGCTAATAGTATTGCTCTGCTCAAGGGTGAGCAAACCACGAGCTGCATCTGGCCCATCAGACCTTTTAATCTGTCCCTCAGGCTCCTGCTGGGGAGCGGGGTCAGGGACTTGCCTCACTCCGCACGGGCCGTGCCTCTGTGCAGCTCCCAGAAGCAGCGGCACATTTCCACCCACACACACACCCAGCTCCTATGCGTAGGGGCAGCCAGGGGGCTCTGCATGCTGCCCCTGCCCCAAGCGCCAGCTCTGCAGCTTCCATTGGCCAGGAACCACAGCGGTGCCTGCAGGCAGGGTAGCATGCACAGCTGCCTGGCTGGGGTCGCACCTCTGTGTAGGAGGTGGAGGGGGGACATGCCGCTGCTTCTGGGAGCTGCTTGAGGTAAGTGTTGCCCAGAGTCTGTACCCCTGACCTCCTCCTGTGCCCCAACCCCCTGCCCCAGCCCTGATCCCCCCCCCCCCTCCTGCCCTCCAAACCTCTTGATCTGAGCCCAGACCACTTTCTTTCACCCCAAACACCTCATCCCCAGCCCCACCCTAGAGCCAGCACCCCAACCCCCAATTTCATGAGCATTCATGGCCCGCCATACAATTTCCATACCCAGATGTGGTCCTCAGGCCAAAAAGTTTGCCCACCTCTGCCTTGGGGGTTCACGTACTATGGTCAGAAATCAGCTTGCCTTGGGGCTGCCCTGGGCCTATCGTCTAGTCTAGTGGCTGGCACTGGGCAAATCCCTACCTGTAGCCAAGGGGGCTAGTGCTGGATGGCAGAGGGGCAAGACTAACCTGTCAGTGGTGCAGCAGGCCCAGAGTCAGTGCTTCCTAACGCAGCTGGGGGCTTGTTTATTCCTGCTGAGTGGGGATGTGAGGATTTTAAAATGTCACAAGGAAGCTAATGACATTCTCTAGCAGAGAAGAGAGACATTTTTCCATCTTGCTTGGAACCACCACAGCAGCTGCCTGTAACAAGTTCTGGGCCCAGCTTTGGTGGCTGCGTAAGTGCGTGCTGGGAGCTTTATGCTCAAGGATTGCGTGTTGGTACGTTAAGCCTTGTGGCCTCCCTGGGCCCGTACTAAATATCATCCCGAGCTTAGTGATAAGGAAACGGGCAGAGAGGTTGCTGTAACTGATGTGCTTAAGGGGTGTTGGCAAGGCCAGGGCAAGAATAGAACACCCAGCCAGTCTCCTTCGCTAACAGCTCTGCCCCACCTACATCCTCAGATCCGCAGAAGACTTTAAAACACCAGCCCAAGCCCGTCATTCTTGTCGCTCTCCTTGGGGCATCTAGAGCCAGACACCAATGAATAACCAGACTGGACAAAACCCCCAGGGGAAAGACTAAGGACCAATCCTGCACTGGCCCAGGGCTATCAACTGAGGGAGCAAATGAAGCCTTCATACACCTGAGCTAGAGTTCAGTCTGTGGCTTATTTCTTTAGAACAGAAGCCTGGCTCTGCCGGACTCAGTTTACCTGTCTGGGCAATGGGGAAACCCCCCTGCCTTTCTCTCAAGACTTGCCTCTCGCCTTGAAGGAAGGTGTGATCCTAGCACAGAGTATCAACATCAGTAATGCATCAGGGGGTCCGGCAGCAATATCAGCCCAGCACCTCCTTGGTAAAAAGACTGGAGCGCTTGGTTTCCTGCTGTGCCTGGCAGTGGAGCATGCAGCCCTATTTGTTCTCCTCACAGGGGCCGGGGGGGGGGAGGGGATGCAGCAAGCAGGCTCAACACCTCGTGAAAAAGTAGGTTAAACAGGACACGGAAATGCAATCAGGCACAGCAGCGAGGCAGACCCAGCAGCCAGCGTGCGCAGATAAAGGGAGAAGGGGTGTGTGTGTGTGTGTGGGGGGGGATTGCAGCAGGGAGGGGAAAGAATAAAACAGGGGTATGTTTAGTTCAAACCACCCACACACTGAGTATATACTGGCAGCCTCTGAGCTGCCTTAATGGACAGTGCATATTTATTATATAGGCACACACATAATGGTATGACATGCTCTGTCGCTCACAGTCTCAGCTATATATATATATATATATATATATATATATATATATATATAAATGACTAAGCGATGGAGAGACTCAAATATAAATAGTCTTTCTATTTAGGAGCTAGAATACACTTTGTTTGAGTCCTGGACAATCACCATTTATCTTTCTAGAATAACAGTTTCCAGCGAGGAATATCAGATTTAATACATGAGCCAAACCACAGATGCTTAGTAATGCAATCTGAGCCCCAGTAAATAGTTCTCTCGTTAGTTCTGATTTAGCCAGCAGCTGATGCCGCCTGGCCTCATTGTAGCTATACGTGATTTCTGTCTCCACTAGATTTAAAGCTAGACTGGGCAAAACATGAGTGACTGTCTGGCCTTGTAGGAGACAGAGCAGCCTGCCTGGCTGTTAGCTCCCCCCAGCCCCAAATGCCATTGGCGAGTTTGTGTTTGCTCCCCTCACATAATTTTTTTCTATGTTGGTTGCAGAGAAAAGCTTCCAACGTGGGCGTAATGCAGCACTGTCTGCCTGGGTCACTAATCACAGGCACTGAAAGAAGAAGAACAGGAGTACTTGTGGCACCTTAGAGACTAACAAATTTATTAGAGCATAAGTTTTCGTGGACTACAGCCCACTTCTTCGGATGCATATAGTGGGCTGTAGTCCACGAAAGCTTATGCTCTAATAAATTTGTTAGTCTCTAAGGTGCCACAAGTACTCCTGTTCTTCTTTTTGCGGATACAGACTAACACGGCTGTTACTCTGAAACCAGGCACTGAAAGGACAGTGCTGAGAGGTGTGAACGGCCCACAGTCATTGCCATTGAATGTTAATTCTGAAGTCTAATGATGTCACACTTGAGTGGTCAGCTTTGGTAATTAGTTGAGCCTCAGGCCAGATAAATGATTTAATGCTTACGGGGGGCACAAGCAAAAGCAGCTTAGGTTTTTTACCCTGGCTCTTCCCCGACCTTCAGGGCAAGTCCTTCATGTCGCTTTCTATTTAAGCTGTAAGGCCCGGCTCTTCAAAGGTATTTAGGCACCTGTGATGCATGGCCAGAAAAGGGTTAAGCATCCTGCAAGGTAAATGACTCAAATTCAGCTCTTAAAGACATATGGAGAGAGAATGTTTGTGGTTTTGTGTATTTACAGAGATATGGGTAGTGATCAACAATGTAATCAACAGTCCGTGTCTATGCTGTATTCTGTTAATTCAGAGATCAATGGCATTTAATTGATTCAGAGATCTTAGCATTTAAACAAATTGTAAACATGGGATATTGCCGTATTCATCTCTTTGAAACGTATAGCTGATCATCTACAAATGGTGAAAAACCGGGCAATTGCTTTCTGTTAGTCCATGTAGCTAAGTACTGGTGATGGACCTACTTCAAAGTCGCATTGATTACCTATTGTAAGACAAGGGAATCCAACCTGTCAAAGAAGGCTTGAAATTGTATAAAAGCTCCTTGGGTCCTGATCCTGTCATCTCAGCCATCAGGCCTGAAATCCCAGATCTGACTAGACCGCCCTGAAGATAAACATTGGACTATAACCTATGGACTAAATTCTAAACTAACACTTTGCAACTACAAAACTTACCATCTCTGCTCTGAAGCTGAATCGCAGGATTGACTCATCTGTATGAATATAGATCTTTTAACCATACTCTCTCTTTTCTAATAAATTTTAGTTTAATTAATAAGAATTGGCTGTAAGCATGTATTTGGGTAAGATCTGGAATATTCATTAACCTGGGAGGTAATGTGTCAGATCCTTCAGGAGTGGTAGAACCTTTTTTTTATATGGTCAATAAGATTTTTCATTAATCCTTGTCAGATCTGTCTTGGGTATCTAGGTGGAGTCCTGAGGCTGGGTTACTTTAAGACAGGGATAGGCAACCTATGGCACGCGTGCCGAAGGTGGCACGCAAGCTGACTTTCAGTGGCACTCGCACTGCCTGGGTCCTGGCCACCAGTCCGGGGGGCTCTGCATTTTAATTTAATGTTAAATGAAGTTTCTTAAACATTTTAAAACCCTTATTTACTTTACATACAACAATAGTTTAGTTATAGATTATAGACTTACAGAAAGATCTTCTAAAAACATTAAAATGTATTACCGGCACGTGAAACCTTAAATTACAGTGAATGAATGAAGACTTGGCACACCACTTCTGAAAGGTTGCCAACCCCTGCTTTAAGGGAACAGTCTGAGTAACCAATGAGGTATAACAGAAGCTGTTTAGGCTGGCTTGGTAAAGCTAAATATTGGAATATCCACCAGCTTTGGGGATTGTCTGCCCCATTCTTTGCAGTTCACCCTAATTGAGTGACCTCTGCTGGCTCCCCCAAGACCCCAGTCACAACATCTATTTCCCATTTATTTCAATAAGCGTTAGATGCCTCAATACCTCTGCAGACCTGGGCATAAATTCTTTGGGGACAGCGCCTGTCTTGCTGTGGCTGTGCAGGGCCCCGAGCTCCAGCTGTTAGTGGGATGCCAGTGTGCTGGGTACTGTACACACACCTACTGCAAGTATGCCTAGTGATTAGATCAGTGTCTCAGCCTCCCCAGCTTCCCCAGAGGGCTGCTGCCTGCTTTTGGTTTTGATGAAGGTTCATAATTTAGAGGGCTGGAGGGCTCCCCAGCTCTCAGCACTGGCAGAAGCAGGGCCACCCAGACTCCCAGGAGCTAGGGAGGGGTAATGTTCATGAAGTCAGGATAACAGCATTCCTGTGTGTGATGGCCTTGCCGTATCCATTTTTAGTTCGACGTCTGTCCACCCAGACCAGCACCGAGCCACTGTGATACGCGGATGCTAATGCTGCATCTCGGAGAGTGCACTAACTGGGAAAAGCCTGCAGTCTACATAAAGCCAAGAGGCATAGAAAGGCTAAGTGACTTGCCCCGGTTCATACAGCACGTCAGTAGCAGAGCTGGGCTCAGGCCACAGAACTCCTAGGGGGCCTGTGCTTTAGCCAGTAGACTGGGCTCCCTCAGTGACAGCTGGCGAGTTCAGCATTGCCTGACGCTCAGTGAGTCCACCCCACCAGTGCCTGGCTCTGCCTCCCCGCAGCATGGCCTAGTTGTGTGAGTTCAGAGCCTGGCAGCGCCACAGGACTAGCTGAGGGACTGGGGCGGGTGATTTGAAGCAGGGGGACCAACTGCCTGCTGGGCCAGCGTGCATTGGAGCTGGGACATTAAGGGGCCATGGGTGTTGGTGACTTATTTTCAGCAGCACTGTGCTCCTGAGAGCCCTGCATTGCCGCAGCCAGCAGCGGCTTGGCCTGGCCGCCTCCATGCAGCTTTGGGACAGTTCCTGCCTGGGCCTCGTGGGAGGGCCTTTGTGTTTTCTCCCACGCTGTCCCTCATGTTTGGGAGCAGCGCCCCGTAAATAACTGCAAAGCCACCTCACTGCCCCCCTTCCCATCCCGCTTTCAAATTCTCCTTTGCTGTGAGGCCTACAAAAAAAACTTCACAACTATGATTAGCGCACGCTTCCCGGGGCAGCCCCGGCCCCACTGTGACCAGGGACCCAGAGCACACGCTGCCCGGGGTAGCCACAGATCTCTTGCAGGCAGCACTAAGTGGGTGTCTTGCTGGGGAGTTCGGGGGCGTGAACACAGTGAGGGTGAGACCCATTGGCGGATGCTTGGGGGAGGGGGATGTCAGTCACCTGCCCTGTGCTTTGCCCTGGAAGCGTGTGGGGAGCCAGCACAGGCCGGGCAGGAAAGCAGCCTGCTGCTGCATTGTTGCCAAGCCCTCCCCTGCAGCACACCGCTGCGGCCACTCGATGGCATCAGCGCCGCATCGTTCGGCGGGGAAAGGCCTGCAGGAAGGCGGCTGGGTGGGGGTGGGTCACAGCACAGACACTGCACCAATGCAGACATGCCGGAGAATTCCTCATTGGCAGCAATCTGCCCCTGAACATTAATGCCAGGGCTCAAGGCACTGTCATTTACAGCTTCCCCCCGTCTCCCCCCGGCCACCAAGCGACTCCAACTACCAGTGTCATCAATGCTGGCGCTTTTCTCCCGAGTGTCATGTTATTTGATGGTTTTTCTTAAAGCCCCCAGCTCCTGCACTATGTGAGACACTCAACTGTTACTAGCCCTTGTGGGTGCAGGGAAACGCTTAAAACAACCTGCCCCCCGAGTGCGTCCGGAAGGTGCGACCCATTGAAAACAAAGAAAAGGACGCCAAAAATGTATCAGTCTTTATACCACATTTTTTTTAAGCCAACCTCAGGATTTGGGGCAGGCGCGTGAGGCCTGATTTTTGACCACGTGGGGCTGGTAGGACGGAGAGCGGTGCCCTGCAGCAGCACGTCTAGCCTGTCACCAGCGCCACAAAACTATTTAGGCTCCTGAACATTCGTAGCCTCACCCTCTAGGCCACCTGCAGGGGCAGCACTTTGGGGACTAATCGCGCCCAGTGTGGCGGCAGCACATACACAACCCCTCTGATGAACTGTGAGGCTCACCTTGGAACGGCGGAGGCAGAGGGCCACGAAGACACAGTGGCAAAGACAGCTTGGGTCATACCTCCCGGGCTGCCACGTGCTCTGGGTTTGCTGCATAATGAAAACCAAGGGGGTGAAAGGGGCCTGAGAATGCGTGTCCTGAAGCAACTCCCCCCTCAGTTAGTCCTGGGTACAGCATCGGTCACAACCCTTCCGCTACCCTGCCAATGCGCCTCAACCCTGCGCGGGGGCGGGGGGGGGGGGGGGCAGAGCAGGCCAGCCCGTGCATCCTGCCCAAGGCATCTCGGCAGAGACTGCCCGCCGCACAGGTAGCAGAGTCTGGAGGCAGGCGATGGCCTGCCACTCTTCTCTGGGAGTGTAACCGTGGCTCTGGAGTCAGATGACAGTGGGGAAAGCCAAGAGACTTTGGATAGCCAGGCCCCTCAGGGATGGACTCTTGGCCAAGTCAATGGAGGTTTCTTTTGGGGGCAGGCTGGCTTTGCCAAGGGGCCCTACATAGGGCAGTACTGCTATGCCCCTCTCCCTCCCTTTCCCCGGCCCCAGCAGAGTGCTTCACAGCCATTCATAGCTTCATCCTGACCAGAGGCTGGTCTTGGCCAGTGGGGGCAGGGGACAGTGCGGGGGGCTTGGCTGGGCCCTGCCAGGCAAATGGGTCCTGAGGGAGTTCGGCCTGGGCAGGTCCCGCTCTTCTCTGGCCTGGCTGATCGTGCCATTCCCAAGCGGCCAGAGCAAATCCCTGCCCCGGGAACGGCCCGGCCTCGCTGCCAGCTCAGCCTGGCGGACACGGTCACTTCCCCGCAGGCTGGTGAGTGCGGGCGGAGGGGAGGGGAGGGGGGGAGAGAGGGGGAATTGGTAATGGATTCCTCCTCTCCTCTTTTGTACCATTAGGAAGCGTCTCCATTCACCAGGCTCGGACACCTGGTTGCAGTGCTGGGGATCCGCTGTGGGGATCCCGTCAAGGAGATCGGCTCAAAGGCAGCAGAGGCTGTTCATTACCTCATCTCTATTGCGTGGCGCCAAAAGAGTAAGAGAAGCACTGATGAGCATCTGAATCCCCCTCCTGGAAGCTAAATGCTAGAGACTTTCCTCAGGCAAAGCTCCTGTTCAGGGTAGTGCCTGAGGAAGAAGTAGAGCATCTGGCTCGGTATTTGTTCCTTTGAACAGAGTGCTGTTTTTTTTGTGGCTCTAGAAACAAGCGTCTGATAGTCATCCCGTAATTCTAGCCCTGACTTTCAAAGAAAGGAAAGGGGAGGGGGGGAATACAGAGAAAGGCAACACACGTTACCACAAACTGAGACTGGTAGAGCTAATTCCTTCAGTGGGAATGGGAAGGGTCAGTGGGACACGATGATAGGGGATTAAACGCCATCAGACCAATTAGATCAGTTCGAGATGCCTGTACCCCGAACGCCCCAGAACTTTGATGGCTGTTGGAAATCTGGATCCAAATCTGGGGCTCAATTCATGACTGTGTTAATCCACTTCTATGCCACTGAAGTGTTTTGGCTAGATTCCAGTCACCACTTGATAGAGCCACTTTACTCTGGGAGTCAAGGCCCTGATCCAGCACAACATTTACGCACATCTGTAACTTTCATCAGGCGAGTAGTCCCACGGAAGTCCCTGGGATTATTCATCTGCTTCGAATAATGTATGTGCTTAAATGCTTTCCTGGATCAGGGCCAAACCAAGGGCTTTGTCCAGTAAAGAGGGATGAGAGCAGAAGCCAGGAAGCAGAATGGAAAGTTAAGAGTGTTATTAACATGTATTTCAGTTGCACAGTTGGACAGAAAGAATGTGGAATGGACTGAACAGAGGAACAAGGAATTTCTGGCTGCTTGGAGCCCCACTGTGGTTTGCAACAGCCCCTCCAAGATCGCAGAGGTAATCACGTCCTGGCACCAATGACCATTCTACATTGGTGTCAGTACAATACGGTATCGCACAGCTCCAAACTACTTCCTGTCCCTGGATCGCCCATCTCTATTGTGTATGGCTTACCCAAGAATTACAGCTCCTGCCCTTCCTCATGGCTAGAAATGACATGCTCAGAAAGAAACAAGATGGGTGAGGTCCAATTTTTTTATTGGATCAACTTCTGTGGGTGAAAGAGACAAACTTTGGAGCCATACAGAGCTCTTCTTCAGACAGACACAGAAGAGCTCTGTGTAGCTCAAAAGCTGGTCTCTCTCACTACCAGAAGTTGGTTCAATAAAAGATAGAACCTCACCCACCTTGTGTCTCTAATATCCTGGGACCGACACGGCTACAACAGTGAAGACAACAAATGCTCATAAAGAGTGATCTACTCTCTAGCAAGTGGTTCTCAACCTTTCCAGACTAGTGTACATCTTTCAGGAGACACTGATTTCAGTCCCAGGTGGCGGGGTTCGGGTTTCAGCTTGAGCCCCGGGCGGTGGTAATGTGGCCGGGTGCCCGGTTTTTGACCAGAAAATCTGGTTGAAAAGGGGATCTGATAGTGTCCGGTCAGATCTACTGACGGACACCCAAAGTCCAGTTACTGCGGGTGAGGGAGGTGGGGAGGTGCCAGGTCATCACCCGCACCAGCCCCTACTCAACCGGGGCTGCCACCTACCCACATCATGCGGCTGCAGCTCCCAGCAGGCAAATTGCTCCTGACCTGGGCGGGGAAGAGGGGAAGAGCAGTGAGCAACAGTGGAAGGGGAGAAGAGGACCAAATGGGGGGCAGGGCCTCGGGGGGAAGAGGCAGGGCAGAAGCGGTCCAGCACTCCTGCATGAGCGTCCGGTTTTTAAATATTACAAAGTTGGCAAACCTAGGCATTGGGCTTGGCTTGGGCTTCAGCTTCTGCATGTATCTTAGATTTGCGGGGGCCCTGCTTGCCACCCCAATGGCGACCCTAAACTTGTGACCCCCCTAAACCCATCCCATGACCCCCCTGGGGGTTGCCACCCCCAGATTGAGAAACACTGATATAGTAGATAGAGCAGTATAAACAAGTCATTGTCTGTATGAAATGTTAGTTTGGACTAACTTTGCTAGTGCTTTTTATGTAGCCTGTTGTAAAACTAAGCAAATATCTAGATGAGTTGATGTACCCCCTGTACCCCCAGGGACGGCAAGTTATATGGGCCCATGGTGCCCGGGCCGGGTCTCTCTCCCAGCCCCGCCTGCCGCCCCCACGCACCTCCCCCGGCCCCGGCTGCCACCCCCGCGCGCCTCCCCCAAGAGCCCCCTGCAGCTCCGCACTGTGCTCCCTCGCCAGCCGCTGCCGCAGCCGGCTACAAGGAAGCGGCGCCGGGGGCAGGCTGAGGCGGCTGCTGCGCCTGGGGAGGGAGGAGGGGAGGAGCGCATGGCAGCCCTCCCCCCCCCCCCCCGCACCCCAGCAGGAGACTCCGAGTCGACTCGGGGGAGGGGGGAGGCTTATCCTGGCTGGACCTCCTGAGCAGCAGCCTGGGGGGGCTTGGATGAGTGTCGTGTTGGGGGTCGGAGAGGAGGCCCCCCCTTCCTCTCCCCCAGAGCTCGCTGCCGCCAGCAGGGAGAGGGCTGGGGGGAGTCCTCCTCTCTGGCCCCCTGCCCCAGCCCAGGGTCAGCCTGCCTGCTGCACCCCAAACTGCTCATCCTTGGACCAGCCGCACGCCCCCTCCCACACCCAAACCCTCTATCCCAGCTCAGAGCCTGCACTCAGCACCCAAACTCCATCTCAGAGCCTGCACCCCTCCTGCACCCAAACTCCCTCCCAGAGTCTGCACCCCAAACCCCCTCCTGCACCCAAACTCCCTCCCAGAGTCTGCACCCCAAACCCCCTCCCACACTCAGACTCCCTCCCAGAGCCCGCAGCCCCTCCTGCGCCCCAGCCCCCTGCCTCAACTGAGAGCCTGCACCCAGCACCCAAACTCCATCTCAGAGCCTGCACCCCTCCCGCACTCAAACTTCCTCCCAGAGCCTGCACCCCAAACGCCCTCCCGCACCCAGACTCCCTCCCAGAGCCTTAGGCAGGTGTAGGGGGAGGCGGGACTTGGACCCATTCTGGGCAATGCCAAAAATTATACAAACCTGCCGCCCCTGTGTGTACCCCCAGGGGTATGTGTATCCCTGATTGAGAACCACTGCTCTAGCGGATGGGTTCCCAATCTGGGGGGACAGCCACCCTGCCCTTTCCTTATTGCCAAATGGGACAGGGTCTCGGCCAGTTTAGAAGGGGACTCTGGGAGGGTCCTAGTATAGGAAAGGGAGTGTCCATATGGGGAAGGTTGAACACCTACTGCTCTCGTACTTTGGGTTGTTAGAAGCTGTCACAACGAGGTCTATACTATATAGGCTTGATCCAAAACCTATTGAAGCCAATGGAAGTCTTTCCATTGATTTCAATGGTCTTTGGGTCAGGCTGCAAGCCAGGAAGTAACTAGTCCTCTTGCCTCACTGTGAGTAATATGGTTTCGCAGCAGAAGCCTCATCAGCCACTGGGGCCCTGTAATAGAAAGGAGTAAAACAGAGCCCCTGAGAAGCTGGAGAGGACCTGCAACCCCCAGCCAGGGCTTTCTCTGGGCTCCAGTAGTTATCAGCCCCCCGTGGAATCAGGACGAGGCCTTTTGTAAATTACACTTTTCCCTGTATGCTTCAGCTCTTTGGAGTCTATTTCAACCCAAGAGAGAGGACAGATTTCATTCTGACTGTTATGGATGGCCTGATGAATCACTGCAACAATAACTGCCAGCCAACTGCAGAGGGATTGCTGTCTGCCATGGTGAACAGCGGTGGGACTAAGGTGGAGAAGGTATGGGGCGCTGCTGCTGAGATGGACGGAAACTAGAATTCCCAGTGCTGGGAACAGTCATACGTTCAGAGAGTTTAAGGCCAGAAGGAACCATCAGATCTTCTAGTCTGATTCCTGTATATTGGAAAACATAATCCCAACTATACATACAAACGGAGGGGGTCTAAATCAGCTGTTACCACTCAAGGGTGGAGTCATCATGGACAATTCTCTGAAAACATCCCCTCAGTGTGCAATGGCAGTCAAAAAGGCTACCAGAATGTTAGGAAGCATTAGGAAAGGGATAGATAATAAGACAGAAAATATCATATTGCTTTTGTATAAATCCATGGGATGCCCACACCTATAAATTCATGAATGGTGTGGAGAAAGTAAATAGGGAAGTTTTATTTATCCTTTCACACACACACAGAGACACAGATACACACACACACATACAAACCTGGGTTAATACAAACCTAAGGAAATATTTCTTCACACAACACAACTCGTAACTCATTGCCAGGGGATGTCGTGAAGGCCAAAAGTATAACCAGGTTCAAAAAAGAATTAGAGAAGTTCCTGGAGGACAGGTCCATCAATGGCTATTAGCCAAGGTGGTCAGGGGTGCAACACCTTGCACAGGGTGTCCCTACGCCTTCTGATTGAAACTGGGACTGGGTGACAGGGGATGGATCACTCGATAAATTGCCCTGTTCTGTTCATTTCTTCTGAAGCATCTGGCACCAGCAGAAGACAGGATACTGGGCTAGATGGACAATTGGTCTGACCCAGTATGGCCATTCTTATGTTACCCCTGTATTGTGCCTAGATAGGACTCATCTCCTTTGAGCCATTGATATGTGGTCTTTGCGACAATGCACCTTGTAAGGCTCTGAAATGAGCCCTGCCAATAATATAGGAAATTGTGACTTTTAGGCAAAACGTAGAGGCTAACTCTGATTCTCCAGGGATGCTGAGGTTCCCTCTTGCCCCAGCTGCAGGATGGGATGAGAGTCTTGTCCCATCTCATCAGGTTCCCTCTCTCTCAGGCAGCAGACCTTGTGGCTGGGGTTTGCAGCCGGTTGGATTCAGTCCAGCAGCCCAGCTCCAGGACCCTGATGAAGAAGTTAGTGGCCCTGCTGGCTGGCGAGGCGGAGCATCTGGACACAGTGATCTCATGCCTTCTGGACTACTCCTTCCCTACAGACAGGTACGAAATGCCTCCACTCTTCAGGCTTCGCGTGATCCTTTGAGGCCCTATATGAGAATCTCACCACTGAGCACATTGTTTGGTCTTACTAAGGCAAAGTATAAAGCACTGACTGTTGAGGACTGAATCTCCCCCCTCTACATGGGGCAAATTACCTGCCCTCTCCTCCTGATGGCTCTTCTCTTTTCAGCCACAAACCACAGCGAGCGAAATCCACCTGTCAGAGATTCCTCTCCCCCATTCCCTGAATGTGTCTCCCCATGTGCAAGGCAGGAGCTCTCATTCCCAGTCCCCCTCTCCCGGCCCCTGGGACTTGTTAGAGATCTGCCTGTGGGAGGGGTTCTCAAAAGCACAGTTCCCCGCACCTACAGTCAGTGCTCATGGGTCCTGGAGCAGGGGGTGGATTTAAGTCTGTGTTCTTGAGTTCACTATCCTTTTGCTACTCCGGCTGCCAAGCGCAGAGCTCATTCCGCCGTTCTCCTTCATCTGAATGTACAGATAGTGAGCCTAGGTGGAACGTTTGCTGTCTGAAGCACATTTATGTTTGGGCAAGAAAAGTTGAGCAACAGTGATTACGCAAAGCGTGGTTTTATGATGGATGATCCCAAGCGGTGAGTTCCAAAAACAATCCATATCAGCAGGGCCGGCTCCAGGCACCAGCAAAACAAGCAGGTGTTTGGGGCGGCACGTTTGTAGGGGCGGCATTCTGGAACCGGCCATCATAGGTGCTGATGCCGGGGCATGGGGAAAAAGTGCCCCCGCCACCCCAGCTCGCCGCCCCAGCTCGCCTCCGCTCCGCCTCCACCTGCTTCCCTGAGCGCGCCGCCACCGCTCTGCTTCTCCCCCCTCCCTCCCAGGCTTGCTGCGCGAGAAACAGCTGTTTCACGCAGCAAGCCTGGGAGGGAGGAGAAGCCGAGCAGCAGGGCGCTCGGGGGAGGCGGCAATGGTGGAGCGGAGGTGAGCTGGAGCCGGGAGCGGTTCCTCTAGCCCCCGTTACTTCCTGCACGCCCTGACCCTAGCTCACCTCCGCTCCGCCTGCTCTCCTGAACGCGCCGCTGTTCCGCTTCTCCCCCCTCCTTTGCCTGAGAGGGAGGGGGGAGAAGCAGAGCGGCAGCGCACCCGGGGGAGCAGGCGGAGCGGAGGTGAGCTAGGGTGGGAGGTCGCGGGGGCCCCCAGGAAGCAATGGGGGGGGAAATGTGGCACGCCCGGGGGAGGAGGTGGGGCTGGGGATTTGGGGAAGGGGTTTGGAAGAGGTGGAGTTGGGACGGGGCCGGAGGGAGGGGGGCACGAAAAAAAAAGTGGGGGCGGCCAAAATTTTTTTTGCTTGGGGCGGCAAAAATCCTAGAGCCAGCCCTGCATATCAGAGGACTCCACTGAAACTCTCCCTCACACAGTTGTTGGCTGAGCGCTGCGGAGATCTGAGCCACGCTGCTGCATGCCCGCTCCCTTTTTTTTTAAAGGGAATTTAATGCTGGTGAAAGGTGCCCCATTGACACCTTTGGACAATGAAGACCTCAGCTGCAGCCCAGGAAGTGACGATGAAGCTTCCTCCACACTGCCCCTAACAACACTCTGAGCTCATAGCTGGAGGGGCTGCCGACTAGGCAAGAAAGGCTCATTCAGCCTCCATGTCCCGTTCAATCCCTGAACCTACCAACAAGGGCCAAGTATGGTGGTTGACTCTGTAATGTGGACAGCGTGCACTGGGCACTGGTCCGAGACCCTTAGTTCATTTCATATAGGACATCTGCTGCCAGAGAAGCTGTATTAGCCATTAGCCATCAGCCTCTCGGTATTAGCCATCAGCCAGTAACAGGTCGTTACCAACTCAGGCCAGATTCACACTGGCAGCCTTGAGCTGAAATGCTCCATATCCTGTGTCAGTGATTCTCAATCTGACGTCCATGGAGTCCTTGTTCATGCTCCACATTGAATTGCACAAGCTCTGGGGACTGGACTGCTGGGCAGAGCGTTGGCTCCACAGGAGGATTTCTCTTACAAAGAGGTTACATTGGTGAAGAGGTTTATTAGCTTTTCTCCTAAGCCATCCAGTCCCTCACGTTGCCGTATTTCTGAATTTCTAGCAATTCGGCCGAGCTGTGGCAGTTCCTATCTGCTGACCCGGCCCTCGGAGGACAGGTGATGGAGAACCTGGTTGTGAAGCTGCAGAGTCACCACAGCTCTGAGCACCAAGCCTCTCACACGTCTGCTGCCGTAAGTCACTGTTTGAACATCCATAGCCCCATACAGTTAAATCTATCCTATGTCTCTGTCACAAGGCACACTCACCGCCAACGCGCCTCCTCATGCCAGGACATGATGTTGCAGGGCTTATTCCACACTGGTGTCCCCTTGTCCAGCCTCCTGGTTCTGTAACACTCCGCAGGTTCCATGGTCTGGCCCTCTGGCCACGTCACCTCTTCCAGGGTTAACAGAAAAGTCCAATATGGGAAAACCCAACATGTAGTGGCTTCTGTGCCAAGCCCTCAGCCCCCATCTGAGCCTCATCATTCTTCGTCTCTTAGTCCTGAGGTCGGTCCTTTGCCTCTTGCTGGGGAACCCAGACCTGACCTCTGCTCTGGGTTCCAGCCCACGGACCCCATGATAGGCTGCTAAGGACTGTTCCTTCAATCCCTCACCACTTCCCTGAGCTGTTCCTCCCTTTTTCCTGCTTGTTAGCAACTCCCATGGATCTGCAGCTTCTGCTTTTCCTGCCCTGGATTTGTGGCTCCTTGTGACTTCTTCCCACCCAACTTCTGAGGAGCTTCCTCAAAGCTGTTCCCAGCCTCCCTGGCAGCAGCTGGGCTGTGTTTCAAACAGTCCTTCTGGTTTCCCTCCATAAGACAGGATTCCCCACCCCCTAGCCTTCCTCCTGGAGGTGGCATTTACTTCAGGCAGTCCCTCCACCTCTCCTGCAGGCAGGACTCCCCCAGTCTCCTCCTTTATGCTGGGTTGTAAGTTAGCCAACTGTGCAGCCTTAGCCAGACTCTCCTGGTGGCCGTTTTTCCCCAGTCAGTCCTCAGGCTCAGAGGGTTCAGGCATAGGTGCTGGAACTGGGGGAACGGGGGTGCTGTAGCACCCCCTGGCTTGAAGCAGTTTCCATCATATACAGGGTTTACAGTTTGGTTCAATGGCTCTCAGCACCCCCACTACACAACGTGTTCCAGCACCCCTGGGTTCAGCCTTCTCCTGCTGGTGTTTTCTCTGCTAGGAAATCCTGAGAACTGACGCAGGAGGGAGTAGGATTTCCAAGTAAGCTTGTGTCTGTCTTGTTCCCTCTTCAGGCCACATGCGCCCTCTATGAGATGATCTCGGTGAGCAAGTCCAGAGATGCCACAAATCGCCTCTATCCTCAGCTGCTAATGGCTCTTCTTGTCGAAATCCATTTCAGCCTGGGACAGAGCATACCAGGGGATAAAGTCTCTGGAATGGAAAGCAGCCGGCAGAGCCTCCACACCAGGTACTGCGCCTACTGGAAAGTCAACGGTCTAATTACAAGGACAGTCATAGAGAAGTCATAGTTCTCTTCTCCAGCTCTCATGTGACCCCTGCAGGTTTTCCATAACTCTCTAATTCTGAGGGAGTTAGCAGGCAGGGCTTAGGTTGCAAGGGTGTCTCTCAGTGGTAAATGACATACCGACCAATGCACTGCAGAGGAAGTAGAAAGACTATCCCAGCAGCTATGGGGAGAAATTAGTGGGAGCCAATTTGCCAGTGTGTCAAAGGAATGTGGGTCCGACACTAAAGGGCTGAAGTTCTCCTGTTCTGTGACACTGACATGCCCTAGTGCTGATGTGCAATTGTCTGTAGGATTTGCTCAGAACTCTTTCTCTTTCTTCATATTATTAAATTGTATTACTATAGTGCCTAGGAACCCCAGTGACGAACCTGTGCCTTCCTAAGCTCTATTTAAACCATTGGTGTGTCTTTCCACACACAAGTGAATCCGTCACTCCCTGACAGACCTACCATGAGGGGGCTCCTGGCACTCAGTCACGCTGGTGTGTTGTTTGAATCTAGCTCTGCAGTGGAGGCTATAAAGATGCTGCTTCTCTGTGTTGGCTGCCGTTCCAAGCTGACTGTTATGGAGAAGGAGCAAGGCTGGATCCTCCTACAAAGCCCCCAAGATCACCTCCGTGGGGTGAGCCTGCTGGCCAGGTAATACACAAGCGTTTTCCATGCAGTCAGTCCTGTTAGTGGGGGCAATTCCAGAATGAAACAGTCCTCACTTCTGGGCTGCCATGTGGCCCCAAGCTGACCCCTCACCCCCTTGTTGCAGAATGTGCTTCTTCCCTTACTAACAAAGGTATTTCTGCTTTGTGTCACAGAGCCGTGGTGCACTATGCTTGCCCTGAGACCACAAGGATGCTGCTGGACCTAGTGATCCCGCTCCTTGACAGAGGTGATAAGAAACACAGGCTGACCATGATGGCCTTCTTTGTAGAAGTAAGTTTCATTAGCTGATGAGAGCAATTGTGACCTAGATTAGTGAGCAACTCCTTAAATCAAGCCTTTGAGACTCATTATTGCGCTACATAAACGATGAGCTTTATTGGTCATGTCCACATTGCCAGGTGTCCATGCAGCACTGACTAGGCTCCCCCAGTCCTGTCCCAGCACGCTCAGTGTAAAATCTGAGATGGATCCTTTAGGGGATCATTGGTTGCTCCAAAGTTGTAATCAGGAGCCTGATGGGAATATCCAAGAAACTAGGGTTCTGTAGAACAGCATCAGCCTGGACTCTCCCGAAGGGCAGCTGGGTCTCCTGTCGGCATCAGCCTTTCTGCAGGTCCATGAAAGGTTCCTCCCTGCGAAGTCACTAAGGAAAAGCAACAAGGGCATTGAGAGTGGGTATGGAGGAGAGAGGATCATGGTAAAAGCTCCCCCAGATGCAGGATCATTAGCTCTGAATGTGGTGAGCAATCTTTAACCTTCTCTATTGGATGAGTTAGTTAGAGGCACATCACCAGGAATGAGGTGGCTCTATAGTCCATCGCTAGGTTGTCCTCCCCATTTCCACGGGTTCTGTCTGGCTAGTTCCTATTGACAGTTTTCGGGGATTGTCTCCTCATCTAACTCATTAAGGGATGGGGTTTAATTCTCTCCTCACCAGGAGTCCAATCCTGGGCCCATTGAGATCAATGGCAAAACTTTCACTGACTTCAGTGGGGTCAGGATTTCAACTCAGGGGTTTGATTTCTCAGTCCCAGCTTTCGCGTTATCTCAGAGCGGCTTGTTCTGCTTCACAGGGTCACCACGAGGGGTTCGGCTGCTCTTGGCAAACCCCCAGATGCACAAGAGTCCGCCATACAAATGGTCACTGAACATTTTGTTGCCCTACATGTTTTCCTGGAGGGTAGAGCAGCTCTGCTAAGGCCTATGGCTGAGTCTAGTGCTAACGGCCAGTCAAAGCCCCAGGAAGTCAGTGGGAGGACTGGGTGTCACACACAAAGTGGGGCTGATGTATAGCAATGGACGGTACAACATGGAGGTTATGATGCCTCTCCACAGAACCGACACACAAAGTTTTCCGGTAAGCACCCTGCTGCTGATTCGCTCTGTGTTGTTTTCAGCTTCTGCGTTACAAAGAGGCCAAGAAGCTCCCACATCCAGACACTTTGGACCGTCTCGAGGAGTGGACAAAACACCCCAGCCCAGTTTTCCGTTCACTTGGTGTAAGAGGACTCGGCATCCTGGCAACCCAACCAGGGAAGGTGAGAGTCCAGGCTTGGTTAACTGGAAAATGACGAGGTGGCTGTGACCCAGTGGACTGAGTTCTGGGCAGGCAGTGAGGCACAGTGTTCTGAGCCCACCTCTGCTGCTGACTTGCTGACCCTCTCGGTGCCTCCATTTCCCCAGCAGGAACGGGGATCACAACGGCCCCTCAATGCAGATCTTTCCTCAGAGAGTATTTTAGATGGGATTTTACTGCTTGGATTTCAGGTGGACATTATCATTCTCCTAGGGCTACCACACGTCCGGGTTTCCCCGGACTTGTCCGGCTTTTCGCTCTTTAAATAGCCGTCCAGGGGGGATTTCTAAAAATCTAAAAATGTCGGGATTTCCCCCCAGTCGGCTATTTATCGACCGAAAAGCGGGTGACAGGGCGGCCGAGCGCCGCTCGCATTGGGGCCTCGGCAGCCAAAGCCCCTTCCCAGCTCCTCCATCCCCTGCAGCCTTAGCACGCCGCCCGGCAGCGCTGTGGGGCGGGGCTGTTCGCCTGCGAGGGAACGCGGCGGCAGGGCTGGCAGCGGAGGCCAGAGCCTCTCCCCCGCTTTCCCCCTCCTCCACAGCCTCAGCACGCCGCTCGGCAGCACTCGGGCGGGGCAGGGCGCTCCTTGGGGCACGGAGCCAGACACCTGCTCTAAGCCGAGTGGCACGGTAAGGGGGCCGGGGAGTTGGAGAAGGGGGGCAGTCAGGGGACAGGGAGCGGGGGGGATTTGGATGGGTCGGGAGTTCGGGGGGGGCTGTCAGGGGGACAGGGGTGTGGAGAGGGGTTGGGACAGTCAGGGACAGGGAGCAGGGGGGGATAGATGGGTCGGAGGTTCTGGGGGGGCTGTCAAGGGGCGAGAAGTGGGAGGGAGTGGCTAGGGGGCGGGGCTACCCCCCCAATGGAGTGTCCTCTCTTTGAAAGTTCAGATATGGTAACCCTAATTCTCCCCCATGCAAATTACCCCAGCAGCATTCCTGTTCCTTCTTGGAGAGACCATTCCTGGTGCTGTCACAAAGGAAGACCTTGATTGGTCTAAAGACCTTAGCGAACACACAAGGCCCTGTCTCATAGCCCCCTCCAGTGGCAAGACCCAACATTGCAGCACTGCCTCAGTTTTCCCCTCCTCAGCTTGACTTCACAAATACCTCGTTCAATAACACCCTTATTCAGGCTCATTTATTAAGACAAACAAGCCTTTGAAGGCCAAAGATAAAACCCTCAGAATCAAACCTGACAATGTCCAACAGACTAAAAATCAGAAACAGGCTCTTCTGCCATTACCACATCTCCTCTTCTGAGCTCACTCAACAAAGGTTCCACCCTGTCCTTAGTAAACATAAGAAAACTTAACTTTGGCCCCCTTCCAGGGCACCCCTTCTGCAAGCTCTTTGCCCCCAGGCTCTGCGGAGTTCTTTGTTCTCTTGGGGGAGGACTGCTTCCCAAGGCTTCCTCCCTGGAGGCCCTTTTCCCCCATCAGATTCCCCCTGCCTTCCCTCCCAGGGTACTCTAGGAGCCACTCCCCCCTGCTCCTGCTTCCCCTTCCTTCCTGACAGCCCAAAATAGTTCTCTCCTCCTCTGCTGCATCTGATTAATGCATGGGGCTGGCTGGCCCCAAGGTCTCTGGCTCTGAGAGAGGCAGAACACTCTCTTAAAGAGTGTTTGTGACCCTGCCCCCAAATGATATTTCAATGCCTTGCACTATCAGGTCCTAGTTTTTCAAACTTTGCAGAGGGTTCAGCTCTCACTTAGGACTCCCCATGGGCCAGGTTTGATTTTTTCCCCAAGTTTCACCATTTGGGGGATTGTCTGCATGGGAAAAGAAGGTGGCTAGAAGTTTTCGTTTGTTTGTTTGTAAGTGGAAAAACTGTCCTACAGCTCAGAGATGCAATCTCCCCAGGAAAAAATCACAATTGACTGGGGAGACAGCATGGAACATTTCCATCCAAAAAGGGAATGTTGTTAGGAGCGTATCAAAAGGAGCAACTAGAATGGAAACTGTGTACCAGCCTTAACTATGGAGATTGCTGCCAGCATCTGCTATAATAATAATGAATAGCACAGAGAAAAGAGAGAAAAGCCCCGAAGCAAACCACAGCTTTGCCCACCCTACACCAGAACGACCTGGGACAGGGTTAGGATTCACTTATTGCCTCGTCAGGCATCCCCATCGATTCTAAAGCACCACGCCTCTGACTGTGGAGACGGAGCTTCTCTCTGACTTGGTGCCATGGGGTAGAATAAACACAGCCCTGGCACTGTGGCTTGTACTCACTGGAGGGCTGGGAGATCTGATGAGCCCCCCCATGTGTGTGTGTGTGTAGGTGGAACAAGTCAAGGCCCTGCTGCCTGCCATCCTTTGGGGCTCGGATGAGATGGATGATGGGAGTATTCTGGAGGCCATCTCAGCTGTTCAGAACCTTCTGCAGAGCCTGGATGGGAGTGAGCGCACCAGCGTGGCCAGAAAGCTAATCCCCTTACTCGATGCTGTAAGTCAGGGGCTCTTGACCTGCCCATCCCCAGCCAGGCAGTGTTGTGACTCTGGAGTCGTAGTGGTGGCATATCTGACCTGATCAGTTCCGAGCCATTACCTGGGCCTCAGGCGTTGGTGACACCTTGGTCTCTCGTGTTCTCTGTGTGTGGCATGCAACCGTTTGGTCTCCTGAGGACTGATATGCTTTAATCTAACTCAAGTTAACATGCTCAATGTAGTGGTCATGGGGTGAAATGTAATGTCCTGTGCTTTGGAGTCTAGATGAATGAATGGCCCTTAAATGCTATGAAACTATGAAAGTGTTGAACCCATTAAAGAAACCCTCCAAAGAGCCCTTCACTGTGGATGGAGTCAGCACTTACAGGAGGCCTCCAGGGAAATTTAGGAACCACTGTCCTAACCTGTGTTGTCTGCCCCTCCACCCAAACCTTTCTGCAAATGGGTGCCCTCTTGGTGGGCAGACCATGGAGTTATTAGCCAGACTGGCCCCTATCTGTGGTTTGCATTGTGCCGAGCTCACCCTGTAAGGAGAGTGTGAAGCTCCCTCGGTGAGATCCCCTCATGATTGTGTGTCCATCACAGGTGAGACCCCAGGTGCGCTCTGCTGCCATCATGCTCTTTACAAAGTTGCTTAAGACAGTGACGAGGAGGCAGAAGCCCCTGCTGCAGGAGGAAGTGACCCGCAGCCTGGTCCCACTGCTCCTTCACTTACAGGACGAGGACCCTGACGTGGGCAAGGTGAGTCCCGCTGCCATGTGCTCCCTGGTGCAGCAGGCCCTGACTGCTCCAGCTCTCCTGCTAGATCTGTCTCCAGAGCCGCCTCCCAAAAGTGAAAAATCTCAGCCCTACCCGTTTACCCAAGCAAGTTCCCTGGCCTTCAATGGACACACAAGTGGAGATGTTTTATGTCTCTCAGCAGCCACTTTCTAAGTCACTGAACTGCAGCCACCATGAAGATCAAACTCCAGGAGCCTCCACTAATAGGAACAAAGAGACACCCAGGGTCTGCAGGATACCATGTGACCCCCACATTCCTTTCCCTCATTGATCATTTCAGCTGGCTTTTCACTGCAGAGTGACCACAGATTCCAGCTCTTCTCCTGATGCAAACTCTCCTTGTCCTATCTTGTGTTGCAGAGGTGTCAGAAAGCCTTGGCTGGGTGTTTTCAGCTCCTGGGATGGTCTTGTCCTAAGCAGATTAACAGCAAGAAGGCTTGGCACACCCATCCCCAGGTGGTGGACAAGATCTGCCAGCACTCTGTAAGTGAACAATCGGCTTCTCGTGAGTGCTGCTTCTAGATGTGGGACCGGAAACGTGTTCCCTCACTCACTGCTCTGATTGCATGTCTAGTACTAGCATACTGCACTCTGGCTTCCTCTTAGAAGCACCCAGCTCCCCCACTCCTCCCAGTGCCTGTCAGATCTGAACAGGCAGACCTGGCCAGGAGTTCAGTACGGAGGTGAAAGCTCAGAACATAAAGAATCAGTTGATGGCAAAAATGCCTTCTGAATCCTGCAGGAAACTGGATGTCCCCATTTTTCACCTTACCCCAGCCCACTGGCCACTTCTGCACTGTATTTCCTATGCTCTGCACCCTCTCTAATGTCCTCCCCAGATGAAGCCCATACAACCGGGCTTCAGTGTTCTCTAGTGCCAGGCTCCAGCCCTGCAGTGCCAGCAGCTCAGACACCAGCAATGTGTCTGGTGACACTTTGAAATGGTCATTTAATGACTGCCTGGCATGTAGATGGTTGCCCCCAGGATACATGGAGATGGGAGCTGCATTCTTCCCACCCCTCCAAGCCAAGCAGATGAAATCTCTCTTCTTCTCACCCTGCGGCCCCAGCAACAAGAAGCTTCTTTGGTTTCTATTCCTAGGTGCTGAAGCTCAAGAACGTATCTGACATCTTGCTCCAATGTCTGGATAACCTCCAAAGCCCCCAGGCTCCAATACGACGGGCAGCAGCCATCTTTATCGGTAACCACTACTTTTCTTAAGCAACTTCTATCTGAGAGGTTGTCCCGTGTTCTGCTTGGAGGGCACTAGCAGCAAGAATTAACCCCCTGGGATCCTAGTGTCTAGATATCCTGCCCTTGAGGCAGTTGGGCTGGGGATTATATCAAAAGGCCTGGAGCAAATTACAACCCACCCTCCTGCTCCACCCACTGGAATCCCTGTGGGACTGCAGTCATTGGCAATCAGGCTCTCTGTTTCTTCCAAGACATGAACCTCTTTGTCTTGGAGCTTGTGGACTTGTCTGATTATCCCAGGCACCACTTGAAAGCTGTTTTGCTTGTTGGAAAGACTGCCATTTTTTAAAAGGTAGCCCCAGGGGAGGTGAAAACTCCTGCAAGATTCATTTCCATTGTACGTTCCAGGTTGCACTGTTCAAAGCTCAGAGCCCGCCATGGTCAGGCAAGAGAAGGAGCTGATACTTCAGTGTAAGTAGTTGCCACATGGCTGTGTTTGCATGTGGAAGGAGAGCTCATGCTCCTTGTGGAATATCAGGGTTGGAAGGGACCTCAGGAGATCATCTAATCCAACCCCCTGCTCAAAGCAGGACCAATCTCCAGATAGTGTTTGTTTGTTTTTTAAACCCCAGTTCCCTAAATGGCCTCCTTAAGGATTGAATTCACAACCTTGGGTTTATCAGGCCAATGCTCGAGCCACTGAGCTATCCCTCCCACTTGTGAACCAGTCTAGGAAAAAGTGCAACTCCCCTGCCATGCTGCTGCATTGAGTTCAATTTAGACGTGGCCAGAGGTAGCTGTTGAGAGAGCCTGGACATCAGTCCCAGCTTTGTTTTCTCTGATGTCAGGCGTCACTTCCATCTCCAGGTGCCAGAAGGTTTTAGAAGGAGAAAGTAAATGCCAGGCAGGGTGAGAGGCCCTGGCATGTGTCAGGGAGATGGTGCTAAGGAGGTGGATGCCCCAGAATGCAGTGGAAGATGGTGCTGCCAAGGGCAGATGTCACTGAGGACTTAAGGGGTTATCAGATGGCGATGACACTGATAGCCCTGGTGGGTCCAGAGCATCTGGGAGGAGTTAGTTGCTGTGGAAGATCAGGGGCAGCTCCAGGCACCAGCGCAGCCAGTGCGTACCTGGGACGACAAGCCACGGGGGGCAGCGTGCCGGTCGTCGTGAGGGTGGCAGTCAGGCAGCCTTCAGCGGCATGCCTGCCGGAGGACCACCGGTCCCGCAGCTTCGGTGGCAATTCGGCGGCAGGTACGCTGAAGGCGCGGGACCGGCAGATCACCGACAGAAACGCCGCTGAATCCACGTGACCAGCGGACCGCCCGCAGGCATGCCAGCAAAGGCCGCCTGACTGCCGTGCTTGGGGTGGCAAAAAACATAGAGCCGCCCCTGTGGAAGATACAGAGGCCCATGGTGCAGGGGCTAGGGCATGCTAATACGATATGTGTTTTGACCTGAGCTTCCTCTCTCTGTCTCAGCTCTCAGTGGCCTGCAGCAAGATCCGGATTCTTCTGTCCGTGTCAGTGTCTCACGGGCCATTCAGCAAGTTCGGGATGGTGGCAGAAACCAGTCACGTCAGACCCTAGGAGCTAGATTCAGGAACCTGCTCTGCTGCTTGACTGGCCAGGAGGAGAGGGAAAATGCTCCTGACAGAGATCTCTTGAGTGGCCCGGACCCTTCCCAAAGCCACCGATGGGACTCAGGAGGGCCCTGAGTTCCCACAGAGAAGTTGGTGACTGGAGGAGGTCAGCTGAGCCACCACTCCAGCCCCGAAGCCAGTGCCTGCATGATCCTGTGGTAATTACCTGCATTGTTCCCCATGAGATGTAGGCAGCTGGGGATGAGTTTAAGTGACCCCAGTACTCAGCAGAATGACGGCTACTGGCTCCAGTGAAACAAAAAGGTGACAAGACTGTTAGTGTAAAACCAAGGGCATTTGCTCTCACGTCTCTGTCTTCCTTCCATAATGGGACGAGTTGCAAGATAGCTGGTTCATTACATCAGCCACGGCATTAATGACCTTTTCCCTTTCTTCTGATTAGCCTCCGATCTCTGATACAGTCTTTGTGACCTTGTAGGAAGAGATGGAATCTGGATGATGGGGATGGATCACTTGATAAATTGCCCTGTTCTGTTCATTCCTGCTGAAGCATCTGGCACTGGCCACTGTCAGAAGATGGAATGCTGGGCTAGATGGACCACTGGTCTGATCCAATATGGCTGTTCGTATGATCCAGGCCTCTACTTCCCCTTGGACAGTTAAAGAAAACCCTTTATCTCTCCATCCATTGACATTATATAACCTCACTCTTCTTTAGACACTTGGGCCAGCACTTTCAAACATGGATGTCAAAAGTTAGGTACCTAAATCCATACTTCTTCTTCAATGCTTAGCCGAACGGTCGGCCGTAGCAATTGTTCATCATTGATCCGTTCCTGTGCTTGACGGGCCGAGAGCCCAACGTCAGAATAGACTGGAGGCACCCATGTAATAGGGGGCCTCCCTTTGGGCTGCCTGCACCCCTTGATTGGTGAAATTGTCTCTCGGATGTTACGAGCCACTCAAAGAACGGCGTTCGCCGGAACCTCTTGTGGCATACTCGCGACATGTCTGAAAAGCATAAGATGCCATCTGCGGACAATGGCCCCAGTAGTCACGCTCACCTCAGTTGTCTTCTTTGCTGAGGTAAGTTTTGTTGACTTGTTGAACTGAGATTGCAAAGCGTTGCTCAGTCCCATATTCTCACAACTGGCAGTGCCCCATATATATGTCTGGGGCACCGTGCAACCTCATTTCTCTCACATCTCTGTTTTCCTTCCATAACAGGATGAGTTGCAAGACAGCTGGTTCATTACATCAGCCACGGCATTATTGACCGTTTCCCTTTCTTCTGATTAGCCTCCGATCTCTGATACATTCTTTGTGACCTTGTAGGAAGAGATGGAATCTGTGCATTAGCCCGCTCATGCTATGGAGCCACGAGAAGATTTGACAGCAGAAGTACACGCAGTGTGGACTAATCTACGAGGGACTAATAGGTTCATGCCATATAGCAGGCCTGCACAACATACGGCCCGCGGTGGCGTGCCTGCCCGCCGACAGGAGCCAGCAATGCGGGCGGCTGAGTCCAGCCCAATCAGAGCTGCGGTGGCGGGGCTTTCAGGCGCCCCCCCCCCCCCCGACCCAATGCCAGCGCCCGCGCGCGCCACCTTCCCTCCCCACTGCCCCACGCGGGACACGGGCACGGAGCCCTTGCCCCCCCTCCCCAGCAGGACACCGCCCCCGTCCTGAGCACTTTTTGGCCCACCCCCCCCGGGACTCCTGCCCCATTCAACCCCCCGCGTTCCTTGATGCCCCCCCGGGAGGTACAAAGTTGGGAGGTATTGCCAATTCGGAGAAGGATCGGGATATCCCCCAGGGAGATTTGGATGACCTTGTAAACTGGAGTAATAGTAATAAGATGAAATTTAATAGTGAGAAGTGTAAGGTTATGCATTTAGGGATAACTAACAAGAATTTTAGTTATAATCTGGGGACGCATCAGTTGGATGTAACGCATTAGAGGAGAAGGACCTCGGAGTCCTGGTTGATCGCAGGATGACTATGAGTCGGCAATGTGACGTGGCCGTGAAAAAAGCTAATGCGGTCTTGGGATGCATTAGGCGAGGTATTTCTAGTAGGGATAAAGAGGTGCTGGTTCCGTTATACAAGGCACTGGTGAGACCTCATTTGGAGTATTGTGTGCAGTTCTGGTCTCCCATGTTTAAAAAGTATGAAATCAAACTGGAACGGGTACAGAGAAGGGCCACTAGGATGATCCGAGGAATGGAAAATCTGCCGTATGAAAGGAGACTTGAGGAGCTAGGTCTGTTTACCTTAACCAAAAGAAGGCTGAGGGGGGCTATGATTGCTCTCTTTAAATACCAGGGAGGGAGAGGAATTATTTCAGCTCAGTACTAATGTGGACACTAGAACGAATGGATATAAACTGGCCGTCGGGAAGTTTAGGCTGGAAATTAGACGACAGTTTCTAACCATCAGAGGGGTGAAGTTTTGGAACAGCCTTTCAAGGGAAATAGTGGGGGCGAAAGACCTCTCTGGCTTTAAGATTAAGCTTGATAAGTTTATGGAAGGGATGGTTTGATGGGATACAGTGATTTTAGTCAATAGGTCAATAACAATGGTCAATGATGGGATATTAAAAGTTACTACAGAGAACTTTTCCAGGCGGTCTGGCTAGAGAATCTTGCCCGCATGCTCGGGGTTCAGCTGATGGCCATATTTGGGGTCGGGAAGGAATTTTCCTCCAGGGTAGACTGGCAGAGGCCCTGAAGGTTTTTCGCCTTCCTCCGCAGCATGGGGCAGGGGTCGCTTGCTTGAGGATTCTCAGCGACTTGAAGTCTTTAAATAATGATTTGGGGAGTTCAACAGCTAAGTCAAGGGAGAGAATTCTTCCAGGAGTGGGTGGGTCAGGTTTTGTGGCCCACATCATGTGGGAGGTCAGACTAGATGATCATAATGGTCCCTTCTGACCTTAGAGTCTATGAGTCTATGAGATCTCCCTCACTGCCCAGCACCCCCCAACAGGCCCCCACTGCCTAGCACCCCAAAACACACAAACCTCCCCCACTGCCCAGCGCCCTCCACACCCTCACAGCCCAGCACCCCCCGCAAACCTCCCACTCACTCCACCACACCCTTCCCCCTTCCCTGGCCGCACTCACCAGCCCTGCTGGGAGGTCTCTGGCTCCTAGGGTGAGAGCGGCAAGGGGAGTCTCCAGTGGTGAGCGGGAGCCGGTTCGTGGGAACCGGTTGTTAAATTTAGAAGCCCTTTTAGAACCAGTTGTCCTGCGCGGGACCGGTTCTAAAAGGGCTTCTAAATTTAACAACCGATAAGTTGAAGTGACCAGGACCATAGCTGGGGGGGAGCAGAGGGAGCGGCTGATCCCCCTGAGCACATTATGCAAAAGTGGTGCCTTAAGAGCTGACCCCATGGGTGCTCCAGCTCTCCGCCCCGCTCCCCGGCCCCAGAACACCTCCACTCCGCCTCTGAACACTCCGCCCCGCTTCTCCCCCTCCCCCCCCCGCTTCCCGCGAATCAGCTGTTCGCGCGGGAAGCCTGGGAGGGCAGAGAAGCAAGTGGCGGCTTCGTGCTCAAGCCCAGGGAGGCGGAGACGGAGCGGAGGTGAGCTGGGGTGGGGGGAGCCGTCCGCGCCACAGCAGGTAACCGGGGGGAGGGGCGCGCAGGGGAACCGCTCCCCCCCCCAGCTCATCTCCACTCTGCCTCCCTGGGCCTGAGCACGAAGCCGCCGTTTGCTTCTCCGCCCTCCCAGGCTTCCTGCGCGAACAGCTGATTGGCGGGAAGCGGGGGGGCTGCAAGCTCAGACTGACCCAGTGTTCCAGGCACTGCGCGGTGGCAGCGTGGCCCGGCTCCAGCCGAGCGGCGCGGCTGTAGCGCTGCCACCCACCTCCAGGCAGCGCGGTAAGGGAGCAGGGAGGGGTGCTGGATAGAGGGCAGGGGAGTTCAGGGGGGTGGTGGGGGGCTGGATAGGGGTCGGGGCAGTCAGATGGCAGGGAACAGGGGGATTGAATGGGGGCAAGGGTACCGGGGAGCAGTCAGGAAGGAGCAGGGGTTGGATGGGGCGGTGGGAGGCAGTCAGGGGCAGGGGTTCCAAGGGTGGTCAGGGGACAGGGAGAAGGGGTGGTTGGATGGGGAATCAGGAGAGGAGTTGGATGGGGCGGCGGAGGGCAGTCAGGGGACAGGGAAGGGGGTGGATGGGGCAGGGATCCCGGGGCGGGGCATCAAGGAACGCGGGGGGTTGGATGGGGAAGGAGTCCCAGGGGCGGGGAGTAGGCCAAAAAGCGCTCAGGACGGGGGCGGTGGCAGAGGCCTGTGTCCCGCTGGGGTGGACGGAGTGAGGGCTCCGTGCCCGTGTCCCGCTTCGGGCAGTGGGGAGGGGCAGCGGCGCGCGCGGGCTCCGTGTCCTACTTGGGGCTGGGGGGGGGTTGAGGCGCGGCGGCGGCACGCGAGGGCTCCATCCCCTTGTCCCGCATTGCTGGCTCCTGTCGGCGGGCAGGCACGCCACCAGGAGCTGCCCCAGGAAGTGCCGTGTAATAGGTCCGTGCCGGGTCTCAACCCTCCTGGGCGGGAGGGGAGCCACACCGACTCACTACTGCTGGAAGTAAACAGCCAGTTAGTTTAGAAGCTCTGGTCCTCCGGTGGAGGGGAGGAGCAAAACCGACAGCTAGCTCAGGGCTCAGGCCCTCAGACAGGGGCTGAGCAGGCGACCGTGAGTTCAGGGCTTAGGCCCGCTGGTGCAGGGGCTGAGCAGACAACAGTTAGTTCAAGGCTCAGGCCCTCTGGTGCAGGGACTGAGCTGACAACAGTTAATTTAAGGCTCAGGACCTCCGGTGCAGGGGCTGAGCCGACAACAGTTAGTTCGGGGCTCAGGCCCTCCGGTGCAGGGGCTGAGCAGACAACAGTTAGTTCGGGGCTCAGGCCCTCTGGTGCAGGGGCTGAGCCGACAACAGTTAGTTCGGGGCTCAGGCCCTCCGGTGCAGGGGCTGAGCAGACAACAGTTAGTTCGGGGCTCAGGCCCTCTGGTGCAGGGGCTGAGCCGACAACAGTTAGTTCGGGGCTCAGGCCCTCCGGTGCAGGGGCTGAGCCGACAACAGTTAATTTAAGGCTCAGGCCCTCTGGTGCAGGGGCTGAGTCGACAACAGTTAGTTCGGGGCTCAGGCCCTCCGGTGCAGGGGCTGAGCAGACAACAGTTAATTTAAGGCCCAGGCCCTCCGGTGCAGGGGCTGAGCCGACAACAGTTAGTTCGGGGCTCAGGCCCTCCGGTGCAGGGGCTGAGCTGACAACAGTTAGTTCGGGGCTCAGGCCCTCCGGTGCAGGGGCTGAGCCGACAACAGTTAGTTCGGGGCTCAGGCCCTCCGGTGCAGGGGCTGAGCCGACAACAGTTAATTTAAGGCTCAGGCCCTCCGGTGCAGGGGCTGAGCCGACAACAGTTAATTTAAGGCCCAGGCCCTCCGGTGCAGGGGCTGAGCCGACAACAGTTAGTTCGGGGCTCAGGCCCTCCGGTGCAGGGGCTGAGCTGACAACAGTTAGTTCGGGGCTCAGGCCCTCCGGTGCAGGGGCTGAGCCGACAACAGTTAGTTCGGGGCTCAGGCCCTCCGGTGCAGGGGCTGAGCCGACAACAGTTAATTTAAGGATCAGGCCCTCCGGTGCAGGGGCTGAGCCGACAACAGTTAGTTCGGGGCTCAGGCCCTCCGGTGCAGGGGCTGAGCCGACAACAGTTAATTTAAGGCTCAGGCCCTCCGGTGCAGGGGCTGAGCCGACAACAGTTAGTTCGGGGCTCAGGCCCTCTGGTGCAGGGGCTGAGCCGACAACAGTTAGTTCGGGGCTCAGGCCCTCCGGTGCAGGGGCTGAGCAGACAACAGTTAGTTCGGGGCTCAGGCCCTCTGGTGCAGGGGCTGAGCCGACAACAGTTAGTTCGGGGCTCAGGCCCTCCGGTGCAGGGGCTGAGCAGACAACAGTTAGTTCGGGGCTCAGGCCCTCTGGTGCAGGGGCTGAGCCGACAACAGTTAGTTCGGGGCTCAGGCCCTCCGGTGCAGGGGCTGAGCCGACAACAGTTAATTTAAGGCTCAGGCCCTCTGGTGCAGGGGCTGAGTCGACAACAGTTAGTTCGGGGCTCAGGCCCTCCGGTGCAGGGGCTGAGCAGACAACAGTTAATTTAAGGCCCAGGCCCTCCGGGGCAGGGGCTGAGCCGACAACAGTTAGTTCGGGGCTCAGGCCCTCCGGTGCAGGGGCTGAGCTGACAACAGTTAGTTCGGGGCTCAGGCCCTCCGGTGCAGGGGCTGAGCCGACAACAGTTAATTTAAGGCTCAGGCCCTCCGGTGCAGGGGCTGAGCCGACAACAGTTAGTTCGGGGCTCAGGCCCTCCGGTGCAGGGGCTGAGCAGACAACAGTTAGTTCGGGGCTCAGGCCCTCTGGTGCAGGGGCTGAGCCGACAACAGTTAGTTCGGGGCTCAGGCCCTCCGGTGCAGGGGCTGAGCCGACAACAGTTAATTTAAGGCTCAGGCCCTCTGGTGCAGGGGCTGAGTCGACAACAGTTAGTTCGGGGCTCAGGCCCTCCGGTGCAGGGGCTGAGCAGACAACAGTTAATTTAAGGCCCAGGCCCTCCGGTGCAGGGGCTGAGCCGACAACAGTTAGTTCGGGGCTCAGGCCCTCCGGTGCAGGGGCTGAGCTGACAACAGTTAGTTCGGGGCTCAGGCCCTCCGGTGCAGGGGCTGAGCCGACAACAGTTAGTTCGGGGCTCAGGCCCTCCGGTGCAGGGGCTGAGCCGACAACAGTTAATTTAAGGCTCAGGCCCTCCGGTGCAGGGGCTGAGCCGACAACAGTTAATTTAAGGCCCAGGCCCTCCGGTGCAGGGGCTGAGCTGACAACAGTTAGTTCGGGGCTCAGGCCCTCCGGTGCAGGGGCTGAGCTGACAACAGTTAGTTTGGGGCTCAGGCCCTCCGGTGCAGGGGCTGAGCCGACAACAGTTAGTTCGGGGCTCAGGCCCTCCGGTGCAGGGGCTGAGCCGACAACAGTTAATTTAAGGATCAGGCCCTCCGGTGCAGGGGCTGAGCCGACAACAGTTAGTTCGGGGCTCAGGCCCTCCGGTGCAGGGGCTGAGCCGACAACAGTTAATTTAAGGCTCAGGCCCTCCGGTGCAGGGGCTGAGCCGACAACAGTTAGTTCGGGGCTCAGGGCCTCCGGTGCAGGGGCTGAGCTGACAAAAGTTATTTTAAGGCTCAGGCCCTCCGGTGCAGGGGCTGAGCAGACAACAGTTAGTTCGGGGCTCAGGCCCTCTGGTGCAGGGGCTGAGCCGACAACAGTTAGTTCGGGGCTCAGGCCCTCCGGTGCAGGGGCTGAGCCGACAACAGTTAGTTCGGGGCTCAGGCCCTCCGGTGCAGGGGCTGAGCTGACAAAAGTTATTTTAAGGCTCAGGCCCTCCGGTGCAGGGGCTGAGCAGACAACAGTTAGTTCGGGGCTCAGGCCCTCTGGTGCAGGGGCTGAGCCGACAACAGTTAGTTCGGGGCTCAGGCCCTCCGGTGCAGGGTCTGAGCCGACAACAGTTAATTTAAGGCTCAGGGCCTCTGGTGCAGGGGCTGAGTCGACAACAGTTAGTTCGGGGCTCAGGCCCTCCGGTGCAGGGGCTGAGCAGACAACAGTTAATTTAAGGCCCAGGCCCTCCGGTGCAGGGGCTGAGCCGACAACAGTTAGTTCGGGGCTCAGGCCCTCCGGTGCAGGGGCTGAGCTGACAACAGTTAGTTCGGGGCTCAGGCCCTCCGGTGCAGGGGCTGAGCCGACAACAGTTAGTTCGGGGCTCAGGCCCTCCGGTGCAGGGGCTGAGCCGACAACAGTTAATTTAAGGCTCAGGCCCTCCGGTGCAGGGGCTGAGCCGACAACAGTTAATTTAAGGCCCAGGCCCTCCGGTGCAGGGGCTGAGCCGACAACAGTTAGTTCGGGGCTCAGGCCCTCCGGTGCAGGGGCTGAGCTGACAACAGTTAGTTTGGGGCTCAGGCCCTCCGGTGCAGGGGCTGAGCCGACAACAGTTAGTTCGGGGCTCAGGCCCTCCGGTGCAGGGGCTGAGCCGACAACAGTTAATTTAAGGATCAGGCCCTCCGGTGCAGGGGCTGAGCCGACAACAGTTAGTTCGGGGCTCAGGCCCTCCGGTGCAGGGGCTGAGCCGACAACAGTTAATTTAAGGCTCAGGCCCTCCGGTGCAGGGGCTGAGCCGACAACAGTTAGTTCGGGGCTCAGGCCCTCTGGTGCAGGGGCTGAGCCGACAACAGTTAGTTCGGGGCTCAGGCCCTCCGGTGCAGGGGCTGAGCAGACAACAGTTAGTTCGGGGCTCAGGCCCTCTGGTGCAGGGGCTGAGCCGACAACAGTTAGTTCGGGGCTCAGGCCCTCCGGTGCAGGGGCTGAGCAGACAACAGTTAGTTCGGGGCTCAGGCCCTCTGGTGCAGGGGCTGAGCCGACAACAGTTAGTTCGGGGCTCAGGCCCTCCGGTGCAGGGGCTGAGCCGACAACAGTTAATTTAAGGCTCAGGCCCTCTGGTGCAGGGGCTGAGTCGACAACAGTTAGTTCGGGGCTCAGGCCCTCCGGTGCAGGGGCTGAGCAGACAACAGTTAATTTAAGGCCCAGGCCCTCCGGTGCAGGGGCTGAGCCGACAACAGTTAGTTCGGGGCTCAGGCCCTCCGGTGCAGGGGCTGAGCTGACAACAGTTAGTTCGGGGCTCAGGCCCTCCGGTGCAGGGGCTGAGCCGACAACAGTTAGTTCGGGGCTCAGGCCCTCCGGTGCAGGGGCTGAGCCGACAACAGTTAATTTAAGGCTCAGGCCCTCCGGTGCAGGGGCTGAGCCGACAACAGTTAATTTAAGGATCAGGCCCTCCGGTGCAGGGGCTGAGCCGACAACAGTTAGTTCGGGGCTCAGGCCCTCCGGTGCAGGGGCTGAGCCGACAACAGTTAATTTAAGGCTCAGGCCCTCCGGTGCAGGGGCTGAGCCGACAACAGTTAGTTCGGGGCTCAGGCCCTCCGGTGCAGGGGCTGAGCTGACAAAAGTTATTTTAAGGCTCAGGCCCTCTGGTGCAGGGGCTGAGCCGACAACAGTTAATTTAAGGCCCAGGCCCTCCGGTGCAGGGGCTGAGCCGACAACAGTTAGTTCGGGGCTCAGGCCCTCTGGTGCAGGGGCTGAGCCGACAACAGTTAGTTCGGGGCTCAGGCCCTCCGGTGCAGGGGCTGAGCAGACAACAGTTAGTTCGGGGCTCAGGCCCTCTGGTGCAGGGGCTGAGCCGACAACAGTTAGTTCGGGGCTCAGGCCTTCCGGTGCAGGGGCTGAGCAGACAACAGTTAGTTCGGGGCTCAGGCCCTCTGGTGCAGGGGCTGAGCCGACAACAGTTAGTTCGGGGCTCAGGCCCTCCGGTGCAGGGGCTGAGCCGACAACAGTTAATTTAAGGCTCAGGCCCTCTGGTGCAGGGGCTGAGTCGACAACAGTTAGTTCGGGGCTCAGGCCCTCCGGTGCAGGGGCTGAGCAGACAACAGTTAATTTAAGGCCCAGGCCCTCCGGTGCAGGGGCTGAGCCGACAACAGTTAGTTCGGGGCTCAGGCCCTCCGGTGCAGGGGCTGAGCTGACAACAGTTAGTTCGGGGCTCAGGCCCTCCGGTGCAGGGGCTGAGCCGACAACAGTTAGTTCGGGGCTCAGGCCCTCCGGTGCAGGGGCTGAGCCGACAACAGTTAATTTAAGGCTCAGGCCCTCCGGTGCAGGGGCTGAGCCGACAACAGTTAATTTAAGGCCCAGGCCCTCCGGTGCAGGGGCTGAGCCGACAACAGTTAGTTCGGGGCTCAGGCCCTCCGGTGCAGGGGCTGAGCTGACAACAGTTAGTTTGGGGCTCAGGCCCTCCGGTGCAGGGGCTGAGCCGACAACAGTTAGTTCGGGGCTCAGGCCCTCCGGTGCAGGGGCTGAGCCGACAACAGTTAATTTAAGGATCAGGCCCTCCGGTGCAGGGGCTGAGCCGACAACAGTTAGTTCGGGGCTCAGGCCCTCCGGTGCAGGGGCTGAGCCGACAACAGTTAATTTAAGGCTCAGGCCCTCCGGTGCAGGGGCTGAGCCGACAACAGTTAGTTCGGGGCTCAGGCCCTCCGGTGCAGGGGCTGAGCTGACAAAAGTTATTTTAAGGCTCAGGCCCTCCGGTGCAGGGGCTGAGCAGACAACAGTTAGTTCGGGGCTCAGGCCCTCTGGTGCAGGGGCTGAGCCGACAACAGTTAGTTCGGGGCTCAGGCCCTCCGGTGCAGGGGCTGAGCCGACAACAGTTAGTTCGGGGCTCAGGCCCTCCGGTGCAGGGGCTGAGCTGACAAAAGTTATTTTAAGGCTCAGGCCCTCCGGTGCAGGGGCTGAGCAGACAACAGTTAGTTCGGGGCTCAGGCCCTCTGGTGCAGGGGCTGAGCCGACAACAGTTAGTTCGGGGCTCAGGCCCTCCGGTGCAGGGTCTGAGCCGACAACAGTTAATTTAAGGCTCAGGCCCTCTGGTGCAGGGGCTGAGTCGACAACAGTTAGTTCGGGGCTCAGGCCCTCCGGTGCAGGGGCTGAGCAGACAACAGTTAATTTAAGGCCCAGGCCCTCCGGTGCAGGGGCTGAGCCGACAACAGTTAGTTCGGGGCTCAGGCCCTCCGGTGCAGGGGCTGAGCTGACAACAGTTAGTTCGGGGCTCAGGCCCTCCGGTGCAGGGGCTGAGCCGACAACAGTTAATTTAAGGCTCAGGCCCTCCGGTGCAGGGGCTGAGCCGACAACAGTTAATTTAAGGCCCAGGCCCTCCGGTGCAGGGGCTGAGCCGACAACAGTTAGTTCGGGGCTCAGGCCCTCCGGTGCAGGGGCTGAGCTGACAACAGTTAGTTCGGGGCTCAGGCCCTCCGGTGCAGGGGCTGAGCCGACAACAGTTAGTTCGGGGCTCAGGCCCTCCGGTGCAGGGGCTGAGCCGACAACAGTTAATTTAAGGATCAGGCCCTCCGGTGCAGGGGCTGAGCCGACAACAGTTAGTTCGGGGCTCAGGCCCTCCGGTGCAGGGGCTGAGCCGACAACAGTTAATTTAAGGCTCAGGCCCTCCGGTGCAGGGGCTGAGCCGACAACAGTTAGTTCGGGGCTCAGGCCCTCCGGTGCAGGGGCTGAGCCGACAACAGTTAGTTCGGGGCTCAGGCCCTCCGGTGCAGGGGCTGAGCAGACAACAGTTAGTTCGGGGCTCAGGCCCTCTGGTGCAGGGGCTGAGCCGACAACAGTTAGTTCGGGGCTCAGGCCCTCCGGTGCAGGGGCTGAGCCGACAACAGTTAGTTCGGGGCTCAGGCCCTCTGGTGCAGGGGCTGAGCCGACAACAGTTAGTTCGGGGCTCAGGCCCTCCGGTGCAGGGGCTGAGCCGACAACAGTTAGTTCGGGGCTCAGGCCCTCTGGTGCAGGGGCTGAGCCGACAACAGTTAGTTCGGGGCTCAGGCCCTCCGGTGCAGGGGCTGAGCAGACAACAGTTAGTTCGGGGCTCAGGCCCTCTGGTGCAGGGGCTGAGCCGACAACAGTTAGTTCGGGGCTCAGGCCCTCCGGTGCAGGGGCTGAGCAGACAACAGTTAATTTAAGGCCCAGGCCCTCCGGTGCAGGGGCTGAGTCGACAACAGTTAGTTCGGGGCTCAGGCCCTCCGGTGCAGGGGCTGAGCAGACAACAGTTAATTTAAGGCCCAGGCCCTCCGGTGCAGGGGCTGAGTCGACAACAGTTAGTTCGGGGCTCAGGCCCTCTGGTGCAGGGGCTGAGCCGACAACAGTTAGTTCGGGGCTCAGGCCCTCCGGTGCAGGGGCTGAGCAGACAACAGTTAATTTAAGGCCCAGGCCCTCCGGTGCAGGGGCTGAGCCGACAACAGTTAGTTCGGGGCTCAGGCCTCCGGTGCAGGGGCTGAGCAGACAACAGTTAATTTAAGGCCCAGGCCCTCCGGTGCAGGGGCTGAGCCGACAACAGTTAGTTCGGGGCTCAGGCCCTCCGGTGCAGGGGCTGAGCTGACAACAGTTAATTTAAGGCTCAGGCCCTCCAGTGCAGGGGCTGAGCCGACAACAGTTAGTTCGGGGCTCAGGCCCTCCGGTGCAGGGGCTGAGCCGACAACAGTTAGTTCGGGGCTCAGGCCCTCCGGTGCAGGGGCTCAGCCGACAACAGTTAATTTAAGGCCCAGGCCCTCCGGTGCAGGGGCTGAGCCGACAACAGTTAGTTCGGGGCTCAGGCCCTCCGGTGCAGGGGCTGAGCTGACAACAGTTAGTTCGGGGCTCAGGCCCTCCGGTGCAGGGGCTGAGCCGACAACAGTTAGTTCGGGGCTCAGGCCCTCCGGTGCAGGGGCTGAGCCGACAACAGTTAGTTCGGGGCTCAGGCCCTCCGGTGCAGGGGCTGAGCCGACAACAGTTAGTTCGGGGCTCAGGCCCTCCGGTGCAGGGGCTGAGCCGACAACAGTTAATTTAAGGCTCAGGCCCTCCGGTGCAGGGGCTGAGCCGACAACAGTTAGTTCGGGGCTCAGGCCCTCCGGTGCAGGGGCTGAGCCGACAACAGTTAGTTCGGGGCTCAGGCCCTCCGGTGCAGGGGCTGAGCCGACAACAGTTAATTTAAGGCTCAGGCCCTCTGGTGCAGGGGCTGAGCCGACAACAGTTAGTTCGGGGCTCAGGCCCTCTGGTGCAGGGGCTGAGCCGACAACAGTTAGTTCGGGGCTCAGGCCCTCTGGTGCAGGGGCTGAGCCGACAACAGTTAGTTCGGGGCTCAGGCCCTCCGGTGCAGGGGCTGAGCCGACAACAGTTAATTTAAGGCTCAGGCCCTCTGGTGCAGGGGCTGAGCCGACAACAGTTAGTTCGGGGCTCAGGCCGTCTGGTGCAGGGGCTGAGCAGACAACAGTTAGTTCGGGGCTCAGGCCCTCCGGTGCAGGGGCTGAGCTGACAACAGTTAATTTAAGGCTCAGGCCCTCTGGTGCAGGGGCTGAGCCGACAAGTTAGTTTGGGGCTCAGGCCCTCCGGTGCAGGGGCTGAGCCGACAACAGGTAGTTCGGGGCTCAGGCCCTCCGGTGCAGGGGCTGAGCCGACAACAGTTAGTTCGGGGCTCAGGCCCTCCGGTGCAGGGGCTGAGCCGACAACAGTTAGTTCGGGGCTCAGGCCCTCCGGTGCAGGGGCTGAGCCGACAACAGTTAGTTCGGGGCTCAGGCCCTCCGGTGCAGGGGCTGAGCTGACAACAGTTAGTTCGGGGCTCAGGCCCTCCGGTGCAGGGGCTGAGCCGACAACAGTTAGTTCGGGGCTCAGGCCCTCCGGTGCAGGGGCTGAGCCGACAACAGTTAGTTCGGGGCTCAGGCCCTCTGGTGCAGGGGCTGAGCCGACAACAGTTAGTTTGGGGCTCAGGCCCTCTGGTGCAGGGGCTGAGCCGACAACAGTTAGTCCGGACTCAGGCCCTCCGGTGCAGGGGCTGAGCCGACAACAGTTAGTTCGGGGCTCAGGCCCTCCGGTGCAGGGGCTGAGCCGACAACAGTTAGTTTGGGGCTCAGGCCCTCTGGTGCAGGGGCTGAGCCGACAACAGTTAGTCCGGACTCAGGCCCTCTGGTGGAGTGGCTGAGCCGACAACAGTTAGTTCGGGGCTCAGGCCCTCCGGTGCAGGGGCTGAGCAGACAACAGTTAGTTCGGGGCTCAGGCCCTCTGGTGCAGGGGCTGAGCCGACAACAGTTAGTTCGGGGCTCAGGCCCTCCGGTGCAGGGGCTGAGCCGACAACAGTTAATTTAAGGCTCAGGCCCTCTGGTGCAGGGGCTGAGTCGACAACAGTTAGTTCGGGGCTCAGGCCCTCCGGTGCAGGGGCTGAGCAGACAACAGTTAATTTAAGGCCCAGGCCCTCCGGTGCAGGGGCTGAGCCGACAACAGTTAGTTCGGGGCTCAGGCCCTCCGGTGCAGGGGCTGAGCTGACAACAGTTAGTTCGGGGCTCAGGCCCTCCGGTGCAGGGGCTGAGCCGACAACAGTTAGTTCGGGGCTCAGGCCCTCCGGTGCAGGGGCTGAGCCGACAACAGTTAATTTAAGGCTCAGGCCCTCCGGTGCAGGGGCTGAGCCGACAACAGTTAATTTAAGGCCCAGGCCCTCCGGTGCAGGGGCTGAGCCGACAACAGTTAGTTCGGGGCTCAGGCCCTCCGGTGCAGGGGCTGAGCTGACAACAGTTAGTTCGGGGCTCAGGCCCTCCGGTGCAGGGGCTGAGCCGACAACAGTTAGTTCGGGGCTCAGGCCCTCCGGTGCAGGGGCTGAGCCGACAACAGTTAATTTAAGGATCAGGCCCTCCGGTGCAGGGGCTGAGCCGACAACAGTTAGTTCGGGGCGCAGGCCCTCCGGTGCAGGGGCTGAGCCGACAACAGTTAATTTGAGGCTCAGGCCCTCCGGTGCAGGGGCTGAGCCGACAACAGTTAGTTCGGGGCTCAGGCCCTCTGGTGCAGGGGCTGAGCCGACAACAGTTAGTTCGGGGCTCAGGCCCTCCGGTGCAGGGGCTGAGCAGACAACAGTTAGTTCGGGGCTCAGGCCCTCTGGTGCAGGGGCTGAGCCGACAACAGTTAGTTCGGGGCTCAGGCCCTCCGGTGCAGGGGCTGAGCAGACAACAGTTAGTTCGGGGCTCAGGCCCTCTGGTGCAGGGGCTGAGCCGACAACAGTTAGTTCGGGGCTCAGGCCCTCTGGTGCAGGGGCTGAGTCGACAACAGTTAGTTCGGGGCTCAGGCCCTCCGGTGCAGGGGCTGAGCAGACAACAGTTAATTTAAGGCCCAGGCCCTCCGGTGCAGGGGCTGAGCCGACAACAGTTAGTTCGGGGCTCAGGCCCTCCGGTGCAGGGGCTGAGCTGACAACAGTTAGTTCGGGGCTCAGGCCCTCCAGTGCAGGGGCTGAGCCGACAACAGTTAGTTCGGGGCTCAGGCCCTCCGGTGCAGGGGCTGAGCCGACAACAGTTAATTTAAGGCTCAGGCCCTCCGGTGCAGGGGCTGAGCCGACAACAGTTAATTTAAGGCCCAGGCCCTCCGGTGCAGGGGCTGAGCCGACAACAGTTAGTTCGGGGCTCAGGTCCTCCGGTGCAGGGGCTGAGCTGACAACAGTTAGTTTGGGGCTCAGGCCCTCCGGTGCAGGGGCTGAGCCGACAACAGTTAGTTCGGGGCTCAGGCCCTCCGGTGCAGGGGCTGAGCCGACAACAGTTAATTTAAGGATCAGGCCCTCCGGTGCAGGGGCTGAGCCGACAACAGTTAGTTCGGGGCTCAGGCCCTCCGGTGCAGGGGCTGAGCCGACAACAGTTAATTTAAGGCTCAGGCCCTCCGGTGCAGGGGCTGAGCCGACAACAGTTAGTTCGGGGCTCAGGCCCTCTGGTGCAGGGGCTGAGCCGACAACAGTTAGTTCGGGGCTCAGGCCCTCCGGTGCAGGGGCTGAGCAGACAACAGTTAGTTCGGGGCTCAGGCCCTCTGGTGCAGGGGCTGAGCCGACAACAGTTAGTTCGGGGCTCAGGCCCTCCGGTGCAGGGGCTGAGCAGACAACAGTTAGTTCGGGGCTCAGGCCCTCTGGTGCAGGGGCTGAGCCGACAACAGTTAGTTCGGGGCTCAGGCCCTCCGGTGCAGGGGCTGAGCCGACAACAGTTAATTTAAGGCTCAGGCCCTCTGGTGCAGGGGCTGAGTCGACAACAGTTAGTTCGGGGCTCAGGCCCTCCGGTGCAGGGGCTGAGCAGACAACAGTTAATTTAAGGCCCAGGCCCTCCGGTGCAGGGGCTGAGCCGACAACAGTTAGTTCGGGGCTCAGGCCCTCCGGTGCAGGGGCTGAGCTGACAACAGTTAGTTCGGGGCTCAGGCCCTCCGGTGCACGGGCTGAGCCGACAACAGTTAGTTCGGGGCTCAGGCCCTCCGGTGCAGGGGCTGAGCCGACAACAGTTAATTTAAGGCTCAGGCCCTCCGGTGCAGGGGCTGAGCCGACAACAGTTAATTTAAGGCCCAGGCCCTCCGGTGCAGGGGCTGAGCCGACAACAGTTAGTTCGGGGCTCAGGCCCTCCGGTGCAGGGGCTGAGCTGACAACAGTTAGTTCGGGGCTCAGGCCCTCCGGTGCAGGGGCTGAGCCGACAACAGTTAGTTCGGGGCTCAGGCCCTCCGGTGCAGGGGCTGAGCCGACAACAGTTAATTTAAGGATCAGGCCCTCCGGTGCAGGGGCTGAGCCGACAACAGTTAGTTCGGGGCTCAGGCCCTCCGGTGCAGGGGCTGAGCCGACAACAGTTAATTTAAGGCTCAGGCCCTCCGGTGCAGGGGCTGAGCCGACAACAGTTAGTTCGGGGCTCAGGCCCTCCGGTGCAGGGGCTGAGCTGACAAAAGTTATTTTAAGGCTCAGGCCCTCTGGTGCAGGGGCTGAGCCGACAACAGTTAATTTAAGGCCCAGGCCCTCCGGTGCAGGGGCTGAGCCGACAACAGTTAGTTCGGGGCTCAGGCCCTCCGGTGCAGGGGCTGAGCTGACAACAGTTAGTTCGGGGCTCAGGCCCTCCGGTGCAGGGGCTGAGCCGACAACAGTTAGTTCGGGGCTCAGGCCCTCCGGTGCAGGGGCTGAGCCGACAACAGTTAATTTAAGGCTCAGGCCCTCCGGTGCAGGGGCTGAGCCGACAACAGTTCGGGGCTC